>NC_133408.1:197230714-197538571 GCF_049350105.2 Macaca mulatta
CCCTTCTGTGAGTGGGGGCAAGTCCAGGAAACAAACAGGAGGGAGGTGGCTCCCGACTTCCAGGAGATGAAAACCAGCTCTTACAATGTGGGGGACTCTTACCCTGGCCAGCTCTGCAGTCCCCATGGATGCCTTTGCCCAGGCCCACCTGCCTCTTCCCAGCACCGCCTGTGTCTTCATCTGGGGAGAAGAGCCTGTGTTGTTTCCTCCATCAGCCGTGAGGGCTTCACAAAGATGTACTGGGCTGCGGGGCCAGGCGGCTGCTGAACCTCCCACCCAAGCCCAGGGCCCTCTTCCGCAGACTTTGGCCCGGTGCCTCCCTCCGTCTGTCTTGCCTGTGTTCCTTGGAGCTGTATCTTCCCCAGCCTCAATGTCTCTGCTCACTGGTGTTTTTGTTCCCTAACCTCAGCCCCCAGGTCCTGGTTGGTGGGGTTTGTGTCCGCCTCATCCAGTTCTGGACCCTTTGTGATGATGGTAACAACAACAGGACTGATCCAAGTTGAAGTCAATTGGTGAATGAATCAATAAACTCCAACTGAGAGCTCTACACAGCACATCCTAGGTGTCATACAGAGCCCTAAGTAATTTGCTTTTTCATTTATACCTCACCTCATTCCAGAAAGGTCATTAAGAGATGCATACAAGTTACCAAAGTAAAGACATATTTAAAAAGAGGTGACAAAAAGAAAACATAGGGAAAACAGGAATGGGAAATAAGTTGGAGCCAAGAATGAGGTTAGTACACAAAACCCATGACATGGACCTCCTTACTAGGAGCTGGCTACAGATGGGGCTGTGAGCTCCCTGGCTGCCACAGGGAAGAGAGGAACAGGATCCACAATGTCTATATGACAAAAACAGACAATCTATTCTTTTGAAAATCATAGCTATTCTTAAATTTAAAAAAATGTTCCAGGAGTCCTCACAGAGATGTGCTGAATAGAATAGGCACCATCATCCATGATGTCTTTATACAACAGGGCAAGGCAATGCCTAGGGTTGCTGGCCTCAGGCCGAGTAAAAAGGCTGTGCAAGAGCCCAGCATGGCCCGGGCATCATGCCTCTCAAGCCTGGTTAATCCTAGGGTGGGCCTTCGAGGGTTTAGAGAAGATAAACCATGTCGATATTATTCTTCCCAACCAAGATTTCACTGGAAGTTGAGCTGCAGTGAGTTTTAAAAAATGGTAAGCCCCCATCTCTGCACACAGTTCATCACCTAGGTTGTGAGACAACACACCGGCCCATGTCTTGTGACACCAGCCCATGTGCACAAGACAGTGTGTGTGGAGAGTGACAGTGTCCACAAAAGCGGGCTCGGGACTCAGAACTGCAACTGTGGTGAAGGGGTTAGGAAGCTGGCCTTGGGCTGGATCCAGGACCCCAGAGTGACCCAGCCTCATGGTGCAGCAGAGGGCACTCCAGAGAGGGGAGGTCTTTGGGTCAAGAGTGGGAAGTAGAAATCTACCCCAAGATGAGAGGACCAGTCCGAGGGGGGAGGCTTCCGAAGACGAGAGGACCAGTCGGAGGGGGGAGGCTTCCCAAGATGAGAGGACCAGTCGGAGGGAGGAGGCTTCCTCTGGAGGAACCACGAGGATATAAAAGGCCTGAAATAATAACCCACCAGACTCACCCCGGTGGGTCTGGGCCGTCCCTATTCTCCCACAGGCATAACGGGGACAGTGAAGGTACAACCAGCATGGCCAGGGTCGAGGGATGGAAGGAAAACAAACCTTTGCAGTTCAACCCGCAGGGCGGGAGCGGCTGTGTGAGAAGCTTCCTGAAAACAGGACTTGATGCCTTGAGGAGAGGAGCTCGGAGCACGGCCGGGGCACAGGGGGACACAGCGGCGCTGGGAAGGCTTTGTCCTCGGGAGCCGGAACTCACATGCAGGGAGTCGCCCGGGACAGCAAGCCTGGGTGTGGGGCTGAGGTGGGCGCAGATTTGGGGCCGTCCCCACACAAGGGCAGGACGGAGCCTGGACGGATGCTCCACACCCTGGGGCACCTGCTGGCCCATCCAGTGTTTCCTGCCCCAGGCCCGGGCCATGATGTTCCCCGCAGGCCTGCAGGTTGGTTCCTCACAGGGCATCTGCTCACCAAGTAAGCCTGGCATGGCCAGAACTGTTTCTTGATTTGTTTGAGCCGTTTCTGTTCATGACCTACAGTCATGCTGCTGCCTCTGTGAGGCTGTAGGATGGTCAGCGAGGAGACCACCCCGAAATGGAGACTCAGAGGTGTGCACACAGCGGGCTGGGCCCGGTGGCTGGCTGAGGCCAGCCGTGCACTCGGAGGTGGGCAAGGAATGAGGTGGAGGGGGCGGGAGTGGCACAGGCACCCCGGGAGCCCCTGCCACCGCGATGGTTCTGGGGGTGGCACAGACAAGACTTTCTGCTGCTGGAACTGCTTCCTGAGCTCCGCTGGGGTTGGGGGCACGTAGGATCCTGCATTATTAAGAACCTGGACCCGACTCTACCACACTCCAACGATCTGGGCCCAAGAGCAAGTGCACGTTCCGCTCCGCCCAGAGCCATCCTGTCCCTGACTGAAGCCCACGGCTCCGTCGCCTGCCCGGCTCAGCCCGGGGCGGAGGGTGATTCCCGCATCTTCCCTGCATGTAGTCCGGCATGGCTGGTGTGGACCCTCACTCATCTCACACTGCTTGTCCCCTGAGGCTGACAAGGCCACAGCCCCTGTGCCACGAGACAGGAGGTGCAGATGGAAAAACATCAATTCCATGTTAGAAACAGGAAAGCCAAAGGCCTGGGAGCTGCTGGCCAGAGTGTCAGCCAACGGGGTGAAGGCCGGGCCCCAGCCCTGAGTCCCCCTCATCTGTGTGCAGACTCGGGGGCCTGGGTCCGCACCCTGGATGTCTGTTTTCTCATCTGGGAGACACTGGAACGACACCCTGAATCCACCCTTCCTCACAGCGGCGCCATTAGTGCTGTGACCACTGATGCTGTCTCCACATCTGCTTCCTTAATCAACAGCTAAAGTTCTCATTAAGGCTCAGTAGTTTTGAAGTTTGCAATGACAACTGCTATGAACTAAATCAGCCTTCTAAACAGGAATATGACGATGCTCTTGTTCTAAAACAACGGGAATATTTCTCGACCTGAGCCGTGTTTCTTCACAGGGCAGCCCTGCATCTGCAGGCTCCAGGCAGGCGGCTGAGGGGCCAGGCAGCTGCAGGCTGGTGCTCGGACAGCGGAGGTGCAGGCAATGCCCATGGCTCCCAGGTGGGGATTCCGCCTCACACCGATGGCATGGCTTTTATTTCAACAAAGCCCCATCTTCTTTTCTCTGCCACCCTCAACCTGATCTTTGTTCCTTAAGGTCAGCTGAATACAATTAAAAACACCCTCGAGAGCACACGCTGTCATTGCACTGAAATTTCCTTCCCCTCCTGCCCATTTTATCCAAGGGTGTGCTCGCTTGACAAACGCCTACATGTACTCTGCAGTCCCTCTGCCGGGTTACGGGCTTGATACCCATTTAAAAGCAGCGGCTTCTCAGAGAAGTGGCACCGTCAGCCCACGCGTGGGCTGGCCTTGAGTGGAAAGTCTGAGAGCAGGTCTCTTACAGGAGGGTTTCTGGGAGGCCCAGGCTGAGCCCCAAACAAAGATGCAGCTCAAAGGGAGGAGTGGGGCTGGAGCAGGAAACCCCGTGAAACCCCGTGGAAACTGACTGCAGGCCAGGTCACCCCCCTGAAGTGTACCCTGCAGCTACCGACTGCAGGCTGGGGCGCCCCGGTGAAGTGTACCCCATCAGCCTCCTGGAGCACCCTGAGCACACTGCCCATCCGAGAAGAGGAAAGCTTAACACACTGATCACTCCCTCGTTTCCCCCGCTTCCTCCCTCTCCTCCTCCCCTTCTCCACCTCCTCCCTCTCCTCCTCCCTGTCGTCCTCCATCTCCTCCTCCCTCTCCTGTTCCTCTCTCCTCCTCCCTCTCCTCCTCCTCCTCGTCCTCCTCTTCCTCCCTCTCCTCCTCCCCTCTCCACCTCCTCCCTCTCCTCCTTCTCCCTCTCTTCCTCCTCTTCCTCCCTCTCCTCCTCCCTCTCCTCCTCCTCTCTCCTCCTCCTCGTCCTCTTCTTCCCTCTCCTCCTCCTCCCTTTCTTCCTCCTCTTCCTCCCTCTCCTCATCCCTTTCCTCCTCCTCTTCCTCCCTCTCCTCCTCTTCCTTCCTCTCCTTTTCCCTCTCCTCTCTCTCCTCCTCCTCCCTCTCCTCCTTCCTCTCCTCCTCCCTTTCCTCCTCCTCCCTCTCCTCCTCCCTCCTCTCCATCTCTCCTCCTCTCTTTCCTCTTCTTCTTCCTCTGTCTCCTCCTCCTCCTTCTCCCCTCTCTCCTCCTCTTCCTCCCTCTCCTCCTCCCTCTCCTTGTACCTTTCCTCCTCCTCTTCCTCCCTCTCCTCCTCCCTCTCCTTGTACCTTTCCTCCTCCTCTTGTTCCCTCTTCTCCTCCCTCTCCTCCCCTCCTCCTCCCTCTCCCCCTCCTCCCTCTCCTCCTCCTCTCTCCTCCTCCTCCCTCCCCTTCTCCCTCCTCCTCCATCTCCTCCTCCTCCTCTTCTTCCCACTCCTCCTCCCTCTCCCTCCCTCTCCTCCTCCCTCTCCCTGTACCTTTCCTCCTCCTCTTCCTCCCTGTCCTCCTCCCTGTCCTCCTCCCTCTCCTCCTCCTTCTCCCTCTCCTCCTCCCTCTTCTCCTTGTCCTCCTCCCACTCCCCATCCCTCTCCTCCTCCTCCTCCTTCTCCTCCTCTTCCCTCTCCTCCTTCTCCTCCCCACCTCTCCACTCCCCTTTTTTGGTGCTGTGTCCTCTTTTCCTCCTCTCTTCCTTTCCCCCATTTTCTTTCTTCCATTTTGCTCTGTTCTCTTGTCAACATTTTTATCCTCAGTATCTTTCTCTCCACACACAATTCAATTTTAGAGAATGCTTGCATTTTTTTCACAGATCCACAAATTATTGTCAGATATACAAGAAACACATGCAAGCGGAACTGGAAACGCCCATGTCGGTCGCTGAGTTACAGAAGGGGCCGTGCACTGTGACTTCCCAATGCCAGGGGACATGCAGTGCCCCACACTGCTAAGCGCAGGGACGCAGCAAGGCTCTGGCAGATCCCGCCTGTCATGTCCTGTCCCCCGGACACTATGAAAGGGCAGTGCCCTGCGTCAGGGACACGCACGCTCCTCTCACACACGTGGAATTAGAGCTAGGGCCAGAAGGTGTGTTTCGGCACAACATTCATTCCCGGGCTGCTGACGTAATTCAGCAAACTTCACGTCCCAGTGGGAAAGGCAGGCTCACTCATTTATAATCAGTCTGTATGCAAGGTCTACAGTAAGACTCTGAAATAGAAATAAAAATTTCTTTATTGTTATTTACTTTAAAAGCACTGAAAGATCCACCAGAATAAGATGTCTGCTGAAAAGCTAGTTTCTTTCAGCCACTGCTGAGGAAAATGGTTTAATCCATAATATTGATGCACAATTGACTTGTATAACATTAAAGAACCTTTAGAAAAATCTTTACACCACAGCAAAAAAATACCCTAATTCAAACCGAACGAGAGCAAAAATCAACTCAGATGGGAACCACTGACGGAATTAACGGTCACAGAACCAGAGTCTACAGTCAGTACGCCAAGCTCTGCGGTGACACCAGAGCTCCAAGAACACACAGACTCCCTGCTTTCCTCCCTGGCAACAGGCTAGGAAGTGAGGAAGACAACTGACCTTCTCAAAAGCCAACACTCCGCCTGCATGGCTCAGGCTGACAACTAAACATGTCCACGTGAATGCTGGCATCGAAAGCCCACATACATGTGAATACAGGTGTTGAATGCCCATGTAAACATGTCCACATGAATACAGGTGATGAATGTCCACCTTGTGAATATAGGTGTCTAATGCTCACGTAAACATGTCCACATGAATACAGGCATCGAATGCCCATGTAAACATGTACACAGCTGAATGAATACAGGTGTGGGGTGCCCATGTAAACATGTACACGTGAATACAGGTATCAAAAGCCTACATAAACATGTACATGTGAATCCAGGTGTTGGATGCTCACATACATGTGCGTACAAGTGTCAAATGTCCACATAAACATGTTCATGTGAATACAGGTATCGAATGTCTACGTAAACGTGTCCACATGAATACAGGCACCAAACACCCACATAAACATGTCTGTGTGCATAAAGGCGCGGAACACCCACGTAAACATGTCCGTGTGAATACAGGCGCCGAACACCCATGTAAACATGTCCACGTGAATACAGGCGCCGAACACCCACGTAAACATGTCCCCGTGAATACAGGCGCCGAACACCCACGTAAACATGTCCCCGTGAATACAGGCGCCGAACACCCACGTAAACATGTCCCCGTGAATACAGGCGCCGAACACCCACGTAAACATGTCCCCGTGAATACAGGCGCCGAACACCCACGTAAACATGTCCCCGTGAATACAGGCGCCGAACACCCACGTAAACATGTCCCCGTGAATACAGGCGCCGAACACCCACGTAAACATGTCCCCGTGAATACAGGCGCCGAACACCCACGTAAACATGTCCCCGTGAATACAGGCGCCGAACACCCACGTAAACATGTCCCCGTGAATACAGGCGCCGAACACCCACGTAAACATGTCCCCGTGAATACAGGCGCCGAACACCCACGTAAACATGTCCACATGAATACAGGCGCCGAAACACCCACGTAAACATGTCCACGTGAATACAGGCGCCGAACACCCACGTAAACATGTCCATGTGAATACAGGCGCCAAATGCCCACGTATGCAACAAGTCAATGTCTTCCTATGCCACTGCTCTCCAGACAGACCACATTCTGAAAACAACGATGAAGCCACACAGTGCTCAGCTCAAGCCCCAGGAACTTCCTGCTTTATGCTGGAAACGGGCCACAGCGCTCAGGCAGAGCTCCGCTCACAGCCAGGTGGCCGTGTTCTCTGAGGGGTCCTGCTGGGGTCTTCAGACAGTGCCCTCCCTGGAGTCTTGGGACCCTCAAGCAAATGCCACCTGGAAGCAGAACCTGACTTAGGTCACAGGTGTGGGCCTTAAATACAGAGGGGGTAGGGCCACACTGAGGATGCTGGACATGGCTTATCTCTTGGAGGAGGGCTGCCTCCTTGCCATGGGAGCCCCGCCCTGGCTGCCAGGCTTCCCTGGGCAAGGTCAGCAAGGCCTGGGGTCGGCGGAGGCCTAACAGTTGCTGCTCTTGGTGACCTGAGGTGAAAGGTCACGTGCTGGCTGTTCGTGCTGAGCAAGGCCTTGCTTCTCATCTGACCAAAGAAGGCCGTGTTTCCTGGGACTCTGCAGGCTGCCAGAATGACCGCCCACCTGCTGCCCTCACCACACAGCTGCGATGCTGTGCTCCACATCCTGACAGGCAGCAGGAACCCCCAGGTTCCCTCCTCAGGCCAGTGCCCTCTACATCGTCCCCAGCAGGGCGACGGAGGGTGGGGCGGCAGGCTGTCTCCGGTGCTGACCTTCTCTGTCTAAAGAACTTGCTTCTCACCCTGCTGCTGGAGTCTCTAAAGCACAAAGGCCGACCCTAGACTCTGGCCAGGAAGAGCTGGGGTGAGGGGCCCCGGCCAGACGATGTCTTGATGAGGGTTCCTGAGGGTCCGGGGAAGGCTCTGTGGCCTGAATGCCCGCCCCCCCTCCACCCCATGGGCTGGGTCACCCAGTGCACCCCTGAGGTCATCAGCCTGAGGAAGAGTGCAGGGTGATTCAATTCTCCATGGTTTCTGAAAATGAGCAGCGTGCGTCCTCCCAAGCAGGACTGGGACACTACTGATACCATTGACATACAACCTGCCACAAGCAGCCCTTGAGGAATGGAAAACTCTCAGGCTGCTGTGTCCACACTGGTTCATAAAAATGCTGACCCCAATTCCCAAGGTCCACATTGTCCACGGAGAGCAGGATTTTACACACTTATGGGTGAACTGCTAAGAGTTTTTGATGATGGCTTGGCTAGCTGAATTCTGATCTGATACTTTGTAATTAGGATGCATCTCTGCATTGCTCACCAGGGATGAGCAAAAGCCCATGAAACCGTCTTTGTTTATGATCCCACCACCTAGTTCTACCACTAAAGAATTAGCCTCTGGGCCGTGTGTCCTCCTGGTCTACCTCCAGCACAAGGACGTTTCTCAGAGCAAGGCATTTGCTCTCTCCCCTTGCTCCTTACACACGGCCTTCCCACTCCCAGCAAACACGTGAAACAGGATGGGATAATGCACACTCCGAAGGTGAAGTTTCAGGTGACGTCGAAGCGCCAGCCCTATCTGTCGGTTTATATAAGGGGTGGCGGCTGCCCAGCAAGGCCTCAGGAGTGTCAAGGAGGCTTGGCAGAGGGGCCGTGCTGCTGGATCAGATGGCAGCACACGGCCCAGAGCAACCGATGTTTGCCTGTCCCCACAGGCAGCTCGCCATGGTGCAGACCGTGGCAGCCAAGTCAGGCACACAGCAGCCCTCCTGCTGGCGTCCAGTCCTGGCTCTGCAGGCCTCCGCTGTGAGAGGCCCCTGGACAAGGGACTGCCTTCCTCTGTGCCTCAGTTTCCCTGTTTGCACAACGGGACTTCCCCCATTCCGCAGGGTGGTCATGGGTATTCCCTGTGTTGGAATGCGTGAGGGGGCCACACCCAGCACGGAGAGAGCGCTTGACACTGTTGCTTGGGTGACACTCGCGGGGCCCCTGGGCCGAGGTGGACGAGCTCTCCAAACTCACTTTCTCTGCCTCATCCGCGATGAGCTGCCCCGCGGGTCCCCACGGATCAATCAGGACCGAATACTCACTAACCAAAGGTCGGTTTCACTTCTCTCCTCACTGCGCACCTAAACTCTCACCACTCCCACCGAGGCAGTGGACAGCGCCTGAGCCAGGCAGCTCCAGGCCAAACCTTCTCTGACCTCCTGCCGCTCACAGCCAGTCACCCCACATCCTGGTCTACTCACACCCACGTCACCCACACGCGGCTCCTTCTAGCCACGCTCACTCCCCTCTGCGGAACAAGACAAAGGCTCCCTTCGCCCGGCCGTGGTAATGCTTGCGGTCCCGTGGCCAGCGCACTGCCCTGCCGTAGCCCTGACCCCACGGCACTAGGCCTTTAGATGAAAAGCCTGTCCTTCTCAAGTCCAGGCTGCTTTTGATTTGCTATATTACACATGGGCTAGTGTTACTATCATCTCATCAAAGTGGAGGGTCTGCTACATTACCGCCCGAACCTGTCCGGACAAAAACATGTTCTCAGAATAACAGACAGCTAACCCTTCCTGTGCCAAGTTGTCGATGTCAAATCTCTTTGAGGACAGCGCTTACCATATGCGTGCGCCTTCTTCTGGTCCCAGCAAATGCAGCAAACACCATCGAATCAGTCCAGACCCGCCCACTGCAATCATTTCTTCTTCTGGGTCTGCTCTCAGACTTCAAGATGAGATGACTCTGTACTAAGAGAACTTCCACTTTTTCAATACTGTCCCAGAGGGCCTGGTTTTATTGTTATGGGTTCCTGTCTCATACAAGTTCAAGTATGAAGCATGCATTGGGAGAGCTCCTGGATGATGCGTGGCGGAAGCTTCGTGACTGTGTGCAAGCCGACCCAGCTTCCTGCCAGGTTGCTTCTTGCCCTCAGTTGCGTCGTTATTTTTGCTGTCTTTATCAAGTCATCTGACTTCACAGTATCCAAAAATATGCTGTATTACTTCAGCATCAATACCCTGCCCCAGCCTCCCAGCCAGCTCCAAATCACATCCCACTGCTGCCACTGACTTCTGTGGCAAAACTACACCCCACTGACTTTGGTGGCAGCCGTCAGCCCTTTCTGGGCTTTCAGGGGTGGACGGGAAATGCCCACACAGCAGCTTCAGGCCGAAGGCACGTGGGTCTTCAGCCCACATGCCTGAGAAGCTTCCTGCATTTTCAGCTGCCACTTTCCTCCAAGCTTGCCACAGACGGGACTGGGTTCCTGGGTGCGGGCACACAGGTATGGCCTTGCCTACTAGCTCTTTCATCATCCCTAGGGAATAGACCTGGGCCGGCTGTCCCAAAGGTGTGGGTGGATTTGCCCTGATGGCTTACCCAGGCCTCTTCTGCTCTGCATAGGACTGTAGACCCCATGCTGAGGGGCAGCCACAGAGGTGTGCAGTGCAAAGCCACAGACCAAACTGCAACTAATTTGTTCATGTAAGAATTCAGCTCGTGACCTCAGCCCTAGCGCAGGCTCCAATCAACCACGCTAAGTGGATCTGGACTCAGGCAGCCGAGAATTAAAGGGGCCCCGGGTTGGGGTGGACACAGTGCCAGGCGGAATCAGTTCCAGCAGGCGTCTGGGAGGGCTGGTTTGGCCCGTGTCTGAAAACGGTGAATCAGCTCTAAGGGTAGGATCTGCAGCCCGCCCTCCACAGAGGGGTTCTAAGGCTTCTTACTAATCATCCAGGCATGGAAAGCTGATCGGGGTCAACCTATGAAATCACACATCCCAGTTATGTTGTCTATAATCTCAACAGAAAGAGCAGAAATAATCTGAGAGAGAGAAGCCATCTAAAAACTCATACATGTATAATATACCAACTGTCCCCAGGGGTCCCTGAAACAAAGAGCAACGAGTGTTGGTACTCCAAGAAATTATTTGGAAAATGACAGCCCAAGAGATGATCACACAACATCGCATCAACATTCAGGATTTCTTTCTAGCACAAAAATGCCCAGTTTGGAAAGAGGAATCAGAGGAAAATGGACAATGAAAATAAAGGCTTTGTTCTCTTTCCTTAAATAGCAGAGGCGCTGGGATGATGGAGTGTGTTGGCTCTCTGACTTGGGAGCCTTGTGTGCGCTCGGCGCTGGCCTGCTAATATGGTCCGACTGTGTCCCCACCCAAATCTTATCTTGAATTATCCCATAATCCCCACGTATTGGGAGAGTGGCCCGGTGAGAGGTAACTGGATTGTGGGGGTGGATACCCCACGCTGTTCCTATGAGAGTGACTGAGTTCTCACAAGACCTGGTGGTTTTGTAACGGGCTTTTCCCGCTTTGCTCGGCACTTCTCCTTGCTGCCTCCATGTGAAGAAGGACGTGTTTGCTTCCCCTTCTGCTGCGATTGTAAGTTTTCTGAGGCCTCCTCAGCCCTGCAGAACCGTGAGTCCATTAAACCTCTTTCCTTCATAAATTACCCAGTCTCGGGCATGTCTGTATTAGCACCGTGAGAACAGACGAATACGCCTGCCTTGGCGGTGCTGTGACACATGGGCTGTTACTCACGTTCCCATCTGAATATGAAACGCACAATGGACACTCCCACACACAGCACACCGGGAGAGTCCTCACCACACAGCCTGGGACGTACGTCCGTCCATACCCAGGAAGGCTCATCGAACGCATGTCTGAGCATGATGTTCCTCGGCACTGCTGGCCCAAGAGGAGCTGACCGCCCACAACCCTGAACATCGCCTTGTGCTTATTTAATCTAGTGCAAAGTCATCTTACTAAGAACTCCACTAATTCTGAGCACGCAGTGCCCAGTGGAGTCCATACTAAAATTGACTAATCCTAGCTACAAACAGTTCTGCAAAGAAAAGTATGGCGGTAAACAAGATTCCAGGAGCCCTCTTTAAACAGCAGAGAAGACGCCCTGGCAGGGAGGCCTCTCCCACCTGTGGGTCCTGGATTCAGCCTCCTGCCCCACTCCCACTTACTCAGAACAGGGAGTTTCTCGTGTGGATTTGTATGACCCTACTTGTGAGTGATTTCCTCTGCAGGCTGTTCACATCTCATCTTTGCTCCAGGCTCTCTGAGGCTTCAACACTGCCCTGTTTTCATTCAAGTAGAAAAGTGAAACCAGGAAGGCAAGTGTCTTTCCAGAGGGCAGGGAGCTGGCTGAACGGAGGATGTTCCGTCTCTCACTCTTTCAGTTAGAGCGTAGCTGCTGGCCCACGAGGAGTAAATTCAGGATGAGTGGCTGAAACATTTCCGACATGGTTGGCGTTTAAGTCTCTCAAGGTAAAGACACTCATGGGGTAAGAGCGGAGGAGGAGAAGGAAGCTGGCATGGGTGTGTTTCGCTCTCCTTCCAGGGACTATTCCTAAATTCTGCTTGTGGGCAGGGCACAGGCCCCTCAACGTTAGGCCAGGGACCCATCTCACCACGTGGCTTCTGGCCCGGAGCAGCTTGTGAGTCAGCCTGGCCTATTCGGAAAGGCACCAACTGGGTCTCAGGAGGCCGAGTGGGGAGCCTGCCCCCACCTCTGGGGTCTCAGCATCTGCACAGTGACGGACTGGGGGGTGGTTCAGCAGCCCCTTGAACCTTCACCGTGGGCTCATTTGTTGCTTCGCACTGGAGGAGGCGCTCCGGGCAAGATGCCGACCTGCAGCGGCGCCCACGAGGCTCAGGGCCGGTCCAGCCTCTCCTGCAAAAGCTGGACAAGTAGCTGTGGGAACCTTCCTGCCCTGCAGGAACCACCTCAGCCTCAACGGCAGCGTTGGAGAGAAGGCTCCATCCCACTCAGCCTGGCCCTCCTCCCCACAAAGGGCTTGAAAAGCAACTGACCCATGAAACAGGCAGGGGCTGAGCTGATCCCATGGCAGTGCAAACCGAGGGTCCCCGGGTCTCGGCATTTCACAGCAAACCCTGACCCCACACCCGGCCTCTGCAGCTAACAGAAGGAAATGAACCCACCGTGGGGGGACTTGGGGTCCAGGAGGCCTGGACAAGTAATAAGGTCAAGATATTTTTGGACTTGTTCAAATGGGTGGGCAGTTGTTTCTCTGAGGAAACTCGCCCCTCCCCAGTGGCCCGGTGAGCAGTGGGGCTGGAGAGGAGGGCAGAGGGAGCCGAGGCCCTCTGTCCAGGCGGCTGAGGTCATGTGGTCTCTTTCGCTTCCATTTTCCCTCTTGGAACGGCAGCTACAGTCGCTGTTTCATTGCGTCGTCGTAGGAGTTGAATAAAGCCGTGTGTGTGTTTCCAGAATGCCGGTGCAGGGCGAGAAGGTTGACTGAACACTGAGAAGCGGCCAGCACGGGCTCTCCCCACAGGGGCTCTGGCGTGGAGCGGGATAACCCAGGCCCACGTGGGGACATGTCCGCCCCACAGGCTTGCACGGGGTGCGGCCTGCCCTGTCTGGGGCGCCGAGGCCAGTGGTGTGAATCCGTGTTCACAGTGACAGCAGATCTGCAGCTGCCACTACTGCCCCCAGCCCACGGGTCCCCCCAACCCACGGGTCCCCCAGCCCACGGGTCCCCCCAACCCACGGGTCCCCCAACCCCAACCCCGAAGCCGCTGAGTGAAAACAGACCACGGTGCTCCAAAACGAAATCGCCTCTGAGGGTGAAAGGAGGTGGCGGAAAAGGCGTTGAAGCCCGGGGGCAGGGGTCAGAGGGACCCCAGGCTGGCTCCACTCCCAGGCTAGAGCCAGCACTCGAGGGTAGGCCTCCCCAGGACCAGAGCGCCTGCGACCTGCCTGGGTGCCATCCGCAAACCCGGTCTCCGCTACACTGGACAGGCACGGAGAGAAGCTTCTCGCGGGACCAGAGTCCCTCCTTCTGCAGACGGCGGGCAGAGGGCACAGATGGAGACTGTGGGCACAGCACACCACACACACCATGCTGGAGTTTGTTCACGGACGGGCATGGGGCCAGCCTGGGAAGCATGGCGGGAGGGGAGAAGAATTGCAATCTTTTCCAGGTACACAGTCCAGCAGCTGCCGGGCCCGGCTGGGAGCTGAGACACGCAGGGGACCCAGCTGAAGCCCGCAACAGGGGAGGTTGTTGGAGCTCATAATCACTGTGGGGTTTTTTTTTTGCATTCAGCAGCCTGCTCACCTGGTAGCAGGGTGGGAGGGTTGGGTGGGGATGGCTGCAGGGACCCCCTGGGCCGGCCCTGGGTGCTGCTATTCCCAGGGGAGATGGCCCGCCGTGCAAGTGCCAGGCCCTTGCTGTTTGGCCTCCTCTGCCCGCCACGGGGCAGGATCATGAGCGTGAGTGTGCTCTGAGGGCTCCAGCTGGCCGAGCGCTTTTGCTGTGGGGTGGATCCCAGGCCCTCGGGCCAGCCCTGCGTCAGGTTCTCCCTGCTCACACAAACCACACGGGAAACGGCACAGGTAGTATTAACCAGGACTAGCACCTGCAGTTCATGTATCCCGGCTTTAGTCTTGCTGGTTTTCTCGCCAATTTAGTGCTAGTTCAGTATTTATGTAAATTAACATGTTTTGAAAAACTGCCTAAATATCTGACTTGTTATAAAGTTTAAGGACCATGAAGTCTAAGAAGGAAAATTATTTATCGTACTTCTGGGAAAAGCCCCCAGAGGCGGGCGCATTTGCTGTGATCTTCGTCCCATTCACAACGTACTCCTGGGCGCTGTCCCGGCCGTGGCGTGGCACTGGAAGCTGGGCTTGCCCCAGCGTGAGTCCCCTAAGGCTGGGAGCACAGAGTGGCTGCCACCAGGTGGTTGGTGACGGGGTGAGGACCGGGCTCACCCCCACCCTCGGGAGCCTCGCTGTGGTCCCTGGAGATGGAGGACGGTGAGGCGCTGCCAGTGAGGGCCACATCTGTGTAGAAAGCACCCTCTCACTGCAATGCGTTTGGAAACATGAATTCATGTGGCAGCGGTAGCATTTAGAAGAGAAACAGCCACATTTAAAAATGCATAAGATGCACAGAACCTCGGCCTCCTGTGGTTTCATCATCAGGCGGCCAGCACATTTCAGTAGCTTTGGCCTTGCCCGCCCAGTGCCCAGCACCCAGTGCCCACTGCGGGAAGCACAGGGAGCGGCTTGGGGACACCCCACGGTGCTGTCTGCACCACCGCACACAGAGCGCCGGCGTCAGCTGGGGGACCTGTGGACTGAGGAAGCCACGGAGCCTGGGCCAGCTTGAGGGGCAGGAGGTGGACACAGGTGTGGCGGGGACACAGGTGTGGCTGCCCGGGACTAGCTCTTCTGGAAGCAATCTGGGGAGACCCACTCGGATGCCACTTATGACCCCCGTGTGCCAGGAGATGCCCACGACTCCTCTGGGGTGTCAGGAAGCAGGTGAGCAAGGGGGCTCAGCCGTGGCCTCCAGGCCCTGCCTTGATGGAAACTGCGACAGGAGGGGGTCTGGCCTCTGCTGGGCGTGACATCTGAAGATGCCACAGAAAGGCTGGCGCAGCGGCCGGTGGGCCTGGGCGGTGTGTAGATGCTGCTGCGCCCGGGTCACCCCAGCGGGCAGGGTGGGCAGGGGCTTCCTCCCAGTCTAGGGGGCCAGGAGAGTCCCTGGGCCCCATGTCCTGCCCCTCTCCTTGTCCTTCATGTCTTGTAGGTGACCCCACAGAGAGAGAGGCAGAGGAGAGTGGCCGTGACCTGGAGGACAAGGACATGCATTTCACACTGACTGGGGCCTCCCTGGGATGCCCTGAAACCTGCTCTGTGGGAGACGGGGTGGTGTTTGAGCCGGTACCGCCTGGGTCCCCTGGGATAGTGGCGGGGTGAGCCCAGCCCCATCTCTCCCTCGAACTTCATTTGTGCTCATGGCTCGGGGAGGCACCTGGGGCCCCGTCCAAGCTGCCAAGGGCTGGGGTGGGCTGCTCCCCTCTTGGCATCTCCCCCACCTCCGCCCCCCAGTGGATAAAAGCTGCTGGCAACATTGATGCCCCTAAGACACTGATGGGCCCGGAGGTCCAGACAATGTGGAGCCAGTGCTGGGTTCCCTGGGCACCGTGCAGCCAGTGTCTTGAGGCCGACACAAGTCAGACCCAGCCTCTCTGCCATTCGCGAATCTCAGTGTTCACAGTTCTGCCAAAGAAGAGAAGAACCAGTAAAAAGCAGGAGAGGCTGGGCATGGTGGCTCATGCCTGTAATCCCAGCACTTTGGGAGGCTGAGGCAGGCAGATCACGAGGTCAGGAGATCAAGATCGTCCTGGCTAACACGGTGAAACCCTGTCTCTACAAAAAGTACAAAAAATTAGCTGGGCGTGGTGGCAGGCGCCTGTAGTCCCAGCTACTCGGGAGGCTGAGGCAGGAGAATCACTTGAACCTGGGAGGTGGAGCTTGCTGTGAGCTGAGATCGTGCCACTGCACTCCAGCCTGGGCAACAGAGTGAGACTCCATCTCAAAAAAAAAAGAAAAAAAAAAAGCCGGCAAGAACAGGAAGCTTTTAGTCTCCTTGGCAAGACGCTGCTGTCTGGAGATCCTGGGAGAAGTCTGCCATCAATCAAAGTGACCAGAACCCATCCCGGTTTAGGGAGGAGCCTCCACAGCCCTCCACAGGCCTCCACAGCCCTCCACAGCCCTCCACAGCCCTCCACAGGCCTCCACAGGGCTGGAGCAGTCCCCAAGCTCCAAACAGTCCCCCACGACCTCTCAGTTGTCACCCCCAGGAAGGGCCTAGAAAGCAGATTTCCTACCATGAGAAGCCACATGGAGTCCGGCTCCCAGGCCAGGCACGCAGCCCCGCTGGGCTGTGTGGGGAAGGTGTGTGCTCTGAAGGCCTCCGGGGCCACCCACTGCCCTGCAGGAGGCCTCCGGGGCCACCCACTGCCCTGCAGGAGGCCTCCGGGGCCACCCACTGCCCTGCAGGAGGCTGCTGGGGCCACGTCTCTGCCATAGGGGAGGCTTCCGGGGCCAGCCCTCTGCCACACGGGAGGCTACCGGGCCACTTCTCTGCCATGTGGGTGGCAGCCGGGGCCACATCTCTGCTATGCTGGAGGCCGCTGGAGCCACCTCTGCAATGCTGGGGTTACCTCCCTAGAGCCATCTCCTTTCTCACAGACGCAAAACCCACGCCTTCCCCAAGGAACGAAGCTCACTTCCCTTCCTGCCTCCATTTCCCAAGCTGTCACCATAACATAGCCACCACATGACAGTCAGAATGGTAGGATTTGAGCAAAATTGCTAGAATCTGGAGAGCGTCACAGAAATTCTAGGAGGTCAGCAACTTTAGGTAATGCCCGCACTTGATGGGGGAAATCACCGTTTTCCGACCCGATCGTTTTCTGGCTGATCCTCTTTGGTGAGAGTGAAGTCAGATGCTTCGGGGACTAATGTGGTTCACCTTTGAAGGACCCTCTGAAAACAACAAACAAAACTGGCTGGGCGTTGTCCTCACAGCTGGCGAGGAGGGGCCCTCCCTCGAGAAACGCCCGCCGGGTGCCGCTGGCTTGTTACTGTTTCTGAGCGTGCTGGGCACATTCCCTCCTGGTGCTCCCAGGGAGCCAGACCCCCCCGGGACATCCAGGACCCCTGGGCACAGGCGTCTTGTACAAGGTCAGAGAGACTGGTCATGAGCCTCAGAAATTCAGCTCTCAGGAGGCTCACGGGAGGCCTCCAGGGTCATGTCTCTGCCCGAGAGAAAAGGGGCAGCCCAGGCTTCTCTTTTCAAAAGTGTTACCTGACACCAAGGGAATTCTCTCAGCCACACACCAGGTGGCTCCATGGTCTCCTGAGCTCCCCAGCCTTTGACAGTGTGTGTGTGTGTGTGGTGTGAAATGCGGGTGTGGTATGTGTATATGTGTGTATGGTGTATGTGTGTGTGGTGTGTGTGGTACGGTGTGTGTGTCTGTGGGGTACATGTGTGGTATGTGTGGGGTGTGTGGTGTGATGTGTGTATATGGTGTGTGTGTGTGTGGTGTGTAGTATGTGTGTGGTATGTATGTGTGGGTTATGTGTGGTATGTGTGGTTGTGATGTGTGTGTGTGGCATGTGGTGTGTGTGTGATGTGTGGAGCATGTGGTATATTTGTGTGTGTAGTGTATGTGGTGTGATGTGTATGTAGTGTGTGTAGTATGTGTGCAGGTATGTGTGGTATGTGTGGTGCTGTGTGTGGTATGTGGTGTGTGTGTGTGGTATGTGTGATGTGTGGAGCACACAGTATGTTTATGTGTATAGTGTGGCGGCAAGTGGTGTGTAGTGTGTGTGGTATGTGCAATGTATGTGTGGTGTTTGTGTGGTGTGAATGTGTGTAGTGTGTGTGGTATGTGCAATGTATGTGTGGTGTTTGTGTGGTGTGAATGTGTGTAGTGTGTGTGTGTGGTGTGCTTGTGGTGACGTGTGCATATGGTGGTGTGTGCGTGTAGTGTTTGTGTAGTGTGAATGTGAAGTGTGTGTGTGGTATGTGTGGTGGTGATGTGTGCGTATGGTGGTGTGTGTGTGGTGTTTGTGTAGTGTGAATGTGTACAGTGTGTGTGTGGTGTGTGTGTGGTGGTGATGTGTGCATATGGTGGTGTGTGTGTAGTGCTTATGTAGTGTGAATGTGTGTAGTGTGTGTGTGGTGGTGATGTGTGCCTATGGTGGGGGGTGTGTGTGTGTGTGTAGTGTTTGTGTATTGTGAATGTGTATAGTGCGTGTGTGGTGTATGTGGTGGTGACGTGTGCGTATGGTGGTGTGTGTGCACGTAGGATTTGTGTAGTGTGAATGTGCGTAGTGTGTGTGGTGTGTGTGATGGTGACGTGTGCATATTGTGTGTGTGGTGTTTGGTGAGAATGTGTGTGGTGGTGACGTGTGCGTATGGTGGTGTGTGTGCACGTAGGGTTTGTGTAGTGTGAATGTGCGTAGTGTGTGTGTGGTGTGTGTGATGGTGACATGTGCATATTGTGTGTGTGGTGTTTGGTGAGAATGTGTGTGGTGTGTGTGGTGGTGATGTGTGCATATGGTGGTGTGTGTGTGTGGTGTTTGTGTGGTGTGAATGTGTGTAGTGTGTGTGTGGTGTGTATGTGGTGGTGATGTGTGCCTATGGTGGTGTGTGTGTGTGTGTGTGTAGTGTTCGTATAGTGTGAATGTGTGTAGTGTGCAGTGTGTGTGTGGTGTGTGTGGTGGTGACATGTGCGTATGGTGGTGTGTGTGTGTGGTGTGAATGTGTGTAGTGTGTGCTTGGTGTGTGTGTGGTGGTGACATGTGCGTATGGTGGCGTGTGTATGTGTGGCGTGTGGTGTGAATGTGTAGTGTGTGTGTGGTGTGTGTGTGGTGACGTGTGTATGGTGGTGTGTGTATGTGTGGTGTATGTGTGGTGTGTGATGTGAATGTGTGTAGTGTGTGTGTGGTGGCGACATGTGCGTATGGTGGTGTGTGTATGTGTGGTGTTTGTGTGATGTGAATGTGCATAGTGTGTGCATGCTGGTGACGTGTGCATATGGTCGTGTGTGTGTGTGTGGTGTTTGTGTGGTGTGAATGTGTGTAGTGTGTGTGGTGGTGATGTGTGTGTATGGTGGTGTGTGGTGTTTGTGTGGTGTGAATGTGTGTAGCGTGTGTGGTGGTGATATGTGTGTATGGTGGTGTGTGTGGTGTTTGTGTGGTGTGAATGTGTGTAGTGTGTGTGTGGCGTGTGTGGTGGTGACGTGCGTATGGTGGTGTGTGTGGTGTTTGGTGTGAATGTGCATAGTGTGTGTGGTGGTGATGTGTGCATATGGTGGTGTGCGTGTGGTGTCTGTGTGGTGTGAATGTGTAGTGTGTGTGGTGTGTGTGGTGGTGACGTGTGCATATGGTGGTGTGTGTGTGTGGTGTCTGTGTGGTGTGAATGTGTGTAGTGTGTGGTGGTGATGTGTGTGTATGGTGGTGTGTGTGGTGTCTGTGTGGTGTGAATGTGTGTTGTGTGTGTGTGGTGTTTGTGTGGTGTGAATGTGTGTAGTGTGTGGTGTGTGTGGTGGTGATGTGTGCATATGGTGGTGTGCGTGTGTGGTGTTTGGTGTGAATGTGTGTAGTGTGTGGTGTGTGTGGTGGTGACGTGTGCGTATGGTGGTGTGTGTGAGTGGTGTTTGGTATGAATGTGTGTAGTGTGTGTGGTGTGTGTGTGGTGGTGTGTGTGGTGGTGTGTGTGGTGTGAATGTGTGTGGTGTGTGTGTGGTGTGTGGTGGTGTGTGTGGTGTGAATGTGTGTAGTGTGTGTGGTGTGTGTGTGGTGGTGTGTGTAGTGTCTGTGTGGTGTGAATGTGTGTAGTGTGTGTGGTGTGTGTGTGTGTGGTGGTGTGTGTGGTGTCTGTGTGGTTTGAATGTGTGTAGTGTGTGGTGTGTATGGTGGTGACGTGTGCATATGGTGGTGTGTGTGAGTGGTGTTTGGTATGAATGTGTGTAGTGTGTGTGGTGGTGTGTGTGGTGGTGTGTGTGGTGTGAATGTGTGTAGTGTGTGTGGTATGTGGGGTGGTGACGTGTGCGTATGGTGGTGTGTGTGAGTGGTGTTTGGTATGAATGTGTGTAGTGTGTGTGGTGTGTGTGTGGTGGTGTGTGTGGTGGTGTGTGTGGTGTGAATGTGTGTGGTGTGTGTTTGGTGTGTGTGGTGGTGTGTGTGGTGTGAATGTGTTTAGTGTGTGTGGTGTGTGTGTGGTGGTGTGTGTAGTGTCTGTGTGGTGTGAATGTGTGTAGTGTGTGTGGTGTGTGTGTGTGGTGGTGTGTGTGGTGTCTGTGTGGTGTGAATGTGTGTAGTGTGTGGTGTGTGTGGTGGTGACGTGTGCATATGGTGGTGTGTGTGAGTGGTGTTTGGTATGAATGTGTGTAGTGTGTGTGGTGTGTGTGGTGTCTGTGTGGTTTGAATGTGTGTAGTGTGTGGTGTGTGTGGTGGTGACGTATGCGTATGGTGGTGTGCGTGTGTGGTGTTTGGTGTTAATGTGTGTAGTGTGTGTGGTGTGTGTGTGGTGGTGTGTGTGGTGTGAATGTGTGTAGTGTGTGTGGTGTGTGTGTGGTGGTGTGTGTGTGTATGCGGTGCGCGGGGTGGCAGGATGTCATTCACTTGGTTCTAAAGGTGGTTTGGGTTCAGGTCCTGGAGTAAACGCTCAGGAACTGTCAAGGAATTTGGGGGACACAGGAATGAGGCCGGGCGTGCACCCAGGTATTAAAGCATGTTTCGCATGAAGATCAGCCTTCAGACCAGTAGAACAAAGCAGATGGTCTAGGAGTGAAGCTGACAACACACGGGCCTGGAGTGTAGGATGAAGGGGGCATTTCAAACCCGTGGGTACAGAAAAAACCACACAGTAAACACAAGTGGGAAGTTGTGTAAGAAAATGAAGTGAGATTCCAATATTAAAAAGTCTGATAGGTCAAAATCTAAATAATAAACAGTTTACCATAAGATAATTAGAAGAAAATATAAAATACTTCTTTATCTTGGGGTCAAGTTGTCACAAAACCTAAGCTATTTGAAAAAAAAAATAATCCATAAGTGTTAAAAGTTGGCTATGTCCTATAGACAAATAGCTCCTACAAATCAGTGAGGAAACGGGGTCCAGGAGCATTTTCTCTGCTCAGGTGAAGCTCAGGGGAAGACACAAGTACATGAAAAACGTTCCATTCCGTAATGATTAAAAAATCAAAAGTTAATACCATCACATTGGTAAACGTTAAAAAGTTTAATAACTTTTTTAAATATACTGCTGTTACACATGCAAACTGATAAAGCCTTTTTGGAAAGTAATTTGGCAATAAAAATGCACATACTTTATGAGCAAAAAAAAATCTCATTTCTTGTAATCTAATTGATAAAAATTATAGCATAAGTGCATGTATGTGGATGAGAACAGTCACTCCGGCATTGCCTGCAACAGCAAATAAATGAGTTGAAAACAAGCTCTCGCGGAGGGTATTTAAATATTTTATGTGACTAAGAAGAATGAGATACGTCCATTTGCTGTGATAAGGAAAGATATTCCACGGTTTCGTATTTATTAAGTATTTTCAGCAAATCATGGAACACGATGCAACACTTGATTCCATGTCTGGAAACAAAACAGAACAAAATTCAGCAAGAAGTAAGCACCCGCGTCCACACGGTCTCGTGCCTGGTGTGTTTTACGTGCTTGGGAAGCCGAGCGGCCGCTGGGCGTGGCTCTGAGGTCAGCACTGGTGCAGGCAGATGCACGTATGTGCCCGGGTGCCGCCTCCACACGCCTGCCCGGCACCAGCCTGCCTGCCCTCCCTGCACCCACCCACCCTACTCAGGGTGGTGAGAGCGAGGGGCTCTGCTGCTTCATCCACACATCACTAATCACCCTCTTGACCAAGAGCATCCTCTGGATTTTACACTCACTTGGCAACAAAAACATTTTGAGAGAGGACTTTGAACATCAAAAATTCTTACATTTATTATGTCACAAACACAAAGCGTTCTCCTAGGAGGTTTCTGTACAGACCATGTTTCCTGAGGACCCGCAGGGTATCGCGCCTACAGCCAGCAACGCCGCGCAGCACGCTCGGAGCGCACCTGAGGGCAGATCTGAGGGGCGCACGCGGATCCCCAAACTCGTGAAGATGTGTACATTAAATATGTGTGGCTTTTCCTGCCGATCATGCCTCAATAAAGTGCTTCGATAAAATAAAACCAGCCTGTCATTGAGGAGTCCCCTTTGTCTGGAGACCCTGTCCTTTCCCTCTGGGGATCACACAGCCAGTTTGTCAAAGTTGGGCGAAGTGGTCCCTGCCTGGAACTCTCCGACCTTACGAAGCCCCCCCTCCACTCACGCCGCTCAATCGAGCGACGCGTACAGATCATCTTGAGCTGCCTCATGGGGTGGGGCTTGCGTCCCCATCTGCCTTCTGCAAGGTGTGGCGCACAGAGCTCTGACCTGCAGCCCGCGCTGAGCCAGCAAAAGCCACGGGAGAGGCCAGGCGCCCGCAGCGGGGCATCTGCGCCTGGTGTGCAGCGTATTTGCTATACTCTGGCCAGCCCAGCCCTGGGCCATCTCCCTGAGTTTCAGCTCCTGGGGGCCACCTCTCCTGGGCCCCCTCTTTGCTGTGGCTCTGGCGGACATTAGCCAGCAGTGGAGAGAGACCGATCTCCACTCCCAGGGAGCCCAGCCGAGGTCTCCGCGTCCCAGCACCAGCTGCCTTCAGCTCAAGAGTGTGTTTTCAGGATGGGGTCCCACATGGCACAGCTCCTGCGCATCCAGGGCCATCTGCTAGTCTGCTCCCCAGTGTCCCAAGCAACTCAGTGGGACCTTGGGGAAGCTGGGTGCTCACATAACACTTTGTAAGTGAACGAGTAAAGCAGGCTTTTCTGCTGGCCACATGGCACGAGAGACGTCTGCCCAGGCTGGAACCGGGGGTCTCTGCTGCTACAGCCTGCGACAGGCCACCTGGAGGCTGCCCTGTGGTGACTGCACCTGAGGCTTTCCAATGACTAGGATGGCTTGGGCACTTCTCATTCATGAGCTGTACATTCTGCAGCGTAGCTGGTAATTTAATGTGAGCGATCGATGAGCACTGCGCTTCCACTTCAAAGGATGACCAGGCGGATCAATCTCCCAGGGCCACGGGTGCCGAGTTTAAAACTCATCTCTTTTTCTAAAGTGGAGGCAAGGGACCCAGTTTGGGATTAATCAGCAGTGATGAGCTTAAATAAATGAGATAAATTTTCTATCTATCTTGTAAGGCTTTTTCTTTTTTCAGAATTAATGGGACCCCTTGGCAATGCGCAGGAAGCGGGGAAGGGGGTGCGGCCGCATCTGTGGTTGTGGTTGTGGCCGGGAGAACGAGGACCTGGAGCTGCCCAGGCACAGGCGCCCAGCCGAGAGTCCCCCGCAGTTCCCTCTGCACAGCAAACACAGTTTCTGCCGAAAAGAATGTGGCAGACGAATAAAAATTGTAAGGTTTTCTAAAGGTGTTTTAATTGCATTACATGACATTGCAGACGTTGGTCTCCATGTCACAGATGACTCTTGTGGTGGTGATAACCTTTAAATTTTGGGGTGCTCTGTGGGCCCCCTGGATACCCTGTGAGTACTCATGTTTCTAGAGGTGGAGTTTGACTCTTGAAGTGTTCAAATTATAAATAGAATCACAGAAATCGGGGGAGGAAAGGATCTGAGGGGCCTCCAGAGCCCGTGGCTTCACCCTGGGGTGGGGGCAAGGGCGGGGCGTGGTGCCTCTTCTGGGGTGGGACGGGCGGGTGCTGACGGTTCATTCCCACGTGGGATTCTCACGCGCTCGCCCTCCGGCCGTCATGAACGATGGTGAGTCCTGCCACACGTGGAAAACACATTGGCTTCTCTGGGTTTTAAGGGTCCCATCAGCAGCTCGTAGCCCCCAGGAGACTCCGTCCCCCAGGGCCACGTATGGACCCGCTGCAGGCCTGAGTGGCACAATTCGTGGCGCCCCTGGCACCACACAGGGGTGTTTCTTTCCCCTTCTCCCGCCACAGCTTAGAAGCAATAATCTCCCGACCTCCAGGCAGGAGTCAACTTCCTCCTTTGTCTGCTCCGCCTTGCAGGGACCCCAGGGCTGACCTGCCTCGCCCGGCCCCCTCTCTGCCAACCTGCCTCGCCCGGCCCCCTCTCTGCCAACCTGCCTCGCCCGGCCCCCTCTCTGCCAACCTGCCTTGCCCGGCCCCCTCTCTGCCAGAGCCAGTCTGAGGTCAAGGCTTTTGGTGTTTCTGAGGTCACCCTGAGGGCCCCACAGCCCCTTCCTGGCGTCCCCACCCTCCAGGCCGCCTTCGGGCCTCGGCAGCACATCTCGAGGGGCCCAGGACGAGCTCAGGGCCCAGGTGGCCGGGAGGGGCCGCCTGCATCTCACCCGTCATTCTCTGCTCTGACCCAGACTCACACCTCCCCATTGCACCCAGCCAGCCTGCGCCCCGGTTGTGTGTCTGGCCGGCCTACGGGCACTCGGGCACCACGGTGACAAATTATACCACCGACAATGGCAGCGAGCTTCTCCCTCTGAAAGCCCATTGTGTCTGCCCTTATTCTTTGAAGCTTCACTGCTTTCGGATAAGTATGAAAATAGGCTCTCCCCCTCTCTGAGTGAAAGGCAGGCAATTATACAATAGGACTATCACCCTCGCTGTCACTCTCCGCTTTGTTTAAATGTGGGGATTTCATTTCTTCATCGCCTCTATGAACACCCAGTAAAACTGTAAGTGGGAAAAATGGGTGCCTTCTATATTTTACATTTTTTATTGTGTCATTTACTGCAAAGTAGCTCAAGGAGCCTGACGACACCCAGCCTGAAACTACCATAAATGTGTGGAGAGTGGTGGGGCCACCTCACCGGCAGAACAGTGTGCTACCTTCTCTCCCAGTAACCTTTTCCAGAGGAAACCTCTTTGAAATATCACAAGCAAAATTTAAATCACAAAATACTTCACATCTGCCCACACTCACTGTCATGCTAAAACACGGCACCTCCATGCTCAGAGAGGAAGGATTTCCATGTGAAAGGGGCCAGCGTGCTCCCTCACTTAGCGGGGTGCGATTACAAAGTATTGAAACTTCCTCTAAGACACAGATCCCTGTGTCTCGCAGCCCCTCACCTGTGCACCTGGGAGGCTCCTGGGGTTCAAGCTCAAAGTCCTTCACCTGTGCACCTGGATGGCACCTGGGTAGCACCTGGATGGGGGGGAACTCAAGCTCAAAGCCCTCACCTGTGCACCTGGATGGCACCTGGGGGAGGGGGTCCCAGGCTCAAACACCTGGGAGGCCCCCGGGAGCTGCAGCAAAGCTGGGTCCCAACCACAGCCTGTGGAGTCTCTGACTCCACGTGGGGCCTCAGCACTCTCTGTTTGCTCACCCTTCCCCCGTGGGCTGAGGCCGGGAACCACTACTCTTAACTCTCAACCTCTTCCCAAGGTGCTGTCTATTGGTGGCCCTTGGAGTTCTGCGTTCAGCAGTCATTTATTTATAAGTCGCATGAGAAAGTCCTTCCAGCCACGTTCTGTGCTTGCTCTGATGTTTGCCCAAACTAACATTGCTGAGGTTGACCTCACGTTTATTCAGGGAACTTGATTTATTTTCGAGCTGTCGAAAACAACGAAGTTCTCCCCCACCAAGGAACTTCCACCGGGCAGGCCTTTTCCAGAGAAAGTGCTTGTGCTCATCCCCAGAGGGTTCCTGAGCCTGCGGAGGAGGCCGGAGGCGGAGGAGGCGGGAGGCAGAAAAGGTGGGAGGCGGGAGGCAGCACCTGGCAGCTCACCTGGTGTACCTTCTGTGAGACCCAGCCAGCCCATCGGTCACCGAGGGGCACACGTCCCACCCTGACCTGTCTGACGGAGGGAGCCTATGAAGCGGAACAAACACGTGATGCTGAAGTCCTCAGAAACCCACGGCCAAGGCCACGCGTGATCACCGTGATGGGGGGCGGGCAGGCGCCGAGGCGAGCTTGGGGGAGGCCCCGTGGTGCACACCCCTACCCCGCCTGGCTAGAGAAAAATGGCCAGCACCGTGAAACTGCAAATAAACACACGCGTTCCAGGACGTGAGATACAGCTTCCACATCTATCAGAGGGACCTGCCCAGTCCCGTCAATTTTCCATCTAAATTACATAAATGTCCACCTTAGAGAGGCGGGGACGCCCAGGCACAGGCATGAAAGATCGGCCTTGAGGTTATTTTGTCTCTGCACGTATTGATGCGAGGGCTTACGGAGCTTTTCTTTCCCAGAGAACTTTCTAACTGCTGATGTCGCGTGTGCTAAACACGATTTCCCTATTCATTCCTGACTCTCACATTTCGCCGGGATGGTGACATCACTGTGGGGCCTTTGGGCTCTGAGCTCATCTACACCCAATCCTAGACAGCTCTGCTGCCCCTGTCGGGGGAACTGGCAGCCCCGAGTTCACCGGGCGCCGTTTGCTGAACGCCTGCCCACGGAAGCCATGGCCCTCATCACTGGGAAAGGCACAGAGAAGAGAAGGAAACGTTAAAAATCTGGTTGGAGAGAGGAAACAAACTTGGACCATCTTTGACGGCGGTATTAGTCCATTCTCCACGGCTATAAAGAAACGCCTGAGACTGGACGATTCTAAGAAAGCAGCTTAATCGGCTCAGGGCTCTGCAGGCCGCACAGGAAGCATGGCGGCTTCTGCTTCTGGGGAGGCCTCAGGGAGCTTCCAATCGCAGTGGAAGGCGAAAGGGAAGCAATCTGGTGCCACGGTGGGCGTAGGCACAAGGTGGGAGGGGCTACCCGGGTTTAAACACACAGGTCTCAGAAAACTGACTATTGCAAGAACAACGAGGAGAGGGTGGTGCTAAACCATTCAAAAATCGTCCCCGAGTCCAGTCACTGGCCCCCAGGCCCCACGCCCAACACTGGGGATTACAGTTCGACATGAGATTTTGGGGCACACTGATCCAACCATCTCGATAGGAAAGAGGGATCTGCCTTGTGTTCTGACTCGCCGCTCAGACAAATTCACAGCTCAGCTGGGAGAATCACACGGGACAGGCCCATGAACAGGCCCTGGGGCCACAGCCGGGGGTTCAACCGCACCGAAATCCCAGCCCTCAACATGGCCCACAGGTGCATCATCCCGGATTTATCACTAAAAAGCAAAAACAAAAACCGACCTCAGGTTTCTCTGCAATACGTAGGATCCGTGATATCTCCGACATGAACTGAGAAGTGTGTAGCCCCGAATCTGCACACAGGCAACCCCAAAGGCTATCTGATGACAACACGCATTTTCTCACTAGTCCGGCCTTGTTGCTGGGCCTGCAGGACATCCCATCCCTCATCTTAAACATTCTCCTCAGGACAATATTTACACCTGATATTTACAAGGTGTGGCAAGTGAGAATTTCATCCCGGCCTCCGACCTGGCAGGTTACACAAGCTGGCCCCAGGGACGCTCATGGGCTGAGGTCGTGGGAGGCATCCCGTGAGGGCCACGCAGGCAAAGACTGTCAGCCAAAAGGAATTCCAAGGCCCAGACGGGAGGTGACCACAGACTCCTGGGTGCTCTGTGGGATGTGCCACCTGGTGGCAGGGCCTGGCCAGAATTGCTGCCCTGCAGGACCTGTGGGAGCCTCCAACACAAAGCCTGCATTCCAGGAGCTCCCTGAGCCCTGAGACCTGGCTGTGCTGGGCCAGGCTGGGTGTGCACCTGTCAGTTACATTTTCCTAAGTGTCCTCCTTCTTTTCTTTGGACCCTGCATCTTCTTTGTCTTTAGCATCCTTTGTAGTCTTGAATTCTGAGTCCATTCCTGAGACCCCTCTGAACCTCCGCAGCCCCCTCAGCCTCAAGCTGGAGGACTGGGGACTATGCTTATCTTTTCTTTGACCCCAGGTCTGTTTCCTACCTTTTTTTTTTTTTTTTTTTTTTTTTGAGATGGAGTCTCGCTCTGTCGCCCGGGCTGGAGTGCAGTGGCCAGATCTCAGCTCACTGCAAGCTCCGCCTCCCGGGTTTATGCCATTCTCCTGCCTCAGCCTCCCAAGTAACTGGGATTACCACCCGCCTACCTTTCTTTAACAATTATTTCTCTGGGCCGGGCGTTGTGGCTCATGCCTGTAATCCTGGCACTTTGGGAGGCTGAGGCAGTGGATCACCTGAGGCTAGGAGTTGGATACCAGCCTGGCCAACATGGTGAAATCCCGTCTCTACTAAAAATACAAAAATTAGCTGAGTGTGGTGGCATGGTGCCTGTAATCCCAGCTACTCGGGAGGCTGAGGCAGGAGAATCGCTTGAACCCAGGAGGCAGAGATTGCAGTGAGCCCAGATTCTGCCGCTGCATTCCAGCCTGGATGAAAGAGTGAGACTCTGTCTCAAAAATAAATAAATAAATAAAAATAAAAAAGAATTATTTCTCTACCTTTTGGAACGTGAAATTGCCTCTGAGACGAACCTGTGATTTGTTGCCTCCGGGAGATGACAAGGATGGCTCTGTGACCTTTGTCCCCACATGAAATATTTTGTCACTATGCTGGTTTTCTTGTTTGCATCAGGAACAGACCGGCCATTTCTCCCACCTGGCTGTACAGTCGTTAGCAGTGGACCCTCCGCACACAAAGACACACATGGAAACACACAGACACACACGGACACACACACACACACACACACACATACACACACACGTTGCTTCTGGTCTGAGAACGTCTGCCTCCTTTCCATTCCCCTGGGCAGGTTATTTTCTTCTCCTAATCACAAAACCCATCGTTCATCTTAATAATTCTCCTGACAGTGATATTTACACCCTATAATTAGAACTTTATGTTCGTTTTATTAATTACCTCTTTTTTGCCTATTGATGTGAAAGAAGCTGGGGCTAAAAGTATTACAGATGGCTCTACACATTGAACCGTTGATATTTAAACTCAATCAGCAGATGTCGGTGGTGTGCGGTGGGGCGGGGTGGGCGTCCCGCCAGCTCCCTTCCTTCCTCCGCGTCCCACCGGCCCCACTCAGGGACTCCACTTCTTCTCAGCACCTGTGCCCTCCAGTCCCTCTCCCGGGAAGGCAGCAGGAGAGGAGACCCCTGTGCCATCTTTAATACCACCCCTGTGGCTAGGGTGCAGCCCCCTCCTCCTTTCTTCTCCAAGTTCCAGATTTGGTCCCAAAACATGACTGAATAACGTGGCAAGACCTTCAGACATGACAACCCGTCGGGTCACAGAGGCAGCGGCTGGGGCTGGGCCTGGCCCACCATCGGGGTGGGGCCAGCAGGAGCAGGAGCAGGAGCAGGAGCAGGAGCAGAACACGCTGCGTGCTCACGGGGAGGGCAGGCCCAGAGAGGCTGCAGCGTGGGCGGGAGGTGCCAGACAGGGACGCTGTGGGCAATGGGCCCTCCCTGCACCAAGGTTTCAGCAGCGCTGCTCTCTGCTGTCAGCCTCAGACCTGGGCTGGCCTGGACTTCATCTCTGCCCAGGCTCCAAAGACCCCACATTGCCATCTCTTGCAGCAAGACCTCCCCATGCTGAATGTGTGTTCCTCTAGCCGCTTACTCAGTGTCTCCACCGCAGGGCCCGGTGTAGCCTGGCCAAGCAGACGCTTCATTTTCCCACCAGAGCAGACCCAGCCCAGGGCCTCTGTCAACAAACAGCCAGGGCCCCTCCTCCTCTTGGGACCTATAGTAGGTCTTGCTCCAGCTCAGCTCCACGTGTGGTCCCGTGTCTGACTCGTGCACTGCCCCTCCCAGGGCCCAGGGTCTCCACCTCGCCTCGTGCTTCTCAGGCCCAGTGCTCTGAGCATGGAGTGAACTTTCTAAGTCACATCCCTCTCCCTGTGGAAATGTCTGCTGGCTTTGCACCCACCAAGGACAGGATCCACAGCCTTCAACACACAGCGTCACCAACCACCTCCCAAGCCAGCCTCGCCCATCCCTCAGAGGCACCACAGCCGGCCTCCCTCCCCCGTCCCTCAGAGGCACCACAGCCGGCCCGCGTGGCCTCTGTGTTTCTCCTCGGGGTCTTTCCAGACTGGGCTTCTTCTCGTCCTGATGCTCAGAGACCTCTGCTCAGCCCCACCTTCCATCACTGTGCCCTCTTCTCCTTTCTTCGCATCACGCCTTACCAGAAATTACCCAGTCACCTTAGTGCCTGTCCCTTCTCTGCGACAAGGGGACCCCTAGCGTGCTTCCCCGCTGTACCCCCAGGTCCTACAACAGTGTCCAGCCCCTCGAAGTGACTCGACGACCCTCTGCCAATCCAAGGACTTGGCATCCATGTGCTGCCCAGGCCACCGTGCTCCTCCTCCTGGGAACGCCCTCGTGTGGACGCTCCATGGAAATAGACACTGTGTTTTCACCTCTTGTACCTTGTTCACTTAAAATTTAATCAACACATTATTAGAGAGAGAGAAAGAGGTTCTTTGCTTTTTTTAACTTTTAAAATAAGAATACCCAATGCCCAATCCACAGCTTGCTCTGCGTGGGGCTCGTGTGGGTTCACAATGCGTCTTGCGCCTCTCATCTGATTCCGCTACACGGTGGAAGTTACGCCAGACCAGAAACGGAACCGACACAGAAAGTCTCACGGATTCCCCTCAGCGCTGCCTTCGAGATCGGTCTCTCGACTCCTGTTAGGAGCAACGGCGGCGAGCCAGGATAAATGGCCTCACTCATGGGGCACGGCTTTCCCGTCTCCAGAAAGAGCTGTCCGGGTTTATATATTCACGGAGACGCTTTGCATCAGGAGAGCTCTGCGTTAACCCACGCACGGGGGATGTTATCCTCCCCGTGAGAGCAGCTGCATAGATTATTTTTTAACGTCAAATTCCATAGGAAACAGCACAAATCCCCATTTCTGCCCCACTGGGTTGAGAAATCTGTGGGTGATAGAGTTTAGGTAAAAACATCTCAGCCTGCACGAAAACAAACATCATCTTAGAGAAGGAAAGAGCAAATGTTTCAAAGTCCTAAAAATAATAATTTACTCTAGGGAAAAATTTGATGGGCACACTATGATTTATTACCAAATGATATTTAAGAAAAATTCACAGGAGAGGCGGCTGCTGAATGCCTCACCGAGGGTTCTGGGAAGGAAAACCGCCCGCTTAGTGGAAGAACAGAACGGCCGCAGGAAGCGCTTGGTCCTCGGCTCCCTGTGTCTCCCCGACGATACACGTGGCTTATTAGAAACCTGCAGGAAAACAACACGATTTATTCTCTTACAGGAGGCCACAGTCCAGCTGGGTTCCACCGAGCTGAAGTCAGGGCTTTGGAGGGCCACACACTCTTGGGCGGCTCCTGACCTTTTCCGGCTTGTGGCACTTGGCTGTATTTCTAGGCCTGCAGCTCCTTCCTCCACCTTGAACCGGCCATGGCGTCCCTCTCAGACTCCACTTCCTTCATGGGGCCTTCGTTTCCACGTGCTAAGAACGTGTAACGAGGCCCACTGTTTTCACAGCTCCCTGAGTGTGCAGCGTGGTACCGTTAGCTCTCAACTATACGGCAGATTTCGAGACCGCGCTGAGGCCACATCGCTGAAAGCTTGTGTCCTTGGAACGGCACCTTCCTGTGCTTCCCCCAGCGCCAGCCCCGGCAGCTCCATCCTCCTCTCTTCTTCGGTGAGTTCAATTGTCGTAGATTCCACACTTCAGCAACATGATGTAGTCTCTGTCCTGGGCCTGGCTTTTGTTTCACTTCATGTCATGTCATGCAGGTTCATCTCTGTTATTGCAAATGGCAGGTTGTCCTTCTTTTCTTTTCTTTTTTTTTTTGAGATGGAGTCTTGCTCTGTTGCCCAGGCTGGAGTGCAGTGGCACACGGTCTCTGCTCACTGCAAGCTCCGCCTCCCGGGTTCACACCATTCTCCTGCCTCAGCCTCCCGAGTAGTTGGGACTACAGGCGCCCGCCACAACACCCGGCTAACTTTTTGTATTTTTTTTTTTTAGTAGAGATGGGGTTTCACCATGTTAGCCAGGATGGTCTTGATCTTCTGACCTCGTGATCCACCCGCCTCAGCCTCCCAAAGTGCTGGGATTACAGGCGAGAGCCACCACGCCCGACCTGTCCTTCTTTTCTTAAGGCTGAAGAGCATCCACTGTGTCTATGGACCATGCTTTCCTGCCCACTCATCCCTGGGGGACACGTGTGTCCATGTCTTGGCTCCCGTGAACAGTGATGCGATGAACTCTGGAGTTCACACGTCGCCTCGAGATCCTGATTTAACTTCCTTTGGATAAACATCTGGAAGTGGGATTGCTGAATCATATGGTGGCTCCCTTTTTAACTTTTTGAGAAAACTTCATGCTGTTTTCCATAATGGTTGCACCATTTATATTCCCACCAACAGCATGTAAGTGTTCAGTCTCTACACATCCTCACCAACACGCATCTTTTTGGTCACAGCCTCCTGACAGGTATAGAGAGATATTTCATCGTGGCTCTGATTTGCATACTTCTGATCATTCGTGATATTGAGCATCTTTCCACATACAGTGTGTTGGCCATTTGTTTGCCTTCTTTGGAGAAATGTCTGCTCAAGTCCTTTGCCCACTTTTAAATCAGGTTATCATTATTATTTGCTATTGAGTTGTAGGAAGTTCCTATACATTTTATTATTATTATTTTTTAGAGATGGAGTCTTGCTCTGTCATCCAGGCTGGAGTGCAGTGGTGCGATCTCGGCTCACTGCAACCTCCGCCTCCCAGATTTAAGTGATTCTCCGGCCTCGGCCTCCCAAATAGCTGGGATTACAGGCGCCCGTCACCACGCCTGGCTAATTTTTGTATTTTTAGTAGTAGACATGGGGTTTCACCATGTTGACCAGGCTGGTCTCTAACTTCTGACCTCAAGTCATCCACCTGCCTTTGCCTCCCAAAGTGCTGGGATAATAGGTGTGAGCCACCACAGCCAACAGCCTATACATTTAAAATATTAACTCCTTATCGGTTATGTGGTTTGCAAATGTTTCCTCCCCGGTGAGCAGTAGGGGATGCAGAGACCACCCACCCGCCAATCACCCCACCTTCCACGGCCACCCTCTGAATCTGCTGATTGTTTCCCTGTCGGTGCAGGAGCTTACTGGTTTGATGTTGTCCTGCGTGTTCACATTTGCTTCTGCTGCTTGTGCCTTTGGTGTCAGATCCAAGAAAGCTTTGCTTAGACCAATGTCCTCGTGCTTCCCACTGTGTTTTCTTCTAGTACTTTTATGGTTTCCAGTCTCAGGTCTCAGTCTTTAGTCCATGTTGAGTGGGTTTTTGTGGATGTGAGATGAGGGTCCGATGCTGTTCTTTTTCATGTGGACATCCAGTTTCCCCAGCACCCGTGAAGAGGTGACCCTTCCCCATGGTGTATTCTCCGCATGCTTATGACGGAGCACTTGGCAGTGTATGTGAGTTATTTCTGGACTCTCTGTTCCATTGGTCTATATGTCTGTTTTTATGCCAGTAGTGTACTGTTTTAATAACCATAGCTTTGTAATATATTTTGGAATTAGGAAGTGTTGCATGATTTTTTATGGAGCTCTGGACAGGTTTTTCACAATGGCAAAATACGTCAACTTTTCTTTTTGGTGTAATTTCTTCATTGCTAACATTTTCCCTAGACAGTGAAATAATAAACATTTTCTAAAAGTTCCTCAAGAAGCTATTGAAATTATTTAGGAGAAACATATGCAAGAATAGATAATATTGATGTATCCTTATTATATTTAGAAGTTAAAATTAAAGAGGATCTTATGGGAAATTTAAAAATTGTATAGTAAGGGATTCCTTAAGAAACAGGCACAAACCCTTATAATAAGTAGCATCTAATTCCTCACCCTGTGTGGATGGGCCTGGTTACACAATGCCCCCATGAAGTCATAGTTTGGTGGTGCACAGCTCTTAAGAGGGCTTAGCTCTTAATATCAGAAAGGATTAACTTCCTACTTCATGAAACAATTTGCCAAGGCTGGGAATTTTTCCTCCAAGTCTGTGAGGACGGCCTTCTCTCCACACACTTCTTCATTCATTGTGTACCTGCTAAGCACTCATGTCAGACCAAGTTCTAGAGACTGCAGTGATGAACAAGTCCAGTGTCTGTGCATGGAGCTTCCATTCTGTAACTAAGCTGCTCCAGAGAATGCCAAGGTCCCAGCCAAATAGCTCTAGATGAGGGGCGACACATAAGGTGAGGACCCCCACGTGCACACACATACACACACTTGCACACACATGCACACACTCTCCCGTCTGACCCTTCTCGCCCTACAGGGTGAACAGCAGGTGATGCAGAGACCACCCACCCACTATTCAACGAGATCTGACGCCTTCTGACTCTTGATGGATGATTTTTGCAGACAGTTCTGACATCATCTTCCTCCTGGCCCCCTTCTCCCAGTCCTACCTCTTCCCACCCTGTAGGTCGAGGCCTCACTCAGGAAAGAAGGCTCGTTTTATCCATGCTGTGTGAAGCCTGGTACCGAGCATCCCGCATTGGTGTGATCCGGGCTACCTTCTCGCCGTGCGGTGCCCTCACTGCTCCTGCTGCCCCTGGGCTCTCAGAGGGATGAGCTACCTGAGCGCGGGGTGGGCGTGCAGCTCTGCACACTAGACTCAGTCCTCTCTCTTCCTGGAAGTAACCACAAAAACCACAGGATACAGCTAACAGCTATACTGGTGCTCTCACACATTTCCCGTGAAAAGAAGAAAATAGCAAATTCCAGTAAGCATTAAGGAGACTCCTTCTCTAGGAGTCTCTGTTCCTCTCCCCCACAGTGCTTGTTATACTGTGCATTTAAAAAGTGTTTTAAAAGGGCTGGTTGTTTCTTTAAGAAGCATAGAAGCATATATATACTCCTGTGTGTGTGTGTGTGTGTGCGCACGCACATACATCATCAACTGAGGGTTTGAAGAAACGGGAAAGGATCTCAGCTCATCAGGAATGAAAGGTGGCTCATTCTCTAGCATCCTAGTTAAAAGTTCAAAGCACATTTTTCTTATAAATTTGGCTGGAGTAAAATTCAGGGAGATGGGAAAGGAAGACATAAATTTTTAAAACATGCAAAGAATTTAAATGGGCACCAGGGATGAAAATTAGATGCATGGAACGTGTATTCGACGTAAACTCCTGGTTGTTTAGTCATTAACGTTGTGTCTGGTGTCAGGTTATGGCTCCACAGCCTGTTTGCCGGTTAAGGGGTGGGGGCAGGGCAGGCCTTGGTCAATATTTGAGTAAGAGAAGAATCTTAATTAACCCAAGAAAGTAACTTCAATAATAAGACCAGGCAGTGTTTTGCAGAGCAGAACAGAAGCAATTCAGAAGGGAGAGAGGCACAGCCAGAGGCCCCAGGAGCCCCCACCTTGGGGACACGGAGTGTCTGTGTGAGCCTGGCTTTGTTCTGAGGCAGGAGGGACCCAAGTGCTTGGGGCCGGCCCTCTCCTGTTCTGCGTTAGCAGTGGGGTCTGGTGCTTCTCCATGCACACCGTGGTTGTGTGTGCACAGGCTGGGCGACAGCCTGGTTTTGTGCCAGCTGCTGACACTGAGTGCACATGAAAGGCCCACTTAGTCTCTTTGTGAAGAGGTGCGGGAAGATGTGTGCACAGTAGAAAGCAGAATATCACAAGGCACAAAAATGTGTGTGTAATGTACACAAAGGTCGACTCTTCCTTATCTGAAGTGATTGGAACCAGAAGTGTCTCAAGTTTTGCATTTTAGAATATTTGCATCATACTTACTGGTTGAGCATCCCAAATACAAAACTCCGAAATCCAAGATGCTCCAAATGAGCATTTTCCTTTAGGGTCACTCACGCCTGTGCTCAAAAAGCTTACGATTTGGGGCAGTTCAGGTTTTAGGTTCGGGATGCTTAACCTGTGTGTACATGTATATATGTGTATATATGCATATCTACATATGTATTCATGTACATGTACACAAATATGCACATATGTACATACAGACGTGTGTATATACATGTATATGTGTGCATGTATGTGTGCATATGTGTCTATAGATGTCTGGTGTATATGTGCAAGTGTAAATGTGTGTAATAGATGCATATATGTGTATGTGGGTACATAGATGCATATGTGTGTATACATGTATATGCGTGTATGTCTGTGTGTCCATAAATATGTGTGTGTGTGCACATGCATGTGTGTGTGTGTGTGTGTACGTCTTCTGCCTCTGCATGCTTACTGGCAGGATTATTGGGAACTACTAGATCTTTCTGAGGAGCCCAGGATGATTTCTGTGGCCTGCCAGTTTCTCAGAGCTATCTGGGTTGAAGCACTGGGAACCCCCTCAGTCCAAGCAGACCAGGGCCTGGTGGTCTGCATGGACAAAGTGAGTACTTGGAGGGCCACTGGCATGGGCCCAGCTCCCTGCTCTCCTCTGCATGCACAGCCTCTATCCCACCAGACCTGCACCTCAGCAGCACCAAGCTCAGGGGCTGCCCTGGGCTCCCCTCTGAGCATCAGCTCCTCTGTTCCAGGGAGGGCCTCTGCTCCCCTCAGGGCCCACCTCCTTCCAGCAGAAAGTTGATTCTTCCCCCAACTGGGCCCTCAGTTCTCTGCTGGCTTTGGCCAGGCTGGTGTCTTTGACATGATCTTCTGGGAGGAGAGGCAGACAGGGGGCCTTTCTGATTTGGCGGGCAAAGCTGTAGGTGGAGGGTTTGTACCACCAGGGAACTATGCCTGAGGACACATATGTTCCCACGATGGTGGGGTTTGTCAGCTCGCAGGTGCCCAGTCCTTTCCACGCCCTCTTGAGATGGGCTGGGGCAGACAGAGTAGGAATGCTTCCTGGCTGATTACAAGGAAACCCTGGCCCATTGGATGGGGAAGCCACACGACGCCTGCTTGGAGAGATGGTGCTGCACACACGTGGCAGTCAGGATGGAGCGTGGGTTCAGAGAGCAGGAACAGCACTCCCTGCCCTTGTCATGCTGTGGCCAAGGTTTAGGACTCCACAGGGCACAGCTGTCTCCTCTGATCCCAGGAGGATGGAGCCTCAGACCTGGGGCCATGGGGAGGGAAGAGGTGTCCTTTGGGACCAGCAGGAGCCCTGTGGGCAAATGCCTTTCTGCATGGCCAGGGGACTGCTCCTATTTCTACTGTTCGCCTAGCCCAATTCATCACAGGAGGGTGAGGGCAGGGCTGCCGTCCCTGAGGGTGGGGGCAGGGCTGCGTCCCTGGGGGTGGGGGCAGGCTGCGTCCCTGGGGGTGGGGGCAGGGCTGCGTCCCTGAGGGTGGTGGCAGGGCTGCGTCCCTGAGGGTGGGGGCAGGGCTGCGTACCTGAAAGCTGACAAATCCTGCACATCATGGAGCTCTGTACTGAACACTGCAGGGTTCCACGCAGCTGTCAGCTGCAGAGACTGGACACTGCCCCTGCAAACGCCTGGCCTCCTGCTGTCCGGCTGCCTTCACTCTGGCCCGGAAGTGGTTCTGGGGACAGTGGCTTCCTTCCAGGGCAGAAGCTGAGATCCAGTGTCTGTGGAGCCTCTCATGGCACATCAGGCTCTGGGTTGGATGTTTATGTGGGTGACCCTACCAAATCCCTGAGAACTGCTGCTATGATTCCCACCTTACAGATGAGAAAACTGAGGCTTAGAACATGAAGCACTGTAAGCTGAGATCATTGGCTAGTGAGCAGCAGAGCTGAGGTCCAACTCCAAGTGTGTTTGCCCCCAAAAATCACACTCTAGAAAAGCCCATGGGCATCCCAGATCTCCCACCCATGTCTTCCCACTGGACCAGGGGTCCCCAACCTCTGGGCCACGGACTGGTACCAGTCTGCAGCCTGTTAGGAACTGGGGTGCACAGTGGGAGGTGAGTGGTGGGTGAGTGGTGGGTGAGTGGCAGGTGAGTGGAGGGTGAGTGAGTGGGTGAGTGAGTGGTGGGTGAGTGAGTGGGTGAGTGGCGGGTCAGTGGAGGGTGAGTGGAGGGTGAGTGACTGGGTAAGTGGCAAGTGAGTGGAGGGTGAGGGAGCGGGTGAGTGGCAGGTCAGTGGAGGGTGAGTAGAGGGTGAGTGGGTGAGTAAGTGGCAAGTGAGTGAGTGGAGGGTGAGTGAGCGGGTGAATGGCAGGTGAGTGGTGGGTAAGTGAGCTGTTGAGTGGCGGGTGGGTGGTGGGTGAGTGAGCTGTTGAGTGGCGGGTGAGTGGTGGGTGAGTGGGTGAGTGGCAGGTGAGTGGAGGGTGAGTGAGTGGGTGAGTGAATGGCAAGTGAGTGGTAGGTGAGTGAGCGGGTGAGTGGCGGGTCAGTGGAGGGTGAGTGAAGGGTGAGTGAGTAGCAAGTGAGTGAGTGGAGGGTGAGTGAGCAGGTGAATGGCAGGTGAGTGGTGGGTGAGTGAGCTGTTGAGTGGCGGGTAGGTGGAGAGTGAGTGGGTAAGTGAGTGAGTGGTGGGTGAGTGAGCGGGTGAGTGGTGGGTCAGTGGAGGATGAGTGGAGGGTGAGTGAGTGGGTGAGTGAGTGAGTGGCAAGTGAGTGAGTGGAGGGTGAGTGAGCAGGTGAATGGCAGGTGAGTGGTGGGTGAGTGAGCTGTTGAGTGGCAGGTGAGTGGCAGGTGAGTGGGTGAGTGGCGGGTGAGTGAGTGAAGCTTCATTGGTATTTACAGCCACTCCCCATGGCTCACAGTACTGCCTGGGCTCCATCTCCTGTCAGATCAGCGGTGGCATTAGATTCTCATAGGAGCTTGAGCCCTGTTGTGAACTCTGCATGTGAGGGATCTAGGTTACGTGCTCCTTATGAAAATCTAATGCCTGATGATCTGTCACTGTCTCCCATCCCTCCCAGATGGGACTGGCCAGTTGCAGGAAAACAAGCTCAGGGCACCCACTGATTCTACATGATGGTGGGTTTTATAATTATTTAATTATATATTACAATGTAATAATAACAACAATAAAGTGCACAGTAAATGTAATGTGTTTGAATCATCCCCAAACCTTCCCCCAACCTTGGTCCGTGGAAAAACCAGCTTCCATGGAACAGGTCCCCAGTGCCAAAAAGAGTATGGACTGCTGTCCTAGACAAACCCTGGACCTGGAATTGACCTTGTTGAAAGCACTCTTTTGGATTAAGCATTTGCAAAATTCAGTTGTTGCCTTGGACGATTCACATTTTACACATTCAGCCCCTGCAGCACTTCCCAAAGTGTGATATGTAACTTGGTTTTATGTGGAATGTGGGCAATTTTTAAAACTGTTTATTTTAGTGTGCATGAGAAAAAAGCAAAATAGCACATGAAAAACATGAATTTGTGGGTACTGTTGCTTAGGATGAGTAAGAAGGTTTTGAAAGCTGAGTCAGTCCCAAGAGGAATGTGCTGCAACAAGCCAGATGCTTTGTGGAGCCCGGAGGCTGTGACTCTGGCCCTGGAGGGGGCTCAGCCCTGAGCGAGGTGTGGAAGGAGCCCTGCACCACCCCTGCTGCGTGGGCTCCCGTCTGGGCCCAGGGTTGGATAAGATGACACCTAGGCACTGTGGTGAGCAGAACCATTTCCCCAAAAAGACATGTTCAAGTCCTAACACCAGCACAGTGAACGCCGCCTTCTGGAAACAGGGTCTCTGTGGATGGAGTTAGTAAAGATGAGGCCCTTATCCAGTACAGCTGGCATCCTTCCAAGAAGAGACAGCACAGACACAACGCAAGGACGGAGACAGAATGGAGTGAGGCGTCTACCCGCCGGGGAGCGCCCGGGGTGGACGGAGACGGAATGGAGTGAGGCGTCTACCCGCCGGGGAGCGCCCGGGGTGGACGGAGACGGAATGGAGTGAGGCGTCTACCCGCCGGGGAGCGCCCGGGGTGGACGGAGATGGAATGGAGTGAGGCGTCTACCCGCCAGGGAGCGCTGGGGTTGCCAGGAGCCACAGAGTCTCTTGAGAGCTTCCTGAGCATGTGGCCCTGAGAGCACCTGGATCTCTGGATTCCGGCCCGCGGTCCAGTCAGACAATTCATTTCTGTGGTTTGAAGTCACCCAGTTTGTGGCACGTTGACCCCAGGATCCTCACAGGAAACCTCACTGGTCCAGTCCTGCTGGACCCTGCCCATGGGATGGACTTGTTGTCTTTGAACAGAAGGCAGGTGCGGGGAACAGGACTGTTAGGGGTCGTGGAAAACACCAGGCTGATGGCAGAGGGTGCGTGGGGAAGAGATCAGGGAACCGCCAGGCCGGAGCGGGAAGCCAGGGCCACGGTCTGACTTACGAGGGCTCGGCAGAGAGGACGGGGAGCTGGCCCTGCTGGCAGAAGTGGGTGGAGGCAAACCCGGCCCACGTCACCCTGAGCTTCTGTGAAGCCGTGTGAGGGCAACGTGGAGAATGCTGCAGCTCCACCTTCATCAGAGAAATCCAGCCGTTGTTCTTTAAGCAAAGGCTGTGGACAGTGAGCATGGAGCTTCACAACACATGACGGTCACAGTGTACCCTCCCCCGGTGACCCCAAAGCAACAATCTATACATGTGGGGTCCACAGGCGGGCGCCCCGGCACTGGGGGCTCTGCAACTTGACAAGGCTATGCCAGGCTGGGGTAGAGGTGCCGTGCTGGGCACAGGCTCTCCACAGGGACGGCGGGGCTGCTGGGGCCTGGGCTCCTCACCCCAGGGCTCACGCTTTTCCAAGAGACCCTCCCCAGCTTTGTCCTGGGTTCCAGGGACTCCAGAGCATCAGGGGCTCTGAAGACTGAACATCCAGGGTCAGCAGCAGGTAGGAGATGTCTTTGAAGTTTCATCTGTTATCTTAAAAACTCAAGTAGATTTTTGTAATCTACTCATATATATATATATATATGTATACACACACACACACACACACACACACACGCATACATGTATGTTTTAGTATCAAAAGGACTTCACCCCAAATCTCCATGTGAGGTAGATATGTCTCCCCTCCGTCATGGCTGTTTGTTGGGACGGTGCTGTGTACCTCAGTGTGTTCATCGTCTTGAGATTTCTAAGCTTAAGGGGGCAGGAGACAGCCCAGGGCTGGCACCCAAATCCTAACAACCCTGGCCAAAGATACAGGATTTAATGTCCTCAGCACCAGGCATCACACAGGAACGTGCGTGAGCCCACGAAATACTTAACTCAATAATAAATGCTGCCAAGCTTGGTGAACCTGCTGAGCACTCGGCTCATGGCGACTGACGCTCCCCGCAGAGCGGCCCCCGCGCCGAGACCCCAGGCAGCGGCTTCCTCGTCATGACAGCCTCCCCTCATCTGACGAGGTCCAAAGAGCGGCTCCAATTCTACCCACACCTCTTTGCATAGGGTGGTCCTCTGGATTTTAGGGTCTAGACCAAAGCTGAGACTGTTTTATACATTTTGGGGTCCCTGGAACCCAGGACAAGGCCATCTGTATCCCCAGTGCTGAATGATTCTCCGGCCCGTGATAGGGAGACTGGGTCGCTGTCTACATAGGGAAGGACCATCCTCAACTTAGACACAGCTCAGTGAAAAGAGCCTCGCTCTGAGGACAGGAGGTGAGAACTGAGAAGGTTCAGGGCAGGCGGCCTCCACGTGACCCAGGGTTCGGCCGGGCTCCCCTCATCAACCCGGCATCCCTCGGCCATGTTCTCTGGTGCACACAGGTGAGCAGAGGGCAATGTCTGCCCTGGCCAAGGCAGGGGCACCCCAGCATCGCAGCCCCTTTTGGATGTGAGGTCCAGTCATTGGATTTGAGGGGCTGTCCTTCTCCTGTGCTGGGCCCCTTGGGGCTTGCAGGGAGATGCCCGGAGGGAAGGGGCTGTGTGGGAGGAAGGGTTCCGCTGCCCTTCCTGGGGCACCTGTTTCGCTTTTTGTCTTTCTTTCATCCCTCTCCACTCCACTCCACTCCCTCTGGGGCATGAGGGAGGCGAGGGAGGAGGAGGGAGGAGGGTGGGAAGAACAAAGGATAGAATTCTGAGGAGGGCGTCCTCAGTTCCAGGGACTTCTTTCATCAAGAGGAAAAAGAAAAACTCTTTCAACACTCCCTGTGCATAGGGTGCTAATGAGCTGCAAATTGAAATTATTTGGAGTTTTTCTTAATTGTGAAAAGAAAGAAGTTGCCAGAGGAGACCAGAAACTCTCTATCGGCTGAGAAAGTCGTAAGCGTGAGAGAAGAACGGACGACTCATCCGTGCTGCGGTGCATCTTTCATCAGCCAGTGTCACCCTTGGTAGCCAGGTGCTGGCCAATTTCCATTTCACTTCCATTTAACTTATAGCCAAGGAGGCCCATGATTTCACCTGTCTGACCCACCACAGGCGGGTGGCTGGGGTTCATGGAAATGGAGGTTGGGCTCACGGAGAGGTAGCCCAGGGCTGGTGCCATCGTATGTTGAGAATTCCATTTGGAAATGAGCATTGTGCAAAACGGGGTTATGATGTGGAAAACTCGCCCTTCCCTTCAAATCCAGAAAGTCTTCGTCTTGGCTTAGAAGTCCCTAAGCCAAGTCCCTCACACTCCACGCTGCTCTCCAATTTCACCTGGACCACAGCCTCTGGATGAGCTTCTGTTAAAAAGAGACGACTCGGTGACAGACAGGAGGACGGTGCGCAAATAACTGTGACATGTGCCGTGTATCTGCAAAGACCGGTGCTGTGGTAAAACCACACGCACGGCAGCCTCCCCCAAGCCAACCACCCGGACCCAAAGACAAGCATCTCCAGAGTGCGTGGGACCGTAGAGAAGGCAGCGACAGGGCCAGGGCAAGCGGGTTCAGAAGTGGAACTTCAGTGGAAGCCAAGACCTTTGGGACCTCCTCATTCTGCCCGGTCCTCCTGCTGTGGGGTGAGTCCAGCCCGTGCTGGGATGCCGGTGCAGTTAGGACAACAAAGACCAAGGATAGCAGGGAACGGTGGGGAGGGAAGAGGGTGGGAGGGAAGAGGGTGGATCAGAGTCGGAGGTGGACAGGAGTTCAACACACCACTCAGGTCCCCAAAACAGCATGTGCAGCTCTTGTTAAATGGAAAAGGCCCTAATGTCATGGGAAATTCCAACAATTTGTTAAACTTTAAGTTAGTATACAAAATGTGGTGATCCTACTCTTATAAAAAAGAAAGTTCAAATGCATAGAAGAAAGACCAGAGGACAAGATGCCCATGAACGATAAGTGCCTTTGCTGCCTCTAGACGGATCTGGGGGAGTTGTATTTCTTCCCCATTGTATCACTGTAGTTTCCAAATGTCCAATGAGGAATAAACATTGCTTTTTAATTAGCAGCTACCCTGTGTGCTCCAGCTGCCCCACGTGCTCCAGCTGCCCCATGTGCTCCGGCTGCCCCGAATGGTCCGGCTGCCCCACGTGCTCCAGCTGCCCTGCATGCTCCAGCTACCCTGAGTGCTCCAGCTGCCCCACGTGTGACTGTCCACACAGCACGCATTCCTTAGCCTGGTGGTTCTCAACTGGACCTTGAGTCGGAATGGCCTGGAGCGCTGGTAAAACAGTTTGGGGCCAGCCGGAGCTTCTGAGCCAGCACTGAGCCCAAGAATGTGCATTTGCGTTGTTCCCCAGACAATGCTGCTGGTGACCCAGGGGATCCCGCTGTGAGAGCCCCCAACACAGGTCACAGCTTGTGGCGCTTTGGAGGACTTTGCTCCTCAGAGTGAGGTGGGATTGTTCTACCCCAACGGTCTCTTCAGAGACCGTGCCCATGCGAGGCAGTGGTCACCTCACCCACCCTGCCATGCTGCGCAGGTGAGGCCCGGGGCACGGAGCCCCTGGGGACACGGTGAAGGGCCTTCTCCTGCCATCTGCTCAGGAGCCCCTCCCTGGGCTCGGCCTCTGTCTTGACAGGCAGGTGAGGAAGCCCCTGCTGACGCCATTTACAACTGCAAACCTCCCATTTCCTCCCAGGTCCTTAAAGCTCCACATCATAAAACAGATGCGCGCGTGACGGAAACGTGGGTGTCCACAGACAGCCTCTGGGAGAAGGTCACGTCCACGGTGCTGCCCGACAGCGATGGCTTCCTCAGCGTTTGACCAGGAGGGAGAAGGGCGGGGGGCCACAAGGACAGGAGAACTGGCGCTCGACAAGGGGCAGGAAGGGAGCAGGACGGGAACAGAAGGGGGACAGGAGGGGGCAGGACAGGGACAGAAGAGAGACACGGGGCAGGATGGGGGCAGGACGGGGACAGGAGGGGGACAGGAGGGGGCAGGACAGGGACAGAAGAGAGACACGGGGCAGGATGGGGGCAGGACGGGGACAGGAGGGCACAGGAGGGCTGCAGGGAGCCATGTCTGCTCCAATCCCACGCAGGGCCATCTGCATCCCTCTGCCCAAAATGCATGATTCACCATGGCAAGGAGGCGAGAAGCAGGGAGATCCCTCTAAACCCAAATGAACACACAGTGATGGGGCCCCAGCACCCCATCCACAGGCTCTTTCCATTATTTGAAAACGTTTCTAAAATCTGAACTTCTTTTAATCTTTGAATTGGCTTCTTGTCATACAGCAGCCTTGTGGGCAGCCTGTTTCAGGTCTCCATACTTCGCAGAGGGCACCACTGCACAGAAACACGAGTCCCAAACGGAGGGAAGCAAATCTCACCCAACGTTAAATATTTGTTTCTCCAAAGCTAAGCGGTCACCTGTGCATGGTGATGGTGATGTTTGATTTCAGGTGACTTTGAGGCTGACCTTCCACACAGGGCCCTGCGGTTCTCTCCTCTGTGCCCGAACCCTCCGAGTCTTTATTCTGGAGTAGCGCGGGAGACAGCGGAGATGTGGAAGCAGGCTCTGGCTGCTCGGTCTGCACGAGCGGTTTCCCTGCAGAAGATTCTGTGCCCTTCAGCCTCACTGCCCTCCCCTGGCCTGGGTGCTGCTGTGTGCCGGCGCTGGGCACGCTGGGAAGAGTAGGGCCAGCTGTTTGCAGGACAGGAGGCTGAGGCTGCGTGCACCTCCTGAGGGCTGGGCCGGAGGTGGGCTCGGGGCCTGGGCCCTTCCGTGGCCGTGGCCTCTTCCTCGGTCCTTTGCCCTCCAGGGTGCCAGGCCTAGGCCTCCGCGCATCAGTGTGGTCAAAGGGCAGGGCTGGCGTGAGGTGTTGACATTTTGGTACCTGTGGAGCCATGCAGAGAAGCACTGCTCCGAGGTGGGAAAGCCAGAGTCCCGACCAGTGTGGGCTGAGCTCAGGCTGCTGGGGTCCTGGCCAGACCCTGTGCTGGGACCTTGTTTGGAAATAGGGTCTCTTCAGAGGATCACACTTAGATGACGTCATCGGAGTCAGCCCTGTCCAGTGTCGCTGGCGTCCTTGTAAAGGGGACGTTCAGATGCAGACAGATACTCACGGGGGTTGACGTGAAAGACAGAGAGAACCACCCACATCCAAGGACTGTCGGAGGCCACCAGAAGCTGGGGAGATCCTGGGACAGACCCCCTCACAGCCTTCCATGAGCTGGGGGGCGGTCACATGTGTGTAAAGTAGCACACGTGTGCCACAAAGCAGAGGCTAAGCAGTGCAAACTGTGCACACTCTGCATGCTCAGGCGGTGACACACGGCAGATAGCACTGTTTCAGAAAGAGCCCGGCGGCAGGATTCACACAAGTAAGCACGTTCCAGACTCCCCAGCACACGCCCTCTCTGGCTCAGGCTCGTATGAATGTACCGTTACCCTTGTACAGATGTGATCATGGGCCTCCTCACGCACATACAGATCACGCCCTCTCGCTGGTGTACATGGGGAACACACGCTCTCCTCATATACACAACTACACCCGCTCCTTCTCCACCCTTGTTCACAGCAGCAGCCTGAGAAGACACAGAATTCCATGAATTGCAGCCCAGAGACCCCCCAGCCCTGCTGGCTCGCCTGCCTCCTGCCTCCTAGCATGCACCGAGGTGGAGACCAGCTGCTGCCCGGTGCCTGCCCCTCCTCCCTGGGCCACGTTGACTCGCAGACGCTGCTGCTCAGTGTGGTCAGGGGCCCGGGTCAGCCCCAGGGTGACCGAGTGATGGGCTCCACCCTAAACTGGCTGTGGAGACCTTCCACACACTTTCCTCCTCCATGAGCTCGACGGCGGGGCACGCTTAGAAGCCAAGGGCTGGCAGAGGCCGAGCCAGCTTGGATCTCAGAGTGGCCAGGTGGGGCAGAGCCACACTCCACCGCAGGACGCTGCACTGATATGAGAGAGAAACAAGCTTGTCTTGGGTTAAGCGGTTAAGATTTCGGGGGATGTGTTTAAAGTCCCTCGTGTTCTTCTAACTGTCCACTGCCTGTCTCCAGGAGGGGCCCGGGGCAGGCACTGAAGTACTCTGCAGTTTTCAGGCCCCTGGCACTCAGGCAGGAGCTCTGCTCTTAGAAAAGCCAGTAGACTGGCACTCGGCACATCCTTGGAAGTGGGTGGTATGGGACTCTGCCCTTTGCCCTCTGCCCTGGCGTTCGGTGCTCTGCTGTGACTGCCGTTCCCCGGCCCCCTCTCTTTTCCTACACATGGATTCGCACAGACCCTGCAGCACCTCCCTCCCTTTCTCCTCCCTCTTGTCTCTTTACTCAGGAATATCCCTTCTTAGTTACAGGGTTGGGCATCCCAAGACCTCGTTAACGGGGTCCCCACATCCAGGGCACTGCAGATGGGCTGCTGACCACATGCCTCTGGCCACTGGCCAATCTCGGGCCATTCGCCGACACCCTGGAGGCTGATGGGTCCTCACACTGCTCAAGGTGGAGGGAGGCTGTGCACCGGGGGTGCCAGCATGGGAGCACTGTATTCCGGGGGCGCTGCAGGTCCCTCCTCCCCAGGCTGCTGACGCGTCACACCAGCAGCTCTGATTGAAATCCAAATCCTTTCACATAAAACCCTTCACTTGTGCTCTTAAGGAGAGAGGGTTGTGCACACGTTAGGGCTCTGCTTCCCTTCTGCTGCATTTTGCTGGTGCACTGGAGGTCTGATGTCCTATTAGGAGAGGACATTGCTGCTCCCCCAAACGAAGAATCATGTCGCAGGAAACTCCCCTTTTGACCGTGCCTTCCAACAGCAAAACAGGGAGCTGAGAAGACCATGAGGAGCGGGCTGTGGGGAAAGGAGGGGGTCACTGCGGTCAAACGAGTATCGGGCGGATGGTGCCACTGCCAGAGCCCACCCAGAACAACCATCATGGCACCATTTCACCCCAGCCGGTCCTCCCCACGTCCTCAGGTGGCTGAAGAGCACATCACACCACATCTGTCCTCAGGGAAAAGAGGAGAGAACGCACCTGAGAGGACCCGTCGACCAGGGACACACACGACACACACAAAGCAGCATCCAGAGCTACGACCGGGGCCACCAATGGGGTGAGGGGCCAAGGAGAGCCCTGGCTGCCCTGCAGAGGGTGTGTCCGTGTGACCTGTGTGTATGCATGTGTGTGTCTGTGTGTAATGTGTGAGAGATGGGTGTGTTTGATGTGTGCATGTGTACATGTCTGTGTATGTGTGTATGTTTGGTGTGTGTGTATAGTGTATGTGTGTGGTGCGTGTGTGTGTGGTGAGTGTATGTGATGTTTGTATGTTTGGTGCGTGTGTGTAATGTGTGCATGTGTACATGTCTGTGTATATGTGCATGTTTGGTGTGTATGTATGCTGTGTGTATAGTGTATGTGTGTGGTGTGTGTGTGTGGTGAGTGCATGTGATATTTGTGTGGTGTGTGTGGTGTGTGTAGTGAGATGTGTGTATGTATGATGTGTGTATGGTGTATGTGTGTGTTATGTGTGTGGTGTGTGCATGTATTTGTACATGTGTGGTGTGTGTCTGGGGGCATATGTGTGTGGTGTGTGTATATATATGTGTCTGTGGATGTGTGGCATGTGTGGTGTGTGCATGTGTGGTATGTGTGTTGTATGTATGGTGTGGGTAAGGTGTGTGTACTGTGTGCATATGTATATGTGTGCGTGCGTATGTGGTGTGTGTGATAGGTGTGTGATGTGTGTGTATTCCTGTGAATGTGTGTGCACATGTGTGTTTGTGTGCCTGTGTTTGCACGCACGTGTATGTGTCTGCACATGTGTGGTGTGTGTGGTATGTGTGTCATAGGTGTGTGATGTGTGTGCATTCCTGTGAAAGTGTGTGCACATATGTGTTTGTGTGCATGTGTGTGTGTGTGCATGTGTGTTGTGTGGTAGGTGTGTGGTGTGTGTGTGCATTCCTGTGAAAGTTTGTGCACGTGTGTCTGCATGCATGTGCCTGTGTGTGCCTGTGCATGTGCGGCATATGGCATGTGTGTGGTAGATGCGGGCAGTGTGTCGGTGTGGTAGATGCGGGCAGTGTGTCGGTGTGGTAGATGCGGGCAGTGTGTCGGTGTGGTAGATGCGGGCAGTGTGTCGGTGTGGTAAATAGATGCGGGCAGTGTGTCGGTGTGGTAAATAGATGCGGGCAGTGTGTCGGTGTGGTAAATAGATGCGGGCAGTGTGTCGGTGTGGTAGATAGATGCGGGCAGTGTGTCGGTGTGGTAGATGCGGGCAGTGTGTCGGTGTGGTAGATGCGGGCAGTGTGTCGGTGTGGTAGATGCGGGCAGTGTGTCGGTGTGGTAGATAGATGCGGGCAGTGTGTCGGTGTGGTAGATAGATGCGGGCAGTGTGTCGGTGTGGTAGATGCGGGCAGTGTGTCGGTGTGGTAGATGCGGGCAGTGTGTCGGTGTGGTAGATGCGGGCAGTGTGTCGGTGTGGTAGATGCGGGCAGTGTGTCGGTGTGGTAGATGCGGGCAGTGTGTCGGTGTGGTAGATGCGGGCAGTGTGTCGGTGTGGTAGATGCGGGCAGTGTGTTGGTGTGGTAGATACGGGCAGTGTGTTGGTGTGGTAGATAGATGCGGGCAGTGTGTTGGTGTGGTATATAGATGCGGGCAGTGTGTTGGTGTGGTAGATGCGGGCAGTGTGTTGGTGTGGTAGATGCGGGCAGTGTGTCGGTGTGGTAGATAGATGTGGGCAGTGTGTCGGTGTGGTAGATGTGGGCAGTGTGTCGGTGTGGTAGATGCGGGCAGTGTGTCGGTGTGGTAGATGCGGGCAGTGTGTCGGTGTGGTAGATGCGGGCAGTGTGTCGGTGTGGTAGATGCGGGCAGTGTGTTGGTGTGGTAGATGCGGGCAGTGTGTTGGTGTGGTAGATAGATGCGGGCAGTGTGTCGGTGTGGTAGATGCGGGCAGTGTGTTGGTGTGGTAGATAGATGTGGGCAGTGTGTCGGTGTGGTAGATGTGGGCAGTGTGTCGGTGTGGTAGATAGATGCGGGCAGTGTGTCGGTGTGGTAGATGCGGGCAGTGTGTCGGTGTGGTAGATGCGGGCAGTGTGTCGGTGTGGTAGATGCGGGCAGTGTGTCGGTGTGGTAGATAGATGTGGGCAGTGTGTCGGTGTGGTAGATGCGGGCAGTGTGTCGGTGTGGTAGATGCGGGCAGTGTGTCGGTGTGGTAGATGCGGGCAGTGTGTCGGTGTGGTAGATGCGGGCAGTGTGTCGGTGTGGTAGATGCGGGCAGTGTGTCGGTGTGGTAGATGCGGGCAGTGTGTCGGTGTGGTAGATGCGGGCAGTGTGTCGGTGTGGTAGATGCGGGCAGTGTGTCGGTGTGGTAGATAGATGTGGGCAGTGTGTCGGTGTGGTAGATGTGGGCAGTGTGTCGGTGTGGTAGATGCGGGCAGTGTGTCGGTGTGGTAGATGCGGGCAGTGTGTCGGTGTGGTAGATAGATGCGGGCAGTGTGTCGGTGTGGTAGATGCGGGCAGTGTGTTGGTGTGGTAGATGCGGGCAGTGTGTCGGTGTGGTAGATGCGGGCAGTGTGTTGGTGTGGTAGATAGATGTGGGCAGTGTGTTGGTGTGGTAGATGCGGGCAGTGTGTCGGTGTGGTAGATGCGGGCAGTGTGTTGGTGTGGTAGATGCGGGCAGTGTGTTGGTGTGGTAGATAGATGCGGGCAGTGTGTTGGTGTGGTAGATGCGGGCAGTGTGTTGGTGTGGTAGATGCGGGCAGTGTGTTGGTGTGGTAGATAGATGCGGGCAGTGTGTTGGTGTGGTAGATAGATGCGGGCAGTGTGTTGGTGTGGTAGATGCGGGCAGTGTGTTGGTGTGGTAGATGCGGGCAGTGTGTTGGTGTGGTAGATGCGGGCAGTGTGTTGGTGTGGTAGATGCGGGCAGTGTGTTGGTGTGGTAGATAGATGTGGGCAGTGTGTTGGTGTGGTAGATGCGGGCAGTGTGTCGGTGTGGTAGATGCGGGCAGTGTGTTGGTGTGGTAGATGCGGGCAGTGTGTTGGTGTGGTAGATAGATGCGGGCAGTGTGTCGGTGTGGTAGATAGATGCGGGCAGTGTGTTGGTGTGGTAGATGCGGGCAGTGTGTCGGTGTGGTAGATAGATGCGGGCAGTGTGTCGGTGTGGTAGATAGATGCGGGCAGTGTGTCGGTGTGGTAGATAGATGCGGGCAGTGTGTCGGTGTGGTAGATGCGGGCAGTGTGTCGGTGTGGTAGATGCGGGCAGTGTGTCGGTGTGGTAGATAGATGCGGGCAGTGTGTCGGTGTGGTAGATAGATGCGGGCAGTGTGTTGGTGTGGTAGATGCGGGCAGTGTGTTGGTGTGGTAGATGCGGGCAGTGTGTTGGTGTGGTAGATAGATGCGGGCAGTGTGTCGGTGTGGTAGATAGATGTGGGCAGTGTGTCGGTGTGGTAGATGCGGGCAGTGTGTCGGTGTGGTAGATAGATGTGGGCAGTGTGTTGGTGTGGTAGATGTGGGCAGTGTGTTGGTGTGGTAGATGCGGGCAGTGTGTTGGTGTGGTAGATGCGGGCAGTGTGTCGGTGTGGTAGATGCGGGCAGTGTGTTGGTGTGGTAGATAGATGTGGGCAGTGTGTTGGTGTGGTAGATGTGGGCAGTGTGTTGGTGTGGTAGATGCGGGCAGTGTGTTGGTGTGGTAGATGCGGGCAGTGTGTTGGTGTGGCAGTGTGTTGGTGTGGTAGATGTGGGCAGTGTGTTGGTGTGGTAGATGCGGGCAGTGTGTCGGTGTGGTAGATAGATGTGGGCAGTGTGTTGGTGTGGTAGATGCGGGCAGTGTGTTGGTGTGGTAGATGCGGGCAGTGTGTTGGTGTGGTAGATGCGGGCAGTGTGTTGGTGTGGCAGTGTGTTGGTGTGGTAGATGTGGGCAGTGTGTTGGTGTGGTAGATAGATGTGGGCAGTGTGTCGGTGTGGTAGATGCGGGCAGTGTGTTGGTGTGGTAGATAGATGTGGGCAGTGTGTTGGTGTGGTAGATGCGGGCAGTGTGTCGGTGTGGTAGATGCGGGCAGTGTGTCGGTGTGGTAGATGCGGGCAGTGTGTCGGTGTGGTAGATGCGGGCAGTGTGTCGGTGTGGTAGATAGATGCGGGCAGTGTGTCGGTGTGGTAGATGCGGGCAGTGTGTCGGTGTGGTAGATGCGGGCAGTGTGTCGGTGTGGTAGATGCGGGCAGTGTGTCGGTGTGGTAGATGCGGGCAGAGTGTCGGTGTGGTAGATGCGGGCAGTGTGTCGGTGTGGTAGATGCGGGCAGTGTGTCGGTGTGGTAGATACGGGCAGTGTGTCGGTGTGGTAGATGCGGGCAGTGTGTCGGTGTGGTAGATGCGGGCAGTGTGTCGGTGTGGTAGATGCGGGCAGTGTGTTGGTGTGGTAGATGCGGGCAGTGTGTCGGTGTGGTAGATGCGGGCAGTGTGTTGGTGTGGTAGATGCGGGCAGTGTGTTGGTGTGGTATATAGATGCGGGCAGTGTGTTGGTGTGGTAGATGCGGGCAGTGTGTTGGTGTGGTAGATGCGGGCAGTGTGTTGGTGTGGCAGTGTGTCGGTGTGGTAGATAGATGTGGGCAGTGTGTCGGTGTGGTAGATGCGGGCAGTGTGTCGGTGTGGTAGATGCGGGCAGTGTGTCGGTGTGGTAGATGCGGGCAGTGTGTCGGTGTGGTAGATGCGGGCAGTGTGTCGGTGTGGTAGATGCGGGCAGTGTGTTGGTGTGGTAGATGAGGGCAGTGTGTTGGTGTGGTAGATGCGGGCAGTGTGTTGGTGTGGTAGATAGATGTGGGCAGTGTGTTGGTGTGGTAGATAGATGCGGGCAGTGTGTTGGTGTGGTAGATGCGGGCAGTGTGTCGGTGTGGTAGATAGATGCGGGCAGTGTGTCGGTGTGGTAGATAGATGCGGGCAGTGTGTTGGTGTGGTAGATGCGGGCAGTGTGTTGGTGTGGTAGATGCGGGCAGTGTGTTGGTGTGGTAGATAGATGCGGGCAGTGTGTCGGTGTGGTAGATAGATGCGGGCAGTGTGTCGGTGTGGTAGATGCGGGCAGTGTGTCGGTGTGGTAGATAGATGTGGGCAGTGTGTTGGTGTGGTAGATGTGGGCAGTGTGTTGGTGTGGTAGATGCGGGCAGTGTGTTGGTGTGGTAGATGCGGGCAGTGTGTCGGTGTGGTAGATGCGGGCAGTGTGTTGGTGTGGTAGATAGATGTGGGCAGTGTGTTGGTGTGGTAGATGTGGGCAGTGTGTTGGTGTGGTAGATGCGGGCAGTGTGTTGGTGTGGCAGTGTGTTGGTGTGGTAGATGTGGGCAGTGTGTTGGTGTGGTAGATGCGGGCAGTGTGTCGGTGTGGTAGATAGATGTGGGCAGTGTGTTGGTGTGGTAGATGCGGGCAGTGTGTTGGTGTGGTAGATGCGGGCAGTGTGTTGGTGTGGTAGATGCGGGCAGTGTGTTGGTGTGGCAGTGTGTTGGTGTGGTAGATGTGGGCAGTGTGTTGGTGTGGTAGATAGATGTGGGCAGTGTGTCGGTGTGGTAGATGCGGGCAGTGTGTTGGTGTGGTAGATAGATGTGGGCAGTGTGTTGGTGTGGTAGATGCGGGCAGTGTGTTGGTGTGGTAGATGCGGGCAGTGTGTTGGTGTGGTAGATAGATGCGGGCAGTGTGTCGGTGTGGTAGATAGATGTGGGCAGTGTGTTGGTGTGGTAGATGCGGGCAGTGTGTTGGTGTGGTAGATGTGGGCAGTGTGTTGGTGTGGTAGATGTGGGCAGTGTGTTGGTGTGGTAGATGCGGGCAGTGTGTCGGTGTGGTAGATGCGGGCAGTGTGTTGGTGTGGTAGATAGATGTGGGCAGTGTGTTGGTGTGGTAGATGCGGGCAGTGTGTTGGTGTGGTAGATGCGGGCAGTGTGTTGGTGTGGTAGATGCGGGCAGTGTGTTGGTGTGGCAGTGTGTCGGTGTGGTAGATGCGGGCAGTGTGTTGGTGTGGTAGATAGATGCGGGCAGTGTGTCGGTGTGGTAGATAGATGCGGGCAGTGTGTTGGTGTGGTAGATGCGGGCAGTGTGTCGGTGTGGTAGATGCGGGCAGTGTGTTGGTGTGGTAGATAGATGTGGGCAGTGTGTTGGTGTGGTAGATGCGGGCAGTGTGTCGGTGTGGTAGATGCGGGCAGTGTGTCGGTGTGGTAGATGCGGGCAGTGTGTCGGTGTGGTAGATAGATGTGGGCAGTGTGTCGGTGTGGTAGATGCGGGCAGTGTGTCGGTGTGGTAGATGCGGGCAGTGTGTCGGTGTGGTAGATAGATGCGGGCAGTGTGTCGGTGTGGTAGATAGATGCGGGCAGTGTGTCGGTGTGGTAGATAGATGCGGGCAGTGTGTCGGTGTGGTAGATAGATGCGGGCAGTGTGTCGGTGTGGTAGATAGATGCGGGCAGTGTGTCGGTGTGGTAGATAGATGCGGGCAGTGTGTCGGTGTGGTAGATAGATGCGGGCAGTGTGTCGGTGTGGTAGATAGATGCGGGCAGTGTGTCGGTGTGGTAGATAGATGCGGGCAGTGTGTCGGTGTGGTAGATGCGGGCAGTGTGTCGGTGTGGTAGATAGATGCGGGCAGTGTGTCGGTGTGGTAGATAGATGCGGGCAGTGTGTCGGTGTGGTAGATAGATGCGGGCAGTGTGTCGGTGTGGTAGATAGATGCGGGCAGTGTGTCGGTGTGGTAGATGCGGGCAGTGTGTCGGTGTGGTAGATGCGGGCAGTGTGTCGGTGTGGTAGATGCGGGCAGTGTGTCGGTGTGGTAGATGCGGGCAGTGTGTCGGTGTGGTAGATGCGGGCAGTGTGTTGGTGTGGTAGATAGATGTGGGCAGTGTGTCGGTGTGGTAGATGCGGGCAGTGTGTCGGTGTGGTAGATGCGGGCAGTGTGTCGGTGTGGTAGATGCGGGCAGTGTGTCGGTGTGGTAGATGCGGGCAGTGTGTTGGTGTGGTAGATGCGGGCAGTGTGTTGGTGTGGTATATAGATGCGGGCAGTGTGTTGGTGTGGTAGATGCGGGCAGTGTGTTGGTGTGGTAGATGCGGGCAGTGTGTTGGTGTGGCAGTGTGTCGGTGTGGTAGATAGATGTGGGCAGTGTGTCGGTGTGGTAGATGCGGGCAGTGTGTCGGTGTGGTAGATGCGGGCAGTGTGTCGGTGTGGTAGATGCGGGCAGTGTGTCGGTGTGGTAGATGCGGGCAGTGTGTCGGTGTGGTAGATGCGGGCAGTGTGTTGGTGTGGTAGATGAGGGCAGTGTGTTGGTGTGGTAGATGCGGGCAGTGTGTTGGTGTGGTAGATAGATGTGGGCAGTGTGTTGGTGTGGTAGATAGATGCGGGCAGTGTGTTGGTGTGGTAGATGCGGGCAGTGTGTCGGTGTGGTAGATAGATGCGGGCAGTGTGTCGGTGTGGTAGATAGATGCGGGCAGTGTGTTGGTGTGGTAGATGCGGGCAGTGTGTTGGTGTGGTAGATGCGGGCAGTGTGTTGGTGTGGTAGATAGATGCGGGCAGTGTGTCGGTGTGGTAGATAGATGCGGGCAGTGTGTCGGTGTGGTAGATGCGGGCAGTGTGTCGGTGTGGTAGATAGATGTGGGCAGTGTGTTGGTGTGGTAGATGTGGGCAGTGTGTTGGTGTGGTAGATGCGGGCAGTGTGTTGGTGTGGTAGATGCGGGCAGTGTGTCGGTGTGGTAGATGCGGGCAGTGTGTTGGTGTGGTAGATAGATGTGGGCAGTGTGTTGGTGTGGTAGATGTGGGCAGTGTGTTGGTGTGGTAGATGCGGGCAGTGTGTTGGTGTGGCAGTGTGTTGGTGTGGTAGATGTGGGCAGTGTGTTGGTGTGGTAGATGCGGGCAGTGTGTCGGTGTGGTAGATAGATGTGGGCAGTGTGTTGGTGTGGTAGATGCGGGCAGTGTGTTGGTGTGGTAGATGCGGGCAGTGTGTTGGTGTGGTAGATGCGGGCAGTGTGTTGGTGTGGCAGTGTGTTGGTGTGGTAGATGTGGGCAGTGTGTTGGTGTGGTAGATAGATGTGGGCAGTGTGTCGGTGTGGTAGATGCGGGCAGTGTGTTGGTGTGGTAGATAGATGTGGGCAGTGTGTTGGTGTGGTAGATGCGGGCAGTGTGTTGGTGTGGTAGATGCGGGCAGTGTGTTGGTGTGGTAGATAGATGCGGGCAGTGTGTCGGTGTGGTAGATAGATGTGGGCAGTGTGTTGGTGTGGTAGATGCGGGCAGTGTGTTGGTGTGGTAGATGTGGGCAGTGTGTTGGTGTGGTAGATGTGGGCAGTGTGTTGGTGTGGTAGATGCGGGCAGTGTGTCGGTGTGGTAGATGCGGGCAGTGTGTTGGTGTGGTAGATAGATGTGGGCAGTGTGTTGGTGTGGTAGATGCGGGCAGTGTGTTGGTGTGGTAGATGCGGGCAGTGTGTTGGTGTGGTAGATGCGGGCAGTGTGTTGGTGTGGCAGTGTGTCGGTGTGGTAGATGCGGGCAGTGTGTTGGTGTGGTAGATAGATGCGGGCAGTGTGTCGGTGTGGTAGATAGATGCGGGCAGTGTGTTGGTGTGGTAGATGCGGGCAGTGTGTCGGTGTGGTAGATGCGGGCAGTGTGTTGGTGTGGTAGATAGATGTGGGCAGTGTGTTGGTGTGGTAGATGCGGGCAGTGTGTCGGTGTGGTAGATGCGGGCAGTGTGTCGGTGTGGTAGATGCGGGCAGTGTGTCGGTGTGGTAGATAGATGTGGGCAGTGTGTTGGTGTGGTAGATGCGGGCAGTGTGTCGGTGTGGTAGATGCGGGCAGTGTGTCGGTGTGGTAGATGCGGGCAGTGTGTCGGTGTGGTAGATAGATGCGGGCAGTGTGTCGGTGTGGTAGATAGATGCGGGCAGTGTGTCGGTGTGGTAGATAGATGCGGGCAGTGTGTCGGTGTGGTAGATAGATGCGGGCAGTGTGTCGGTGTGGTAGATAGATGCGGGCAGTGTGTCGGTGTGGTAGATAGATGCGGGCAGTGTGTCGGTGTGGTAGATAGATGCGGGCAGTGTGTCGGTGTGGTAGATAGATGCGGGCAGTGTGTCGGTGTGGTAGATAGATGCGGGCAGTGTGTCGGTGTGGTAGATGCGGGCAGTGTGTCGGTGTGGTAGATAGATGCGGGCAGTGTGTCGGTGTGGTAGATAGATGCGGGCAGTGTGTCGGTGTGGTAGATAGATGCGGGCAGTGTGTCGGTGTGGTAGATAGATGCGGGCAGTGTGTCGGTGTGGTAGATGCGGGCAGTGTGTCGGTGTGGTAGATGCGGGCAGTGTGTCGGTGTGGTAGATGCGGGCAGTGTGTCGGTGTGGTAGATGCGGGCAGTGTGTCGGTGTGGTAGATGCGGGCAGTGTGTTGGTGTGGTAGATAGATGTGGGCAGTGTGTCGGTGTGGTAGATGCGGGCAGTGTGTCGGTGTGGTAGATGCGGGCAGTGTGTCGGTGTGGTAGATGCGGGCAGTGTGTCGGTGTGGTAGATGCGGGCAGTGTGTCGGTGTGGTAGATGCGGGCAGTGTGTTGGTGTGGTAGATGCGGGCAGTGTGTTGGTGTGGTAGATGTGGGCAGTGTGTTGGTGTGGTAGATGCGGGCAGTGTGTTGGTGTGGCAGTGTGTTGGTGTGGTAGATGTGGGCAGTGTGTTGGTGTGGTAGATGCGGGCAGTGTGTCGGTGTGGTAGATAGATGTGGGCAGTGTGTTGGTGTGGTAGATGCGGGCAGTGTGTTGGTGTGGTAGATGCGGGCAGTGTGTTGGTGTGGTAGATGCGGGCAGTGTGTTGGTGTGGCAGTGTGTTGGTGTGGTAGATGTGGGCAGTGTGTTGGTGTGGTAGATAGATGTGGGCAGTGTGTCGGTGTGGTAGATGCGGGCAGTGTGTTGGTGTGGTAGATAGATGTGGGCAGTGTGTTGGTGTGGTAGATGCGGGCAGTGTGTTGGTGTGGTAGATGCGGGCAGTGTGTTGGTGTGGTAGATGCGGGCAGTGTGTTGGTGTGGTAGATGCGGGCAGTGTGTTGGTGTGGTAGATGCGGGCAGTGTGTCGGTGTGGTAGATAGATGTGGGCAGTGTGTCGGTGTGGTAGATGCGGGCAGTGTGTTGGTGTGGTAGATAGATGTGGGCAGTGTGTTGGTGTGGTAGATGTGGGCAGTGTGTTGGTGTGGTAGATGCGGGCAGTGTGTTGGTGTGGTAGATGCGGGCAGTGTGTTGGTGTGGTAGATGCGGGCAGTGTGTCGGTGTGGTAGATAGATGTGGGCAGTGTGTTGGTGTGGTAGATGCGGGCAGTGTGTTGGTGTGGTAGATGTGGGCAGTGTGTTGGTGTGGTAGATGTGGGCAGTGTGTTGGTGTGGTAGATGCGGGCAGTGTGTCGGTGTGGTAGATGCGGGCAGTGTGTTGGTGTGGTAGATAGATGTGGGCAGTGTGTTGGTGTGGTAGATGCGGGCAGTGTGTTGGTGTGGTAGATGCGGGCAGTGTGTTGGTGTGGTAGATGCGGGCAGTGTGTTGGTGTGGCAGTGTGTCGGTGTGGTAGATGCGGGCAGTGTGTTGGTGTGGTAGATAGATGCGGGCAGTGTGTCGGTGTGGTAGATAGATGCGGGCAGTGTGTTGGTGTGGTAGATGCGGGCAGTGTGTCGGTGTGGTAGATGCGGGCAGTGTGTTGGTGTGGTAGATGCGGGCAGTGTGTTGGTGTGGCAGTGTGTCGGTGTGGTAGATGCGGGCAGTGTGTTGGTGTGGTAGATAGATGCGGGCAGTGTGTCGGTGTGGTAGATAGATGTGGGCAGTGTGTTGGTGTGGTAGATGCGGGCAGTGTGTCGGTGTGGTAGATGCGGGCAGTGTGTCGGTGTGGTAGATAGATGTGGGCAGTGTGTCGGTGTGGTAGATAGATGTGGGCAGTGTGTCGGTGTGGTAGATAGATGTGGGCAGTGTGTCGGTGTGGTAGATGCGGGCAGTGTGTCGGTGTGGTAGATGCGGGCAGTGTGTCGGTGTGGTAGATGCGGGCAGTGTGTCGGTGTGGTAGATGCGGGCAGTGTGTCGGTGTGGTAGATGCGGGCAGTGTGTCGGTGTGGTAGATGCGGGCAGTGTGTCGGTGTGGTAGATAGATGCGGGCAGTGTGTCGGTGTGGTAGATAGATGCGGGCAGTGTGTCGGTGTGGTAGATAGATGCGGGCAGTGTGTCGGTGTGGTAGATAGATGCGGGCAGTGTGTCGGTGTGGTAGATAGATGCGGGCAGTGTGTCGGTGTGGTAGATAGATGCGGGCAGTGTGTCGGTGTGGTAGATAGATGCGGGCAGTGTGTCGGTGTGGTAGATGCGGGCAGTGTGTCGGTGTGGTAGATGCGGGCAGTGTGTCGGTGTGGTAGATGCGGGCAGTGTGTTGGTGTGGTAGATGCGGGCAGTGTGTTGGTGTGGTAGATAGATGTGGGCAGTGTGTCGGTGTGGTAGATGCGGGCAGTGTGTCGGTGTGGTAGATGCGGGCAGTGTGTCGGTGTGGTAGATGCGGGCAGTGTGTCGGTGTGGTAGATGCGGGCAGTGTGTCGGTGTGGTAGATGCGGGCAGTGTGTCGGTGTGGTAGATGCGGGCAGTGTGTCGGTGTGGTAGATGCGGGCAGTGTGTCGGTGTGGTAGATGCGGGCAGTGTGTCGGTGTGGTAGATGCGGGCAGTGTGTTGGTGTGGTAGATGCGGGCAGTGTGTCGGTGTGGCAGTGTGTCGGTGTGGTAGATGCGGGCAGTGTGTCGGTGTGGTAGATGTGGGCAGTGTGTTGGTGTGGTAGATGCGGGCAGTGTGTCGGTGTGGTAGATGCGGGCAGTGTGTTGGTGTGGTAGATGCGGGCAGTGTGTTGGTCACAGGGAGTGAAGGTGGAGGCTGCGGTCTAGCAGCAGAGAAACAGACGGGCAGTTTTCTCTAAAGTGTGGGAAATGACATGGGGGCTGTGTGGCCTCAGAGGTGGGTGGGGGTCATTGGGGAGCTGGATCAATAATCTGGACATTTGGGGAGATGTCCTGGGGGCCCGGTGCCCAAGCTGCATCTTCCACCATGAGGAAGACAGGAGAGGAAACGGGGAGGGGCGTCTCAGGAGAGGGCGTGGCCTGAGCCAAGGAGTTCGGGTGGCAGCTTCCAGAAGGGCAGAGGCCACGACACTGAGGCCCACGGCTGGTGCCTCCAGTGGCTGAGTGAGGGGGAGGGCACTGGAGTCCAAGGCCCCAGGTGTGAGTCCCTGGGACGCTAAGATTTCATTTCCTCATGTGCCAAATGAAGAAAATATAGGATTTACCCCTCAGGCAATTATTGGGAAGATTAAATGTTAATTTTAGTGACAATGTAAAGCATAAATGCTTTTGTGATTAATTAATTCATTACGTGTGGAGAACCTCCTGGGTGCCAGGAACATGGCACTCCAGCCACAAACACAAGCTGGCCCGCCCTCTTCCAGCAGCCCTTGCCCAACAAACCCCTCCTCCGAAACCAGCCGGGCCAGGCACAGGCACCCGTGAAAGCTGCACCCCAAGCCTCCTCTCAGGACAGAGGCCATCAGCCCACGTCCCTGTGGGATTCTTCATTTCTGCCACTAAGTGGCCCTGTGGACACCACTGGCCCCAGCCCCCCAAACACCTGTTGGGCCTGGGTCCACAGTGGCCCACCTGCACCCGCCGAGGGTGGCCTGGGCAGCCCCCTTCTGAAGTCCGGGAGCTCCAGCACCCAGGGACGCGCTCATTTGGCGCTGGGTCTTCCGAAGCGAGCCCCCACCCCCATGCCTCATCAGCATGGCCCTGACAGGGCCAGGAGCGTGGTAGAGGACTTGGGTTAATAAGTGAGATTTTTAACAGGCTCCGCTCAGCTGGCTCTGTCGGCTCGAGTCTGAGCCCATCCGTCAGCGTCAATTAGGAAGCCTCAGCTCAGAACGCAACACCAGGGGCTGCGCAGAGGAAGAAGCGCGAGGGCGCCCTGCAGGCTCACAGCGCCTGAGCACACACTGAGGGGCCACGGCACAGCCCTCCCCGCCACAAGCACACACCGAGGGGCCACGGCACAGCCCTCCCCGCCACAAGCACACACCGAGGGGCCACGGCACAGCCCTCCCCGCCACAAGCACACACCGAGGGGCCACGGCACAGCCCTCCCTCCCATCACAAGCACACACCGAGCGGCCACGGCACACCCCTCCCTCCTGCCACAAAGGTACACAGAACGACTGCGGCACAGCCCTCCCCGCCCCAACTTCCTTTTGGCAGCGCAGGCCCCTTCAGAGGAGCGTGCTGGATGGGAGAGGGCTCCCCGTCACGCCTCCTGGAAGGATGGGGTCCCTCTGCATGTCCCATCACCCGCCCACCCACTGCCAGCCATGGGCACACACACATATTTGTGTATTCATACACTTGCAAAACACACCCACACCCACACATGCAGTCACACTGCGTGATCCCCCCCACACACCCACACCCACACATGCAGTCACACTCACGCACACAGCAAACACATGCTTATGTGCACACACACAACACACCTGCACTAGCCCAGGCATTCACACATACATGAACACAGCAGACCCAAACACATCCACACGCACAACACACCCACATATACACAGGCACTCCACACATACATGCACACACACAACATACCCACAGTCACACATGCACTGCCACACACATACACACAGCAGATCCACACACATGCATATGCACACACAATACATCTACACTCACACATGCACTCCACATACATGCACACAGCAGATCCCCACACATGCATATGCACACACAATACATCTACACTCACACATGCACTCCACATACATGCACACAGCAGATCCCCACACACGCATATGCACACACAATACATCTGCACTCACACATGCACTCCACATACATGCACACAGCAGATCCCCACACATGCACACACATATAGAACACCCACACTTAGGCAGTCACACACCCACACTCACACATTCACACATGCAGACCCACACACGTGCACACAAACCACACTCACCCATGTAGTCACACACAGCAGACCCACACACGTTAACACACACACAACACAAAGTCACATATACACTCATACATGCACACAGCAGACCCACACACATGCGTATTCAAACACACAACACATCCATGCACATGCACTCCACACACCTGCACAAAGCAGATCCCCACACACGTGCACACATGACACCCACACTCATACACCCACTTACAGCAGATTCCCCCACACATGCATTCTTACACATGCACACAGCAGACTCACACACGTGCACACACACATGCACACACCTTCACCTGAGGCCATGCTCAGGGGGAGTGATCTGGGAGGTGGCATGTGGAGGCTGAGGAACCTCAGAGCTTTTCTTCTTTTGCATCTGAGGTTTCAAAACCCATGAGAATGATCTTGGAGTTATTCCTTATTCTCTATATGCCAGGAAAGGTGAAATCAGAAAGCAGAGGATTTGACAGCCTCACCCAGAGGGAAAGCATCAGGCTCGGGCTCACTTTTTGCCCTTTGGAGCCGAGGTTGAAGGAAACAGAAACTGCCACAGGGCAGGCAGGAGTGCACCCGGCGGCCTGATAGAGTCTCCCACACTGGAGGGCAGGCAGGAGAGCACCTGGCAGCCTGGTGGAGTCTCCCATGCTGGAGGGCAGGCAGGAGTGCACCCAGTGGCCTGGTGGAGTCTCCCATGCTGGAGGGGAGGAAGACAAGGTCAGGCACACTGGACAGCTTGCGTGACCTCAAGGCAGGCGTGGCAGGATCTAGGTGCAGATGCCACACCCAGTATCCTCGTGCCAATGCCGGCCGGGTGCACTTTGCTGCCTCTGCTGGGCATAGGTGGAAGAAGGCAACTCACGTGTGAACAGTGCTGTCCTCTCTCCTGAGAACCGGCACCATCGTAAGTTTGGAGACAATAACAAGAATTCAGTTTTACTTATGAGAGGCCTGTAAGACCTCTGAGTAAAGACATAAGTAGGATCTGGTCAGAGCTATGAATTCAGGGTCAGTTCACTCCACGGCTGCCATTTGGAGTTCTACAGATGAATGGGGTCATAGAGGGAGGTGGTGTCTGGAGAGAAGTGTCCTGAGGAACTCAGCATTTAGAGAGCACGTAGGGAGGGCACCATTGCTGAGCCTGAGAAAGAGCAGCCAGAGACATCGGAGATGAAGGTGCGTCCAGCATGGTTGACACCAAGACAAGAGGAAGTTTTGAGAAGGGGCTTGTTAGCTCTTGAAAGCTGATGGAGAGCCCACAGTTGATGAGGACTGAAGAGTGGCCACTGACTTCAGCACCATGAAATCACAGCTGGCCTTGGTAGGCATGGTGAGATAGAAGCCACTCTGAGTGAGCTGGAGTCTGCATGTGTGGCCGGGGCAGAGGCAGTGGCTGAGGTAGATGGAGGATTGCGGAGAATGCAAACAGGAAGACAAATAAACCAGAGGCCAGGGAGCCCAATGGTTGTTGATGTTACAGAGAATGATGATACAGGTTGTGGTGAAGACAACTGTGAGAGTGACTAAGGGAGAGGAGGGACATGGGTTAGGAAGCCATTCATCTATCCAGGCACTAATTCATCCATCTATATATACACTATCCATCATCCATACACCCACTCATCCACCCATTCATCCATCTATACACTATCCATCATCCATTCATCTACTCATCTATCCATCCCTCCCTCTATCTATACACCATCCATTAACTATCCATCCACTCATCCATCCATCTATATACTATGCATCAACCATCCATCCACTCATCCAGTATCTATTGTGCATTCTATCCATTGTGCATCTACCCACTCACCCATTCATCCATCTATACACTATCCATCATCCATCCATACACTCATCCATCCATCTATATACGATCCATTATCCATCTTTACACTCATCCATCTATCCACTCACCCACTATCCATCATCCATCCATAATATACTCATGCATCCATCCACCCATCTGCTATCCACCAGCCATCCTCCCATAAGAATTCAATTTTAGTTATGAGAGGCCTGTAAGACCTCTGAGTAAAGACACAATTAGGATCTGGTCAGAGCTATGAATTCAGGGTCAGTTCATCCATCCATCCATCCATCTATCCATCCATCCATCCACTATCCATCTGCCATCTACCCACTCCTCCATTCATCCATCTATACACTACCCATCCATCTATTCATTTACCCATCTATACACTATCCATTAACTATCCATCCACTCATTCATCCATCTATATACTATCCACCAGCCATCCATACACTCATTCATCCAGTCATCCACTATCCATTGTGCATTCTATTCATTGTGCATCTACCCACTCATCCATTCATCTATACACTATCCATCATCCATCCATACACTCATCCATCCATCTATATACGATCCATTATCCATCTATACACTCATCGATCTATCCACTCACCCACTATCCATCATCCATCCATAATACACTCATGCATCCATCTACCCATCTGCTATCCACCAGCCATCCTCCCACTTATCCAACCATCCATCCATCCATCCACTGTCCATCAGCCATCTACCCACTCATCCATTCATCCTTCTATACACTATCCATCCATCTACTCATCTATCCATCTATATACTATCCATTTACTATCCATCCACTCATCTATCCATCTATATACTATCCATCATCCATCTATCCCCTCTTCCATTCATCTATATGCTATCCATCATCCATCCATCTATATATTAGCCATTATCTATGCATAATATACTCATCCATCCATCCAATCATCCACTATCCATCATCCATCTACCCACTCATCCATCCATTCATCTACCCATCCACTCACTACGCATCCTTCCATACACTATCCATTATCTATCCATCCACTCTTTTATCCACCCATCCACTGTCTACCCATCCACATATCCCATTATCCATGCACACATGCATCCATTCTTCCTCCCATATATCCATCAGCCATCCATCCATCCATCCTTATACCCATCCACTATCCATCTATCCATCCACCCATCATCGATGCATGAATCCATCCTTCCTCTCATCCATCAGCCAATCTGTCATCCATCCATCCACTCATCCATCCATTTATCTATATACTATCCATCACTCATCCATGTATTCATCCACTATCCAGCATTCATCCATCCACCCATCATCCATACAGACATACATGCATCCATCCGTCTTTATATCCTTCCATCCTTCTATCCACTCATCCATCCACCCACTACCCATCATCCATCCATGCATGCATCCATCTATCCTTCCTTCCATCCATTCTGTCCATCCACCTATGTAAGCATATATCCATCCACCCATCAATCTATCCATCCACCCACCCATCCATCCATCCATCCATCCATCCATCCATCCATCCATCCATCCATCCTTCTATTGAGGACCCATATTGTTAAAAGATAGAGTTAATAATCATTTAAAATATATAATAAAACCTTAAAACATATAAATATCTAAAATACTAAAGCCTGGCAAAATAACAAATTATTAGAATAAGTTCAAGAAATCCTAATTAATGTTTGCAAGATTATGCTATCATCAGCATCAAGACACTCCTAACCCCAGGCTCAGGGTATAGGCAAAGAATTAGCACCTAGTACTTGACAATGAGCTGTCCGTACCTGTGCTGTGATTATGAGCAGCTGCTGCTGATTACAATCAATGAATCACTAATCTGCAGTCTGCTACAAAACAGTTTGACTCCATCTATTATTCATTCTTGATGTGGAGATATCCAGAACGGAGAGACGAGAATCGGACTCCTAGGATGCCTGTTGTCTGCATCCCCCAAGGATGTTCTGGTTTGAAAGTTGTGTTTCTGAGGCCCCTGACATTCAAGACTAAAGGTTAGATCATTAAGTTCATATGACAGGTGAGGACTGGTGAAGTTTTCAGATTTTCTTTCACTCATTGGCTAGCATTCCTTTGAACTTTTCAAAGTCTTGATATATATAGTCTACCTTAAACATCTGGGGATTTGATGTCCTGAGACTTAGGTTTTGATCACATCAAGATTTTCCCTAAGCGTGAAAATTTTGCTCAAATAATTCAGATACCCTAACCAGCCTGTGCCTCTAAGGGGAAACTGGAGGGTGAAACAGGGAGAGGGTTGAATCAGTCCCTCATTCCACAGCTAGGTATGCGACAGACAGAGAAATTAGCAGTTTTTCTTTTTTTTTTTTTCTTTTTCCTCCTTACTCTAGAGATAAGCAGATGGAGTGGCTCGACAGTGGCCTGGACTTCAAGCCCTCACAGAGAAGTGCTGCTTCTCAAGTCACCTTCCCTCTGCCATCGGTAACGATCCCTCCGAACCTGGCAAGAGCGCACAGCCCCAGAGCTCAGTCTGTCACTGGGGTTTGTGCACAGCCTCCTGTGACCCTCCTGAAGGTAGAAGCTGACCACAAGTCCTCCTCCCAAGGCAGAGGCGAGCTCGGTGTGCCGACCACTGCCAGAGAATCACCCTCCTGAAGGTAGACGCTGACCACAGGTCCTCCTCCCGAGGCAGAGGTGAGCTCAGTGTGCCCACTGCTGCCAGAGAACCACAGGAGGGCCTTCACCTTTGCAGCTGGAGCCTTAATTAGCAGGTTTGTTTGGGATGTTAAGGATGGGAGGCCTCTGTCTGGTGCCCTGCCTGTCCAATGGGCAGCAGCTTCCTGAGGACAAGTGTGTGCTGTCCGTGGATCCTCTGTGCCTGCACAGGGTGAGGTGCGCCACCGACACTCAGGGACTCTTTGCTGACTCAAGGCTGCCATACTGGCCCCCGGAAGAACTCGGCAGGAACTTGGACTGTTGGCAACTGAGCCTCCCACAAAACAGGGAATGGAGGCCACCCCATTCTGGAAGGACACGGTGAGACGTGGCTCGACAGGAACTTCTGGAGGACGGGCTTTTGGGTCACTGGCTGTCTGTTGGTGGGCAGAAGTCTTTGGGTGTAACCCTGGATGCTACACTGCATCTACACCACCCCCAACTAGTGCTGTGAACCAAGTACTTGGGCAGAAGGGAACACCCCAATGAGAACGGGTGACCTGTGTTTCCCGTGAGGCAGAATGGGTGACCTCGCCTTGGCTGCAGCAGAGGAAGGAACCACTTCCACACGCTGAATGAAGCCACAGAGCAGGCTGGTCACGAGGGGCACCCGGGCCCACAGCAGGGCTGAGTCATGCTGGGAAAACTGAGGGCCCGGGGAGCGGGCCGATGTGGCACCAAGGACCCTGCAGACCCCACCCCATCTCAAGGCAGCGTGGCTCAGGGCATCCCAGGCCTGCCGGTCCTCCTCTGCTTCCTCGGAGCCTCTGGTCTTTAGCTGGACATGTGGCCACCCCAGATGAAGTTTCTCTTTCCCAGCCTTTCTTGCAGCTGGACGTGTGACTCGGTTCTGGCCAAAGCAACCCAAGTGAGAGTTGTGTGCTGCTTTCAGGGAGTGTCCCGCGGTGGGACACGCGCCCTGCTCCTCTTCTTCCCTCTTCCTGCTGGTTGAAATGGTGGGATCTCCAGCAGCCATCTGGGATCATGAGGAGGAGCAGGGCTGGAGCTGCAGGAGTACAGCACCTTGTTTCTGGGACCTCAGAGGCTGCAAGGTCCCCGGACTGCCCCCCCCCCCCGACTCCTTCCACAGGAAATGAAAGTGCACTTCCAGCTCATTTAAGCCACTTTTATTTTTGATTTTCTGTCACAGTCACACTAATCCTGACTAATACACACGTGTTTGCCAGTGAACAGATTATCCTTTCAAATGTGTCAAAATGCCACGTCAATGTATGAATCACACCTTTGAACAATGAAGGCTCCTGTGTTAAGAGGACGAGTGAGCTGTGCTGCCTGGACCACCGCCCTCCACATTTGTTCATGTCTGAGTTCACACCTGGGGCTTGCGCAGGGATGTCTCTCGAAGGCAGACCTCAGGCGCCTTCTCTGCAGATCTGAGAAAACCTGGCCAGATCCCCAGGGAGCAGCAGCACCGGCCCCAGCCCCATTCAGCTTCCACCACTCAGCTTCTCTGCCGAGCGCCCAGGCACTGTTCTGGAGACCTCAAGGCTCCAGGAGACAAAAAGTAGCATCACTGGAGAAAGCTTCTGGAAGTCTGAGGCTTAGGAGTGCTTGAAAGTTACAGATGCTCTTCTGTACACTGAGCCAAGGCTTTGGAGAAGCAGAAATCCTTTATTAGCCACTTTCACTTTGCTCCCCGATGCGTCTAAGGGGTCTGGCCATCCCCTCTCCTCGGTGCCAGTAAATAAAAATGGCAGCACGACCGTGATCACCACAGTCATCACAACGAGTGCCATTTCCACGCGTGCTGTGCAAAGATGGCAGCACGACCGTGATCGTCACAATCACAAGCGCCGTTTCCACGTGTGCTGTGCTCAGCTGTATTTCATCCTCATGCCAGGCCATGTGGTGGGCATTACTCGTCCCAGTTCACAGGTGAGGGCCCTGGTAATCTCAGAGGAGCCTGGCAGGGACTTGAGGGTGTCACAGGAGCAAGTGGGAGTCCTGATTGCAGAGGGTGGGGACCAGGATATCCCAGAGGATGGGCAGAATGTGGTAAAGCCACAGTCCTCTTGTGGGGTCATGGGGCAATGGGGAGCCAGGAAGGGCACCCACATATCCTCTGCAGGGGCAGCGAATTCATCTGTCCAGGAGTGGCGACTTATCCCACAGGCACCAGAGGGGTCTACCCTGACCCGGCTCCTGCGCAGGACCCTCCCGAGTGTCTTCAAGGTGTCCTGCATCTCCAACCACGTCCCCAGCAGACACACTGCACTACAGATGGTGCTTCCCTGGTCAAAACACTCAGTTCTGTGGTCCTAATACAACAATGCCAGACATCTGAAGTCACTATATTTTCTAATCAAGCAGACTGGCTGTGAGTTTGGATAACTGAATGTCATCCAAAACCTAACCCTAACCCCCATACAAACACTGTTTTCAAACTCATGAAGCATCAAGGGCCCTCGTGGTTTTCTGGAGCTTCCACTCTCTAGAGCTTTGTGGCAACACGACCCTGCATTGGAGTTTTCATCTGGAGTCCTCATATGATCTCATCCGATTCCTGTGGCAGTTTTGAGAGGCGGGCACCCATTTACAGATGAAGGAAGCCAGAGAACACGACACGACACGACACGACATGATCCAACACAGTGTGGGCTGCGGCCGTCTGGAGGCCAAGCTCGATCAGAATGTCTCTGGGCACCGTCCGGGGCCTGAGAAGGGGTTCGGGCTATGTGGGCGCTGGGGGTTGGACCTAAGACCTCCAGTGAGACGTGATGTCCTCCGTTCAGTTCACTTATTTCCCCCATGGGGGCTGAGTTGTCCTTCAAACCCAGTGGCCCAGGGAGTGGGCACTGCGTCCACAGAGGACCCCTCCAGCATTTGGGGGAGCCCAGTGTGCTCTGCAGATGTTCCTTGAGTGAGGACTGAGGACCAGACGCTGGGGGCCTCGGGGGAGGGCGGTGGACGGTGTCTCCACTAGTGACTCACCGTGCCGGGGCGGATGTGGCCCCTGAAGCTGCCGGCCCTGCCCTCGCCGGCTGTGACGCTTTGACTTGGGGACGGCCACTGTCTCACGGGCTGTTCCGAGTCTCAGCACCTTCCTCAAGCTGCACGTTTTGATTTTGTTTTTCTCGAAAAGGTAAACGTAAAGAAAATGCTTGAAACCCCAGGACACAGTCGGGCTGACAGGTCTCCACAAGGCAGCTGCCCTGGAGGGTTCCTCAGACAGCAGCTTGGGGTGCGGCTCTGGGCGTCCCCACCGTGGGACCTGCCTGCCTTCACGGCCATGGAAGTACATTTCGTAAGTTCTGGTTTTCCTACTTCCTGACATTAATTTTCCCCACATTCAGATGGTGCTTGGACCAGCCTGACTCTCTGGGTTGAAATTCAGCATCACGTCGTACTCAGAGGAAGACGGTGGGAGGTCCTCATGCTTCTCTGAGCCCCTTCCACACAGGTGGTCACCACAGTCTCCCTTTTCCAACCTGTCCGGATGCCCCTGCTGTAGGCTGTAGAGGCTGTAGACAGACTGTCCACCCGTGCTACAGACTGTAGATGCTGAGCTGTGTCTTTGCGAGCAACCATAGAAGAGCCCACGTTGACTACAGAGCCTGTGGACGGAGCAGCGATCGGACACAAGACTTGCCCCCACTTCCACAAGCCCTCGGCACCCACAGCTGTGCTCCTCGGGGCCACTGCCCTGCCCCAGAGCCATCCGTGTCACCACCACCGAGATAAAATGGTGAAGGAAGTGTCTGGAATGACAGCAGCTCACAGCAAGACCCAGCAGACGTCCTAGTTACTGCAGGTACAAACAGTCAGATCAAGTATCTGTTTATGAGACGTTCAACAAAGCCAGGTAAACTGAAATCTACGGCAAAGTACCAACTTCCTGCCAAACAGCTGACAAGTAAGACAGGGTCTGTCTGTGTTGCTGACTCCTGAAAATGCCCATTTTGACTACAAGGGTCCAGCACTGGAGAATTTTCATGACGCCACTCAGTTTTATTTGTGTAACCCCCTGTAAAAGTGACCTCCAAGGGCAAGCCATTTGGAGTCACCGATTTAGGAACGAAAATGGTGTCACTGTTTTCCCCAACTGTATTTCTTTATGCATCACGGTTTTTATAATTTTCTAAGGGAAATTGATGACATCCCCATCTTAAAACCAAACATAATTTGAATTTCAAATGCACTCGGAGTTCTTCCTTCCAGGGCACGTCTGCAATGCCAGCTCGGGGCGCAGCCGAGCGCGGGATGCTCGTGAGCCGTGAGCTTTGATTCTGAAGTATGTAATACATTTTTAATAAGGACAACTAAATCTGTTTCCCTAGAAATGTATTTTGAAGAGTCCATAATAAACTGTCTTCTACAATGAGGAGTTATTTAAAGTCAAAAACAAAAGGGCGAGACCCGTTTGACTGCGGGTGTTGAGGCAGGTGCTATCTGAACACGGTGGCACAAAAGAGATGAGACCTTACCACTGATCAAAAGCTCGGCTGGTAAGTAGAAGTCTTTAAAAAGGACAAGCATCAGACAGGTCCTCATCTGGGGCGCTCTTCTCGTGGGGCCACCCTGACCACGAAGGCCACAGATGTGGGCCCGTGTGCACCGCAGGCCACACATGGGGTTAGGTAAGTTTGAAAGTCTGTGGACAAAGCTGTCATTAAAGGTGGGTGATGCTAAACGGCGTGAAAGCCTCTGCTTTCTAGAGGCTGCAGCAAGACTGACACGGAAAAGCTGAGGATGAGGACGTTGGTTCCGACTCCTTACAAAGGCAGAAGGCGCCACGCCGTGAGCTGAGCTGTCTCTGCAATGGAAGGACAGAGCACGGCCGCGCACCCACCTGCCGAGAGCCCGAGCGGCCGCCCCAGCACCACCCCGTCTGGAGGCCAGGAGAGCAGCCACATGGAAGGTTGCCCCAGGGAAAGCCTGGCCCGACCTCTCAGGCATGATGGCACAGACGTTCACTTGGCAGCAACACGTTTGTCCTTGGGCAAACCCTGTTTCACCCGAATCTCGTGATGGTGATGTCTCCTCTGCCCCACGGCAGCTGCCCTCCCTCCCCACCAGCCCTCGGCCACAGCTGCAGCTGGCACTCCACCTCTGCACTGGCAGCTCCACCTGCCTGTGGGCCGTGCTTCCAGCAGCACCACCCTCCGTTCCTCCAAAGACATTTGTCCTGGTCACGTGTGGCCACCCCCTCCTGCCCCACCTCCCTCCCACTGTCCTTTCTGGATGGTGTCCTTGACCTCCTGCCTTCCTGCTCTTGGTCCCATGGGACACGCCAACCCTGGAAGAAAGGAGGGGCTGGCTTCTCTGTGCCTGCTCACAGGCAGCTGAGCACCCCCAGGGGCATTGGGGGTCCCTGAATTCACAGTCCTCATCCCCGAGCTCAGGGGCATCTGGCCCACCCTTCTTCCCTACTCAGCCCTTAAAAAGAGGCATCTGGTAAAAGGCCGCTGGGAACAAGATACCCCTAAGTTCTCAAGGTATCATCCCACAAATCACCGATGAATTACCAAGGAAAGAATTTACCTTTACAACGGAATGATGTGGCAGACGCCTCTTTTACCAAAGCGACTACACTTGGCGTCGCCCCAGTGGGGAGGGGCTGACCGTGCACCTGCTGTGGCCGGAGGAACACACATTGCCTTGCGGCACGTGCTGAAGACCTGCCTCTGAATCTGGTGGTGTGGGGCAGCCCAACAGGCCCAGGCCACAGCATATCCCACAGGACAAGCCTGGTTTCTCTAACAATTGCAACGCTAGAAAAGACCAAAACCGAAATGTAAAGGTAGAAGTATTCCAGAACAAAGAAAATCTGATGTCACAACAAACGCAGCATTCACCCTCGATTGGAATCTGGATTAAAAATGAAAAGCTAGCTATTGTGACGACGGGAAAACTGGCCACGAACTGTGTGCTAAGTAACATCACGGCATCCAGGCTGCATGTTGGGGGATGATGCAGATGCACCCTTTTCTGCACCTCGCGGAGAAGTTTTGTGATGTTTGCAGCAACTTTTGTGACTTCCGTCCAGATGCACAGGTAAATGACAGAGCTGCAGGCATGACTGAGAGCTCACAGTCGGTGACTCCGGAGGAGGAGGGTGTGGGTGCTCATCTTACCCTTCTTTCAACTTGTTTGATGGTCTGGAATTTGCAAATTAAAATTGTGGGATAAAGGGAGAAGCATAGGAAGAGGGACTCCTTTGTTGTGAGCTCAGCTGCAGGGAGGAACTGCTCGGACACTGCAGCATCTTATAAGCAGTGCAGGGAAGTCCAGGGACAGAAGGCCCCATAGTGCAGGCCTGTCCCAGTGACCTGTAGCCTCACCCAGCACTGCAGCCACTCCTCCTCTGGGTGTCCTGCCATGTGCAGCCATGAATATCCTGTGGTCTAAGCCTTCTCTCTTTGGGGTTTTCTGTTATTCGTTCCCAAAGCATCTTAACTGATGTGGGTTCTGTGTCCAGCGAACAGCAGGAGCAGGGCTCAGTGCATTTGGAGTTGCCCTGGGACTGGGGCTGGGAGACTGGGCTGCCTCCCCATTCCTGTGTAGGCCCCCTCTCACCCTGCAGCACTGAGTAGGGTGAGGAGGGGAAGAGAAGGAGCAGAGGAGTGGCTGGGAAGGTCTGAGAGAGCGTTTCAGAGCCATCTCCACCTGTCAGAATGAGCAGGAAGACACCCAGCTCTTATCGGGAGTCTATGCAAGTGTTCTGCACTGAGCTCCTCTCTGCTTTGGGCCTGCGAGGAGAAGCAGGGAAGGTACTGGCTGCAGTCCCCCTCCCCAAGGCAGCCGGGGCCACCCTCACACCAGCACAGCCCAGTCCTATGACAGGCCTGGCCATGTTAGACCCTCACGGGACATCCCACAAATGGAACCCTGGGCCATAAAATATATGGACATTCCAGGGTTTAATTCATAGCCGTCCTTAAGCTGGGGGAGGGCAGTTATGGAGCTCCGGAGAGGGGTAAGTTGCTGGAAAATGGAAAGAAGTTTGTCTGGCAGCTGCCTCATCTGCATGAGGAGTGACAGCTGGGCTGCTGCCCAGGCTTGGGGGGGGCTGCTGACGGCGCTGAGGGGTCCTCCCGGAGCACCTGGCACCTCCGCTAATTCTCCGGGGCAGAGGCACTTGCACAACCTTGCGATGAACTCTTCAGCAGCACCCGGGAGCACGGAGGACGCGAAAGGCGGCACCAAGGCTGCGGCAGCTGCTGGGCTGGTCTTGCAGGCTCAGGGCTCGGGCTCTGTTTTAAGCTGTGCTACCAGTGTAATTGGCACCGGGCTCGATGCTGCATCTCAGGCTCTGTTTCATAAACAGGAGGATTATTTCAGACCGATCAGAGGCGGCTGCAGTTTGCAAATTACCGTGTGCTGTGACTGCGTTCACACATTGCTGAGTGGTTCCTCCGATGGGCAGCACTAATCCATGTTGGTCTGTTCAGGAAGGCTGCATTTTGTCAACTGGAGACAGAATACTTTCGTTTTTATTTTAAACACACATTTGAGAAGGTGGAAGTCAAGAGATGTAGTGGTTCTGTTGAGTTCAAAGAGAAACGTGCGATTCCTAAGTTTCACCCACACTTCGCCTGACTGACCAACGCACTGAAGCTCCCTTCAAACGCAGACACTTACTGCACTTGCTTCGAGATGCCACAAAAACTGCTGTTAAAAAGGAAAAAAGGAACGGAAACACGAAGGAGCTGCACGTGTGGGGGAGGTGAGGGTGAGAAGGAAGGAAAGGCACAATCTGTCACAGTTTCCAAACACATATGCTTCGTGTGGGAATCTGGGGTTGATTCAAAGGCTGAATGGATCTTCAGTCACTGGAAGGCTTGGCCCAAAATATTTCAGTATATGGAGCAGTTCTCTTCCTTCTAGATTTGTGATCAGAATGGGGACAGCAGGAAAAGTTACCAAAGCAATTTACTCAATGGAGAAAACGGCCAACTCGTCAGAGAACTATGATGAGACGGCAGGATTCTCCAGGAGGCGCGAGATGTGGCCAGCGCCCACCCATCCTGTATGATGGTAACTCGTCCAGGAAGCGCGACGTGGCCGGCGCCCACCCATCCTGTATGATGGTAACTCGTCCAGGAAGCGCGACGTGGCCAGCGCCCACCCATCCCATATGATGGTAACTCGTCCAGGAAGCGCGCAACGTGGCCGGTGCCCACCCATCCCGTATGATGGTAACTCGTCCAGGAAGCGCGACGTGGCCAGTGCCCATCCATCCCGTATGATGGTAACTCGTCCAGGAAGCGCACAACGTGGCCGGTGCCCATCCGTCCCGTACCGCAGTAAACTCCATGGAGGTAGTTCAGGGAGCAGTTCAGGGAGCAGCTCTCCTAGGTTTTAGGAAATTAGGGAGGGTGTGGAGATGCAGCCGTTGGTACGATGATCTTATCTGCTGCTTCAATGTCCTTCCAGATAAATTTCAGTATTTTGCATTTCTTCTGGTCACAACCCTCATCCGTGGACATTTTGGGAGTAACAAGTCACTCACTTCCATAAATCAGCATTTGTGGCTTTCTGAGGCGAACTGGGCAGGACGTGGGCAGCTGGCACTGTTGGTCTCTACTCCTCACTGGGCTTAGGTACACTGAACCCAGAAACCAACACAGCAGCCCCAGATTCTCTCTGACCTGGTGCCGAAAGGAGGAGCTGGCGGATTTCTCCTCTGCCAGCGCCCGTCAAAACTCTCTGTAGCACTTTCCACCCACCAATCAGTGAGCTAGTAGCACTCCCTGTGATCAGTCCATCAATTCCACCCACCAATCAGTGAGCTAGTAGCAATCCCTGTGATCAATCCATCAATTCCACCCACCAATCAGTGAGCTCGCAGCACTCCCTGTGATCAATCCATCAATTCCACCCACCAATCAGTGAGCTCGCAGCACTCCCTGTGATCAATCCATCAATTCCACCCACCAATCAGTGAGCTCGCAGCACTCCCTGTGATCAATCCATCAATTCCACCCACCAGTCAGTGAGCTCGCAGCACTCCCTGTGATCAATTCATCAATGGATCAGTTGATCCACCCGCTGGCTACTGGGGTGCCCAGCGCAGCTGCTCTCACAGGGAAGTCAGGGCAAGCGGGGGGCTCCAGACAGAAACATGGGTGTGCTGTGTGCACAGAGTGCACAGCTCGCAGACGGGAAGCCATGGCACTGCAGGGCCAGCCTCCAGTGAGCCTGGAGTCGACCTGCAGGTAGGACCCCAGGTGGCTGTGGGGACCCACATCAGGAGGACAGACACACGTGAGGTTTGTTGTCATGACCCCAGATGTGTTGTGAATGAGAGCACTGGACCCAGTTTTCAATGCTTCTCTTAGCAAAACAGGGGATTTTCCTGCAGCTGTGAAAATTGACCTGTCCGCCTACTCCCGGAGCCATAGATCTGGGGAAAGAATGCATGTAGCCAGCCGTGGGTGTTGAATGGAGCTGGGGCAGTGATGAGCTACTTCTTGCCTTTTGTCAGGAAAAGAGCCTGGATAGATTTCTCTTCTCTTCCTGTGAGAATGAGTGAAGAGGGAAGATAAAAGCCAGCAACCAGGGACAGCTGAAAACGTGGCTTCAGTAAGAGACAGGGCACAGTGTCCTGAACCCCCAGGACAAGCAGACCTTCCGGGAGGATCTCCTAAGGTGGCTAGAAGAGAACTCTGCTGCCCGTTCCAAAGAAGATGCAAGACACACAACCTCTCTAAAAACAGGAGCAGAAACACACAACACAACGGGAAAAACAGGGCGTCACAAAAACAAAACCATTATCAAGTTATGAAGGCAAAGAGCCAGAACTGGGAGAGATGAGAAATAACTGCAAGGAAATTAAAACTACAATAGCAGAGTTAAAATTCACATTGAGGCAGCAGAGAAGAACTGACTACAGCTTCACAACCGAACCTGAAAAGCTCTTCAAGAATCTTCAAGCTCTAAACAAGTAAAGCACAAAAGATGCTAAAAGAGGGGATGTTAGAGACGAACGGCACAGGAAAGAGACTCGTCCTAAGGATGGTGGACGGTTTGCGACAAGAAGCCAGATGATTAGTAGGAAGAACAGGAAACAGATTTGCAGCAATGCCTTGGCTCTCCGGGCGCTCAGGAGGGTGCAGAGGCAAAATTAACAACACAGCCAAAGGGAGCGTTGCAAATGCATGGGAAACAATAGCTTATTCAAGAAACTAGAGTTTACTTGGGGGAAAGTCCTAGTTTATCCCTCACTTCATGGACATTACAACCATCAGAAAGGATCCAGATATATTAACACATTAAATGGGACCATAAAAATAACAAAAGAAAAATTTATGTTTCACTGATGAGAGGATGAGCAAGGACTTTCTAAACATGAGAGCGACTGACGAAATCTTAAAGGAAACGACTGTGCATTTGAATCCACCAGAGCTCAGCCTTTCTGAACTTCAGACAGTACAACAAGCAACGTTACACACAGACAAGGCTGGCAGAACATTTGCCAAAAGTAAGAGACAAAAACAAATACGAAGAGTACTCGCGAGTCTATTTCAGAAAATTCACACTCCTGTAGGAAAATTCCTGACCAGATTATCCCAGGAAGCACAACCATCAATAATCAAGCATGATAAAATGTTTAAATCTACAATAAATCAAAAACTACAAATTAAACCAATGATAACACACTATCATTTGCCTTAAATAATTGCATGGACTTAAATGAAGTCCTAACTCCTGGTGTTACTGAGCGGGCGATGGCAGGTTTACGGGACTTGCCAGACACGCTTGTATTTGTTGGAGATATTAGTCCAGCTGGATAAGAAGAATTGAGGTATTTAGAAGAGCTTGCACTGTTTCACATAGTAGTTAGATTTCTAGGAATGTATCCTAAAGAAACAGTAAGCCACATAGATTGAATTTATGCATAAGGATATTAATTGCAGCAAGACTTATAATAATGAAACACTGGAAACAAGCTAAACGTTCAACAAAAGCACATGGGTTAAAGAACTTACAGCAGAACCACACAAAGACCAAAGTGTTCCTCAGAAGCATATTTTAAAGACAGTTAGACAAGGCACATGTGCAAACTGAAAAGCACAATAAAGACACACACACACACACACACACGTATATATCCTAAAAGAATATCAAATAGTGAGCATTTTCTAAGTTTTCCACACTAAGTGTTCAATAGACACAAAACAAGTATTTAATAAAAATATGATTTCCTGACAGATAATATAGAAGAGGTGTGGCCTGTGTCATGACTGTGTCCTGGCCTGGACCATTTTTATTACTCCAGAGACTTCCAAATGGTGTCACCAAATCTACAACTGTGTGTCCATTCATCCATCCATCCATCCCCTGACCAAACCACCCACTTACTCATCTATCCACCCATCCACTCACCACCACCTGTCCACTCACCCACCCATCCACACATCCACTCTTCCATGTGTGACCCCATCCATCCACCCACCCATCCACACGTCCTCCCTTCCACGCATCCCTCCATCCACCCACCCATCCACTCACCACCACCTGTCCACCCGCCTGCCCATCCACACATCCATCCTTCCATGTATCACTCCACCCACTCACCCATGCATCCACTCACCACCACCTATCCACTCACCACCACCTGTCCACCTATCCACACGTCCGCCCTTCCATGTGTCTCTCCCTCCACCCACCCATCCACTCACCACCACCTGTCCACCCACCTGCCCATCCACACGTCCCTCCCTCCACCCACCCACCCAGAGGAATGCTCACTTGTGTGCTGTGGGCCAGGCTCTGGGGTTTAAGGATGGCTAGGACATAATTATGCGCATGGAGGATGTAGTGTCTGATGGAAGAGATGGTGGAGGGGGGAGGCTGTTTTGATGCAGAGTCATCCGAGATGGCTGGGAAGGGGTACCATGGGGAGCCAGGGCCAGGTACCACACTCTGTGGGGGTCAACTCCCCAGCACACCCACCCAGGAACACCCTGGGCCTGGCAGCCTCTGCTGGGTCATGCCCTCTTGCTCTGTGCCTGAGTCCTTTGCACTCCTGCCGTCCGCAAGGACACGGTGCATCCAGCCCCCATAGGGCAGGACTCACATCCTCCATGACCCTCACAAGGACACGGTGTATCCAGCCCCTGCAGGGCGGGAATCATGTCCTCCTTCACTCCATGACCCTTCCTTGTGGCTGCCACACGTCTGATGCACCTATTAGACCCGGAGCCTTGGACTCAGGGATGGGTCCCACGGATCTCACAGCGCTGCGGCCCAGCATAGGACACACAAGTGGCACAGTGGAGTCTGACGCTTGCTGAGTGGATGGCATGGGAGGAAGCTCCTGTCCACTGTGGCTACTCCAGTCCCTCTCATAGTGGACGGCACAGAGGGAGCTCCTGTCCACTGTGGCTACTCCAGTCCCTCTCATAGTGGATGGCACAGAGGGAGCTCCTGTGCACTGTGGCTACTCCAGTCCCTCTCATAGTGGACGGCACAGAGGGAGCTCCTGTCCACTGTGGCTACTCCAGTCCCTCTCATGGTGGATGGCACGGGAGGGAACTCCTGTCCGCTGTGGCTACTCCAATCCCTCTAATCTTTCCGGGGGCGGCTACAATGTTCATGTCTTCGTGAAGTTGCCTCTGATTCCATCCTCTAAAAGCCAACGACTTATATATGGCACAAGACAGATTAGCACATAATTGTTCTTTACTGAATTGGTGTCTGTGTGAGTTGACTGAAGCGTGTATATTTGTATGTGTATCTGAGTGTGTTTGAGTGTATGTGCATGACTGTGAGAGCATGTACATCACTGTCACTGTGTCACTGTGTGCATATGTGTGGCTGCATGTGAGTATGTATGACTGTGTGTGTCTCTGTGACTGTGTGTTTGCGTGACTGTGTGTGTGCATGTCTGTGTGTGACTGTGTTTTTGTGTGTGACTGCATGGGTGTGTGTGTGTGGCTTCGAGTGTGTCTTTACGTGCATGTCTGTGCCTGTGTGTGTTTGTCTCTGTGTTACTGTGTATATGTGTAACTGTATGTGTAACAAGTTCTGTGTGATTGTGTGTGACAAGTATGTGTGGGTGCATCTGTGTGTGACTGTGTGACTGTGTGTATGTTTATGTGCATACCGTATATGTCTGTGTAGCCGTTTGTGTACTGTGCAGCTGTGTGACTGTGTGTGTGCCTGTGTGTGTGTATATGTGTATATGACTGTGTGTGTCTATATGCATGTTTGTGTGGCTGTGTATGGTTGTGTGTGTCTCTGTGCATGTCTATTTGTGTGACTGTGAACATGTGTATATGGTGTGTGTGACTGTATGCATGTGTGTGTGACTGTGTATGAGTGTTTGTGTGTGGCTGTGTGTATGAGTGTGTGTGTATGTGTGTATGATTGTATATACATATGTGTGTGACTTGGTATGTGTGTGACTCTGTGTCTCTATGTGTGCAATTGTATGCATGTCTGTTGGCTGTGTGTGTGACTGTGCCTGTGTGTGTGTGACTGTGCATGTCTGTGTGACTGTGTGACAGTGTGTGTGAGACTGTGTGTATGTGTTTGTGTGGCTGTGTCGGGGGGAGTGTGTGTGGTTGTGTTTGTGAGAGAGACTTGTGTGTCTGGCTGTGTGTGTGGTTGTGTGACTGTGTCGGAGTGTATGTGAATGTACATGTTTGGCTGTGTGTGTCTATGTGTCTGTGTGTGTGTGAATGTGTGTGTGACTTTGTATTACTCTGTGTGTGTGAGAAAGAGAGACTGTGTGTGTGACTCTGTGTGAGCATGTGGCTGTGGAGTGCAAGGGCCTGTGTGAGAATGTGTCTGTGTATGACTGTGTGGCCATGTGTAGTGTGTGTGACTGTGTAGCTGTGTGGAATGTGTATGTGCAACTGCGTGGGAGTGTGTGTGTGACTGTGTGGTTGTGTGAAGTGTGTGTGGCCGTGTGGAGTGTGTGTGACTGTGTAACCATGTGTGGCTGTGTGGCCATATGAAACTGTGTGACCACATGTGACTGTGTGGCTGTGTGTAACTGTGTGGCCATGTGGAGTGTGTGTGACTGTGTGGCCACATGTGACTGTGTGTGTGGAGTGTGTGTAACTATGTGTGACTGGCCGTGTGTGACTATGTGACCTTGTGTGACTGTGTGACCATGTGTGACCATGTGGCCATGTGGAGTGCGTGTGACCATGTGTGACTGTGTGTGTGGAGTGTGTGTAACTATGTGTGACCTTGTGTGACTGTGTGACCATGTGTGACCATGTGGCCATGTGGAGTGTGTGTGACCATGTGTGACTGTGTGACAGTGTGTGACTGTGTGGCCATGTGTGACCGTGACTGTGACCGCGTGTGACTGGCCGTGTGTGACTGTGACTGTGACCACGTGTGCCTGTGTGGCTGTGTGTGACCGTGACTGTGACTGCATGTGCCTGTGTGGCTGTGTGTGACTGGCCGTGTGTGACTGGCCATGTGGAGTGTGTGAGACCACGTGTGACTGTGTGGCCACATGTGACTGTGTGACCGTGTGTGATTGTGTGGTTGTGTGGAGTGTGTACCCACACTGAGGTCCACTTGGGCGCAGGTCTGGTCACCCCTCCACCCCAGGGCTCCTCTAGTGCAGGTGGCTGGGTGTTTGCCGGCCCTCTTGATGTCCAGGCAGGGTACAGGAATGGAGAGGGCACAGGACAGGAGCTGCAGACGACAGCCCAGCCAGCCGAACGCCACAGAGCAGGCCCCGTGTGTGGGGGACGTTGGAATTTAGGGAGCGGTGCTGGATTCTGGACAGTGGATGGCCCGACGCTGACGCTGGCGCCTGACGACTCACAGCCGTGGGCAGAGGCAGCTTCCAGCACCTCCAGTGTTTTCACCCAGTGGGCTGCCACCCAGCGGTTAGGGGCCAGGCTGTTTCCTCCTGGCCTCAGACTGTGGGACCCCTGAAGAGGATCCCTTCCTCAGACCCCTCCAGGAGCCAGAAGTGTTTCTTCTTGGAGAGGTGAGGGGCCGGGCACCCTCTCAGGCAGTGCTCAGGGAGAAGCGCTGGTGGGGGCCGGAGCTGCCACCTCGCCTGCCCGCCTGCCCCCTCCTCCTCTCTCAACGTCCAGTCTGTGGGGCAACGTGCAATTCACAGCGACTGCTGCCTGGTCCGGGAGCTCCGCAGTGCCTCCTGCTGGAAGTGCCAGCCGTGTCTGCCCTGCACTCGCCCCCAGCACAGGGCACAGGCGGTCGCAGAGCTGCATGATTTACTTTTAAGTTCTATGGAAGTCCTTCCGCAGTAACAGTTTATGTGCTGGCCGGGATGGCAGGAAGGGGAGCTTTAAGTTAATTCAGACTGTTTGGAACAGGCTGTGGGGTCCTGGAAGCCTCTTCACCGCCTTCACTCCCCACACGCTCCCTGTCACTGGCTGAACGTCGGTGATCAGACAAAACTGTGAACCGAGGACATTGTCTAAAGTGCAGAACCCCGTGTAGTGGAAACCTCCAATGCTCACTAACAGGTCGGCCTTCCTTTTCCCGATAGTTTTTTAAACTTATCGTATTGTACACGGCTTCAAGTGAAACTTGAGTGAAGGGCCCTCCCTGTCCCACCCCACCCCTCAGGTGATGATTTTGAAAAGCTCCCCCAAAGGAACCCTACATTAGTCTTAAACACACACACAAATCTCTCTGAGGCAGGGAAACTGCCCATTAAGGGCCAGTAATTACCCGAGGCTGCTGGGGGTGCCTGTCTGGAAGGGCCCCCACCACGGGGCCTTTGTGCCTCCTGGCCTGGCGGAGTCTGAGCCTCATGCATTATTCAGGAGCACGTAGGACAATAAGGAAACCCGCTGTAGAAAGAGACGCAAAGCCGGGGGTAAATACAGGCTGTTTGAGAAACCTTACTATTTTTTCTACAGTTTATGAAAAAATTGCAGCGTTCGGGGTGCTGGGGACGTCCTCTCTGGTTATCACGAGAACACCCTGGATTCTGCGCCTTTCTTCCTGCTGGTCTGCCGCCTGCAGGGGCCCACAGGACAGCATATGGAACCCCGGGACTGTTTCTTTCTTTTCTCCCTCCTCTCCCTTTCTCTCCCCCATAATGCAAAGCTTTGTCAAGCTAATACCTTAAGGATCAACATCAAAATTGGAACTTTCTCTTTCTATAGCCACATCCAATTAAAAGTATCTTGGACCTCCCAGTGGCTTCCCTTTTGGGGAGGCCTGGCTGTCAGAGCCCTGGAACCATACATCCATTTTAAATAACAGGAAGGTCCCCAACCCATACACGACATTAGAAATGGCATTATTTGCCGGCCCCTTTGTGCGTGGGGCTGTGAATCGGTGCTGCTGGATCACACGGTCTAACCAGGCCTCCTCCCCACATTCCTGCTTTATGGGGTCGTTTCAGTGCCCTCCAATCAGTCTCGTCCACCTGACCATCCCTTGATTACTGATCTAGCGGCTCTTATTTTCCCTGGGGGAAGGGAGGAGAGTTAAAGTGTGTATGGTACAACAGGGGCTCGAATGCCGCTTCGTGCACGGATGCAGGAGATGGACCAGTTTACTTTTTTTTCTTTCTTTTCTTTTCTTTTCTTTTTTTTTTTTTTTTTTTTTTTTGAGACAGTGTCTCGCTCTGTCATCTAGGCTGGAGTGCAGTGGCACAATCTCGGCTCACCGCAACTTCTGCCTCCCGTATTCAAGTGATTCTCCTGCCTCAGCCTCCTGAGTAGCTGGGATTACAGGCAGGCATCACCATGCCCAGCTAATTTTTGTATTTTTAGTAGAGACAGGGTTTCACCATGTTGGTCAGGCTGGTCTTGAACTCCTGACCTTGTGATCTGCCCACTTCAGCCTCCCAAAGTGCTGGGATTACTTTTTTTTTTAATTTTTTTTTTCATTATACTTTAAGTTCTAGGGTACACGTGCACAACGTGCAGGTTTGTTACATATGTATACATGTGCCATGTTGGTGTGCTGCACCCATTAACTCGTCATTTACATTAGGTATCTCTCCTAATGCTATCCCTCCCCCCTCCCCTCACCCCACAATAGGCCCCGGTGTGTGATATTCTCCTTCCTGTGTCCAAGTGATCTCATTGTTCAATTCCCACCTATGAGTGGGAACATGCGGTGTTTGGTTTCTTATCCGACCTCACAAGAGCATGTTTAAGAGTCCTGTGCCCCTGTCTCCGCCACAGTGCACACCTAGCCCTGTGATTTCAGATCAGAGCGCATGGAACCTCCAAGGAACTTTGCACAGGAAACCCAACAGCACCAAATGCTTTCTAACTATTCTTGGGAAAGAGGCAAGGCGCAAGTAAATTAAATATATTAACAAGTCGGAGTAAAGAGTAGAGTGATTAGAAATATCTTCCTCAGAGAAGGGAGATGACAGCTCCATCCACGCCACAGACACAGACCCATCGGACCCGGCCTCCTCCCATCTCTAAAGCCATGCTCTGTGAACATCGTTATGACAGTGAAAACCAAGACTTTTCCCCTGTAAAATTAAATGTCACTCTTGATAGCATAATATCTGAAACATCATCTTCCCAAGTCCACACCAATACTTTACACAGAAAATTAAACTCTCTCTGTTTATTGAGTGGATAATGTAGCCTTCAAATGTGTGAGAACCCCTGCTAGGTGAGAAATTACAAAAGCTGTACCATAAAGCCTAATGGTATGTATGAAATACACAAAAAGTAACCTAATTGGTAATCAGAAATCATAAAACTAATCATGCAATTAAATGTCTTCAAAAGCAAGCGTTTGAGGTGTGTATAATTACAAGAAAACAGTGCAATGGTGGTTTCCGGCATTAATGAATTAATTGTGGTGGGGGGCCGGCGTGGGGGTTTACGGGCTGGTTTCAGTCCACACCCGCTGCCTGGCTGTGCGTTGTCTGCCTTCCTCCACCTGGAGCTCGCCAGCGAGGACTGTGCCTCTGAGCCTCCCCTGGAGAAGTCAAGAGTTCCCTTCCTTCCAGACCCAACTTCCCCGGCCACTGGCGGCTGGGATTCCCCAGGGGAGGGCACGTGGAGAGACGGCCGGTGCAGACAAACACAGATGGCCCCGAGCCGCTCGCTGAGTGCAGGTGGCAGAAGAAATTCGGGAACACACATTAACCTACGCAACTCTTTTGCTTTCTTTCCAGCATGCCACACAATACAATGATACATACAGTTCTGTGTTTCATACACGCAGTTTCAAAGGAAACCTCCGGTCTGTGCTGATTATTCCTGGACCAAGGCTTAACGCGTGGGATGTTAGTTTGCTGATAAAAAGGGGAGGAGGAATAGGTAGGGGCTATGGTGGCATTCCTTCCAGACGACTGGAGCATAACAGGGTTCCATATTAGGAGTCCTTCCAATGTGGTGCCGTCACCACGGCCACGCCATTGCAGGCACCGGCAGCTCTTCCCTGGAGAGGAAAGGTGCAGAGAAAGACTCTAACCCCCTGCATGGGGGAGGGGGCGGCGCAGGCCCCTCCACATCGCAGGCGTGGAACGCAGGCCTCCCCCCGTCGCAGGCGTGGAACGCAGGCCCCTCCACGTCGCAGGCGTGGAACGCAGGCCTTCCCCCGTCATGGGTGTGGAACGCAGGCCCCTCCACGTCGCGGGTGTGGGGACGCAGGCCTCCCGAACATAGGAGTGTGCAGACCCCACACGTAGGAGGTGGCGTGCAGCGTGTGTCTCTACAGGAAAGGGAACAGGAGCGACTGGCCTTGGCGGGTGGTGAGATGGCGGTACACTCTCTGAAGGAGATTCTACATTCCCACCTCCCTGTAGAAGCCGTCCAGGCCCCAGCCCCAGCCCCAGCCTGTACCCTCCAGGCAGCTGAAGCCCTGGTACACCGAGCAAGGCCAGCGGCATGTGGGAGATGGAGGATGGTGGGGAGAAGAAAGAACACTAGAGCTGAAATTCAAGGAAGAAACCAGACATCTGGGGCAGAGGGACAACCCGAAGCCACTGAGGAAACTGCCAGGTGAGGGCCAGGAAGAGAGGGTGAGGCTGACATGGGGACAGGAGCCCAACGTGACCAGCCTGGGGTCCTGAAGCAACGCTGCAGAAAGAGAAGGCCCTTCCACAGCACAGCCCCAGGGTGGCGATGAGGGCACACTTCTGGAAACGCAGAAAGCATTACTACTCCTCTGCTTCTAGCACGAGAGGCTCGTTCACGTCCTAAGTCTGTCTGTGTTCCGGCAACGCACCCGGCACTGAGTTCTCAGGACGGCGCAGGTCAGCGGCTCCGCAGGGGTGAGCGGGGCGCTGCCTGCCTCTGATGAGACAGCAGGATACGAGCATCTATGGTGTTCTGTCTACTGCAGAGACCTGTGAGCCTGTGGGTGCTCGCGTCCGTGCACTGTGACAGCCTTTGTTTCTTTTGTTTTGTTATTTCGGGGGCGTTTTTCTTATTCTGGCCTGTGGGAAGATGTCCTGGAGCCCTGGACACTGGTTTTCCAGCCCACCCTGCAGATTGGTTGGAATCTACCTGGTGACACCGGCCTTCTTTTCCAGGGTCTGCCCTTGGTGAAGAGACAGACAGGGGGAGAGGTGAGCACAAGGTCACAGGATGCAGCCCTGAACTCGCCTTGGTCCACGACGGGCAGAGAGTGACCTGGACGTCTGCCTTTGCTGTTTTTCAAACGGACTATTTTATATCTAGAAAAAGGTACACAGACTAATGTCATGAATACACAAGCACCCTCAGCCAGCTGTAGGAAAAAAATGCATGGCAGATACTCAATGGCCTTTCTGTCCTCCCTGCACCACTCAGAGGACGTGCACAGAGTGACCCGCCCTCTTTTCCCTGGTGAATCATACAGCCTAACTCACCACGTTCCCGGCTTAACTCACCACATTCCTGGCCTAACCCACCACGTTCCCAACTTAACCCACCACGTTCCCGACTTAACCCGCCACGTTCCCGGCCTAACCCGCCACGTTTCCGGCCTAACCCGCCACGTTCCCGGCCTAACCCGCCACGTTCCCAGCCTAACTCGCCATGTTCCCAGCCTAACCCACCACGTTCCCGACTTAACTCACCACGTTCCCGGCCTAACCCACCACGTTCCCGGCCTAACCCACCACGTTCCCGGCCACACAGGGCCAAGAACAGCCCAGGCAATATTGAGGAGCGTCGCATGGAGGAGCCACTTGCAGATGCTGTGACCCGCTGTGTGGCACAGAACCTTTCCGTGGGGCAGGTGGGCGCGCAGGAAAGAGACCAACATGGAGCTGAGGCCCCAACACAGAGCTGAGGCCCCAGAGAGGCCCCCGCGAGGCCCCTTGCTCATGACTCACAGAGACGGGCACGGCAGCAAGGACACAGCAGGGCTGTGGGCGGAGGAAGGACCAGCGACGTGGGCTCACGGGGAGGGACGGAAGACAGAAGTGGACCCCAGCTTTCCACGGAACACAAGAATTAACCCCAGGTAGACTAAAGCCTAAATGAGGGGAAAAAACCCTGTAAATGTTTTGAAGAAAACATTTGAGCCTCTCTGAACTCAGGACAGAAAAGGGTTTCCTCATATCCTTTCCTCAAACACCACAAACTACGAAGGAAGGGAGTGGTAAAATTTGATCAAATCAAGTGGAGCAGCTTCTGTGCTTCAAGAAACACTATGAAAAAGTGGGAAAAGGTAGGAGTGAGCCACGCACCAAGAAGCGAGATTGGCAGCACCTCTGTCAGAAGAAAGGGCTGGGTCCGTGTCCAGCCAGGCAATGAAGATGAGACGCCAGCATTCTAGGAAGAAAGGCAGGGGTGGGAGTCACCGAAACAAGTCTTCCGAAAACTTGCTAAGGTGTGATGTACGTTTGCATCCTAGGGAATTCAAGAGGTAAAAAAAAAAAAAAAAAAAACCATCTGGAAAACCAAGAGCTGCTTGATTCTATGAACCTAAGAACAGTCTGTTTCTCCTTCAGAGACACGTTGAGAGAACTCGGTATCATTACAAAACGTCTCGAGGCCTCCAGGAAATGATGCTCTAAAAACGCAAAGCCCTGAATGAACCACCGAGAAACACCCCTTCCCCTCCCCTGGGTGATACTGAGCGGCTGTGGGGCATCCCCACAGTTTCGGGGCCAGAAGGGAGGGGGGAACGGGCACCAGCTGGTCACTGCCCTGAGTGCACCGCCCCCACCCCGTGCCCGTCGCTGTCAGTGATAATCGTGTCACGGATCATCACCGCCCTGCCCATGTGTGCCCGATGTTTACAGAGCCCTCTCATTCCGTTTGGTCTGCACTGCCGCTGTGAGACGGGCAACAGTTCCTGGCTTTATAGGCAAGAAAATGCTCCCACCAGTCCATGAAGCCACAGAGCTTCCGGGAGCGAATGGGGCCCCACCTGACGGAAGTGACAGCTTCCCCAGGATCCCACGAGGGCTCTGGAAGCCAGAGCTGAAGTGAGTGGGGCCCCTGCCCGCAGGCTGCCACGTCTGGCAGGGCGTCCACAGGAACGCTCGTCCTGAATGGTAGCCCGCACCCTGCAGTGAGCCCACGGCTAAAGTGCAGCCAGCAGCCCTGGCGTCTCTGCAGTCCCAGACCCAGGGAAGCCCTGTGTGCACCACGGTGTGCCCTGGACCACCCGCTTGGTGGCTGCCACAGTGGGAGGGTCACAGGGGCTGCCTTCTGGACATGTGTCAGGCTCCCGCTGCCCCAGTGAGAGGACAGGCTCTGGTCCCGATTGACAAGCTCTGAGCCAATAGTGGGTCTCGGGATGCCATCTGTGGAGTCCCTCGGTCCCAGCATGACTGGTGCCCGGAACCCCAGCCCCTCGGTCCCGGCATGACTGGTGCCCGGAACCCCAGCCCCTCAGTCCCGGCATGACTGGCGCCCGGAACCCCAGCCCCTCCACACCCAGGGCCTTCTCAGTTCCCACCGGCCGGCTGATGCTGGTCTTCAGGGTGATGGAGCTGATTATTCAGGTTTCTCTCAGATCAAATTTAACGCAGCAAGAGGACCTCACACCCACTGAAGAGGCTGAAAGCTGGAGCTCATGGTGCCTTTCTCCTCCAGGCTGGGATGCAGGAGGCAGCATGAGGCCAACCTCATCCCCATTGTGGGAGCTGGGGCCACCTGGAGGTTGCGATTCATGTTAGACACGACGGGGCCGAGACTCAAGGGGGTGTGCGTCCTCTCAGGGTCACACCTCAACAAGGAAGCTCAGCAGAAGGTCCCCCAGGTCCCCGGGCCACTGTTCCTCCGACTGCTTGAACCCTTCCTGAGATGCTGCTGCAGCCCCACACCGCTCAGAGTGACCATGCTGGGCCGACCCCTGGGTTCTGACAAGATGCAGCGTTTAGGATGAAATTCAGCTGCATATAACAGAAAACTTCCGACAAAGCTGGTGTGAACACCTGAGGCTTTTGTTCCCTCCCACATAAAACCCACCTAAATGGTCAGTCTGGGTCCTGCATCCTGGTCAGGGACACTTATGGGAACCGTATCAGCCTAGGATCCGCCATCCAGGCGGCTGTCATTTCCCAGCAAGAATCCTTTCTGTCCAGAGGCTTCTGTCCAGGCACAGCTCACGGCCCCGTCCCACTTAGTGACCACATCTAAGCACAGGGGAGGCCAAACGGGTTCTTTTGGCTAAACTTAGGGTTCCACCACCATGGAGGAGGGGAAGATGGTACAGACCCTTCCCCTTCACCGCCAGCCCTGATGGCAGCGGGAGCCCGTGTGCGCCGTGCCCTGGGGACGACACGGGACAGCCAGGCTCCCCGTCCTCAGGGATGGTCTTGCAAGGACTGGAACATCTTACACGTTTTTTATTTCAGTTTATACCACTTTCTACTCATATGCTTGTGGTTTAAATAAATTGCCAGATCAAATTTGCTTGAAAATCTTTTATGGGGGCCGGGCGCGGTGGCTCACGCCTGTAATCCCAGCACTTTGGAAGGCCAAGGCGGGCGGATCACAAGGTCAGGAGATCAAGACCACGGTGAAACCCCGTCTCTACTAAAAATAGAAAAAATTAGCCGGGCGCAGTGGCGGCACCTGTAGTCCCAGCTACTCGGAAGGCTGAGGCTGGAGAATGGCGTGAACCCGGGAGGCGGAGCTTGCAGCGAGCCGAGATCGCGCCACTGCACTCCAGCCTGGGCGACAGAGCAAGACTCCGTCTCAAAAAAAAAAAAAAAAAAAATCTTTTATGGGAGGAAAAAAGAACATTTGTAACAAACAGAGCCCAGGTTATCCCCTCTCCACCCAACACCAGCATTTCCAGGCCTTTGAGGAACTGGGGAGAAACATGACGTGGTCAGATTCCGAATTTCCAACGTGGGGTGCCTCAGGCTGGTGTAGGGATTCCATGTCTTCAGGGGCCTGGTGTGTGCACCACAGACTAGATATTCCACAAGGAAGCTGTGAGAAAGAAGTACAGACAGTTCTGCTCCATCTCCCATCCACCAAATCCAGAATTCTCCTTTCTCAAACCATCCACAGACTAACTTATTCAGCTCCCCACAATGTGAGTCTGTTTGGAGGCCGGGGGCGGGGGTCCTGGACCCTCCAGTTCCTTGAGAGACAGAAGGTGTAAAATGGCCTGAGATTTCAGGTTCCTGGGAGTCCTGCGGGGCAGGTGCAGGCTGAGGCAGAGGCGGAAGCTTCTTCACACCACAACTGGCCACAGTGGAGCTGACGGGACAAACCAACTTTAAATCCACGCAGGATCAGGAAGGCTGTGCCACATCAACGTGTAAAATGCAGTCTTCATTTGGGAGAACGAATGGTCGTCTCTGAAATATGTTTTGCAAATTAGGATTTTTCAGATCTTCCCTATTCTTGGTTTACCCAAAGCAAAGTGAGTTCTTGCTGGGGTGAAGGGTGGAAGAGAAAAGCAGCAGAATCGGTGGGCTGTCGAACAAAAGTCGGTGAGGGAGGCACCGTGCAGAGCTTGCTGGGCTTTCTGTCCCGCGGCCCCGCACGCCGGACTCACCCAGCCTCCAGCCGCTTCTGTGCGTTTCTGCCTAATAAGTATCTGTGATAATTACCAACCCCCAAAAAGGGTTCTCTAACGAGGGTACATTTTATCAGTACCTTAATGAGGCTGTTTGGGTTCCTGCCTCCTACAGAGTGGCAGTTAATGCTTAATAAGCAAATGCACTGTTTAAATAATAAAAAGAATATCAACAGAGAATCTAAATTATCCCTTAACTTCTCAAAATAATCATAACAGGCATTTGAACGTTCATACAAATACAGCTCATGAATAAAAATGCGCTTTCTGACGCACATAGTCTGACGGAAAGTCCCTGAAACCCAACCTAAGGAGGCCCCTCCCTGGCATTCCCTGGCACACGTAACACAGTGACTTTGCCATCCCTGAGGCTGGGGGCACAGAACCTGCCTCGGTCCAGCATCCCCATCTGCTGTAAGAAATGGCGCAAGATCCAGTGTGGGAGACAGAGACCGTCCACGTCCCGAGGGAGGGACTGGCCAGGGCACACCCGCTAAGGGCACCGTGTGTCCCGGGTCTCTGCAGAGACCGCCCGGCTCTAACGCTGCTCTCCGCGTCTGAAATCCTAACAAAAGCCCTAAGCAATCAGGCCGTGCGGAGGCAAAGAGCTTCTCCTGTCACCGTGTGGTCTTCCCAGCCTTCTCTCACACGCGGAATTTGGCAGACAGCGACGTGAGACGCTCACGTGGCCAACTTTCCTTTCTGTTTCATTCTGGCACAAAGCCTCGGCGTTCCCGCGCCTGCCCCACCACTGAACAAAACAGCCTCTTCCGGGCCCAGCTCACTCGTGCCTCCGCCCACCTCACTGCAGACAACACCCGTTTTCCTAAAGATTGACGGGAGGACGTGTGACTCAAAACGCTATTTTAAACGTGCGGCATCACCGCCCGCTCAGAAGCTGAACCCCTCTGTGCTGAGGCTTTTGTGTTGGGAACAATTTACCTTCACGCCGTCAGCCTCAGAGGCAGGTCTGTGTGCAGCGGTGCCCGCCGAGGAGTCTGGAGTTTTAAAAGATGCCAGAAACATCTTAGGGTCTCAGCCAGCAGAACCAAGGAAAGTTATATTTACGTGGGAATTATTTCGTCACCAAAGTTCCAAAACGTTTGTAAACTCTGTTCAATCATACAAGCTTTCACCCGAAGGCACTAGTATTTTTTTTTTAAAAGTCAATTTGTGTCTCTCTGTTGAAAACGATTATGAAAACAAGTATTAAATAACCTGAGTAAAAAAAGTAGAATGAGGTTCACTTACATGGAAATAATTTTATTAACAAAATTCAGAAGACCAGGCTGAGAATGGAGATCTGAATGTTTTAATCAAATGCTTTCTAAACCAAGTCTCCTACCCTCTAACAAACGATCATTTTTAAATTAAAAGTTTAAATAGGTTGATCTTAAAAATACCTTCAATGGGGAAGGGGTGTGTGTTTAAAATAAAAGGGTTTATATTTTTCAGATTTTGTTTTCTCCTGCTTCCTTAAAAAAATACTTGCACTGACCGGGTACAGTGGCTCATGCCTGTAATCCCAGCACTTTGGGAGGCTGAGGCAGGTGGATCACGAGGTTAGGAGACCAAGACCATCCTGGCCAACATGGTGAAACCCCGTCTCTACTAAAAACACAAAAATTAGCTGGGTGTGGTGGTGGGTGCCTGTAGTCCCAGCTATTCGGGAGGCTGAGGCAGGAGAATCGCTTGAACCCGGGAGGTGGGGGTTGCAGTGAGCCGAGATCGCACCACTGCACTCCAGCCCGGCAACAGAGCGAGTCTCTGTCTCAACAAAAAGAAAATAAAATACTAGCACCGTGGACCCTGAAGCGCCAGCAGCAAACCCTCTGAGATGTGTGGTCTGGAGCGGCCGTGCCACCAGTTCGTTCTGCCCACTCTTTTGGAAAAGTTCTGATTTTGGAATGCAGTTTCTCATCACTGTGTGGACCATGGGTGAACGGGGAGGGTGGCTGGTCTCTGGGGCCGTCCCCTCTCCGCCTCCAGGTCGGCAGGCAGTGGATGGGTATTTGGGTGTTTCTTGTCCTCACACGGACGCGATGTGTGGTTCCAGTAGAAAACGAGAAGCAACTCACTGGCAACATCAAACCATCCCTTGCACTCTGAGGCTTTCCCTCATGTGATCATGGCCGAGCCGGGCCTGCGACGGAAAGGCCTGTGGCATGGGATGGCTTCAGAGCCTTCTCAATAGGCACAGCAGGCAGAGGCGCTGGAGGTAAGGATCCTCTCCAGCCAGGGAGGAAGCATCCCGCACCGTGCCCACTTTAAACCCTGGAGAACCACGTTTGCCTCTGTCTGGTCCTCTCCCCACCCCCCACTTCCCTTCGCCGTCTTCTTTGTGTGTGACCTTTATGTACAGGCTGAAGAGAAAAATCCCAAAATCCCGGCACAAGCCCCGTGACCCTTTCTCCTGGGCCCACGGTCTTGGGGCGCTTTCTCAGGGCCTGACCTCGGAGGAGACAAGAGCCAAGCACCCAGGAAGGGAACTGTTCGAGGAGCGGCCTCCACAGCAGAACTGGGGTGTCATCCAGAAGAACCGAGCCACACGTGTGGAGATGCTCCACGCCCCGCTGCCCGTAGGTCTGAGCGCTGCCCGTAGGTCTGAGGGAGAGACTCCCCATGTTTTGGGATGAATTGAGCTCCCCAAATTCGCATGTCAAGCACTAAGCCCAGTACCTGTGGACGTGACCTTATCTGGGAACAGAGCCTTTGTGGATGTAAGTGGCTAAGTTTCAGTGAGGTCATCAGGGTGGGCCCTAATCCAACAAGACCAGGGTCCTTATCAAAGGAGGAGATGTGGACACGGGGCAGACAGAGGGAACACCGTGCGAAGACAGAGACAGCGCCCACAAGCCGAGGAGAGAGATCTGGGACAGATTTTTCTCCGAGGGCCTCAGAAGAAACCAGCCCGGCCCACACATTGACCCTGGACTGCCAGCCTGTGAGTGGTGAGCGATGAATCTGCGGTTTGTGCCGCCCCGTCTGCCACGCTGTCACAGTAGCCAAGGCCACCGGCTCCGTGCATTTCCCTGCCTCCGCCTCCCTCTCCCATCACTGACGCCGCGGTGCTGACTCCCTGGACAGGGCCTACATCGGATACTGCTGATGGCGAGACTGTCAAACCCCGGAACATCCCCTGCCACGAAGGCAAGGGCTGGGCTTGGAAGCCTGGGCATCGTGGCTGCCTCTGCCCCACCCTCGGCTCTGGGACAAACCTGCAGTCTCAGACTGTCTGCCCACATCTCTCCAGCTGTGCGACCGGCACACCCACGTCCACGTAGCTCCTCATGGGGCCAAAGAGTAGCCGTGGCCAGGAGACTGGTCAGAGAGACCCAGGGTTGAACCCAAGGTCGCTGCCTTTCTGGTTGAGTAAAATTAAGAAAGTTTCTTAAATCCAGCTCGGTGCCTATGAAATGGAAGCAGCAACATTCAGCTTGCAGGTGTTTGAAAAAATAAATGGGGCAAGAGAGGTTAGGACCACGCCTGACTGGGCAGTCGGACGGGCAGGGAGGCCACAAGTCCTGGCGGGAGTGGGTGGAGCTGCCAGGACCGCCCCAGGCCCTGGCTCAGAGATGCCCAACCCCAGGACCCTGCCTCTGCTGGATGGTGAAGGCCAACCTCCCCTCTGTTGGAGCTGGCCTGCGCATTGTGGGAAGGGCTGGGAGGAGGCCCAGGACAATGCAGAACAGACAGGACGTTTCACAGAGCAGGCTGCCACGTCCCTTGGGGCCTCGGGGGCTGCTGAGGCCCTGAGAAAGGTCTGGATCAGGGAGGCTGGCTGTACCATTGCAGGGGTGTGTGGGGCTGGATCGGGAAGGATGGCTGTGACGTTGCAGGGGTGTGTGGGGCTGGATCAGGGAGGCTGAGTGCACCATTGCAGGGGTGTGTGTGGGTCTGGATCGGGGAGGCTGGCTGTGCCATTGCAGGGGTGTGTGGGGCTGGATCGGGGAGGATGGCTGTGACGTTGCAGGGTGTGTGCAGGGCTGGATCGGGGAGGATGGCTGTGTCGTTGCAGGGGTGTGTGTGGGGCTGGATCACAGAGGCTGGCTGTGACATTGCAGGGGTGTGTGTGGGGCTGGATCAGGGAGGTTGGCTGTGACATTGCAGGGGTGTGTGTGGGGCTGGATCGGGGAGGATGGCTGTGACGTTGCAGGGTGTGTGCGGGACTGGATCGGGGAGGATGGCTGTGCCATTGCAGGGGTGTGTGCAGGGCTGGATCGCGGAGGCTGGCTGTGACATTGCAGGGGTGTGTGTGGGACTGGATTGGGGAGGATGGCTGTGCTGTTGCAGGGGTGTGTGCAGGGCTGGATCGGGGAGGATGGCTGTGACATTGCAGGGGTGTGTGCGGGACTGGATCGGGGAGGATGGCTGTGACGTTGCAGGGGTGTGTGCAGGGCTGGATCGCGGAGGCTGGCTGTGACATTGCAGGGGTGTGTGTGGGACTGGATTGGGGAGGATGGCTGTGCCATTGCAGGGGTGTGTGCAGGGCTGGATCGCGGAGGCTGGCTGTGACATTGCAGGGGTGTGTGTGGGACTGGATTGGGGAGGATGGCTGTGCTGTTGCAGGGTGTGTGCAGGGCTGGATTGGGGAGGATGGCTGTGATGTTGCAGGGGTGTGTGGGGCTGGATCGGGGAGGATGGCTGTGACGTTGCAGGGTGTGTGCAGGGCTGGATCGGGGAGGATGGCTGTGTCGTTGCAGGGGTGTGTGTGGGGCTGGATCACAGAGGCTGGCTGTGACATTGCAGGGGTGTGTGTGGGGCTGGATCAGGGAGGTTGGCTGTGACATTGCAGGGGTGTGTGTGGGGCTGGATCGGGGAGGATGGCTGTGACGTTGCAGGGTGTGTGCGGGACTGGATCGGGGAGGATGGCTGTGCCATTGCAGGGGTGTGTGCAGGGCTGGATCGCGGAGGCTGGCTGTGACATTGCAGGGGTGTGTGTGGGACTGGATTGGGGAGGATGGCTGTGCTGTTGCAGGGTGTGTGCAGGGCTGGATTGCGGAGGATGGCTGTGACGTTGCAGGGGTGTGTGTGGGACTGGATCGGGGAGGATGGCTGTGCTGTTGCAGGGTGTGTGCAGGGCTGGATCGGGGAGGATGGCTGTGCTGTTGCAGGGTGTGTGCGGGGCTGGATCGGGGAGGATGGCTGTGACGTTGCAGGGGTGTGTGCGGGGCTGGATCGGGGAGGATGGCTGTGACGTTGCAGGGGTGTGTGCGGGGCTGGATCGGGGAGGATGGCTGTGACGTTGCAGGGGTGTGTGCGGGGCTGGATCGGGGAGGCTGGCTGTGACGTTGCAGGGGTGTGTGCGGGGCTGGATCGGGGAGGCTGGCTGTGACGTTGCAGGGGTGTGTGCGGGGCTGGATCGGGGAGGATGGCTGTGACGTTGCAGGGGTGTGTGCGGGGCTGGATCGGGGAGGATGGCTGTGCCGTTGCAGGGGTGTGTGCGGGGCTGGATCGGGGAGGATGGCTGTGACGTTGCAGGGGTGTGTGCGGGGCTGGATCGGGGAGGATGGCTGTGACGTTGCAGGGGTGTGTGCGGGGCTGGATCGGGGAGGATGGCTGTGACGTTGCAGGGGTGTGTGCGGGGCTGGATCGGGGAGGATGGCTGTGACGTTGCAGGGGTGTGTGCGGGGCTGGATCGGGGAGGATGGCTGTGACGTTGCAGGGGTGTGTGCGGGGCTGGATCGGGGAGGATGGCTGTGACGTTGCAGGGGTGTGTGCGGGGCTGGATCGGGGAGGATGGCTGTGACGTTGCAGGGGTGTGTGTGGGGCTGGATCGGGGAGGCTGGCTGTGACGTTGCAGGGGTGTGTGCGGGGCTGGATCGGGGAGGATGGCTGTGACGTTGCAGGGGTGTGTGCGGGGCTGGATCGGGGAGGATGGCTGTGACGTTGCAGGGGTGTGTGCGGGGCTGGATCGGGGAGGATGGCTGTGACGTTGCACGGTGTGTGCGGGGCTGGATCGGGGAGGCTGGCTGTGACGTTGCAGGGTGTGTGGGACTTGCCAACTCTCTATGTGTTCACACGGGTCAGCCAGCTTGGCCATCTGCTGAGAGACAGCGAAGGCTGACTTGGAGAGTGGGTCTGGGCCACCCCTGAGAGCTGGAGGTGCTGTGGACCGTCGGCTTAGACTTGACGTCAAACCTGTGAAGGAGGAAGCTCTGCTCGTGTTCTGTGGACACCCAGGGAGCAGCCCCAACCCACATGCCGGCTTCTTGAGCTCGGCCTCATGACAGACTCAAACATCTGAGCGACAAGTTTCCTGGGGTCACCTAATAAAGATGATTTTAATAACAGTTTCCAAACAACCAACAAATCCATGGAGCACAAAATCTCTGGGGACCTTCTGAAGTTAAACATTGAGTGGTGTCGCTTCTTGGGCAGCTCAAGGCCAGCAGGGTCCCTTCTACAGCGACCCTGGATGGTGGTTTGGGGATTCACTGGACACAAATAATTCTCTAATTGGGATAATTCGGATGCGGCCTCCCGCGACACAGTGCTGGGGCTTCCCTGGGAGTGGGGGACGTCAGGAATAGCCCTCACTGGACAGAGCACATCCCGGCAGGACCGTTAGAGCTGAGCTGAACCGAGGGAGAGCCAGAGCCACGAAAGCCACTGACTGGGCCCAGGGGGGGCGATACAAAGTTGCTTTTAGAGGATGAGGAAAAGATGAAATGAACATCTAAAAACCAATGCCCTCTACGATTTAATGAATTTTCCTCTCTCTAAAAGGACTCCGGTGATTATTTCAGGGACAGCCACCCAACTGCATGGGCGCCATCATTTTTTCCGACACTGAGTGTATATTTTGTCCTGTGGGTCACTGGAGGTCTGGCCGGAAGTGCAGGGTTGTCTCAGTACTTGTTTTAAGGCTCCTGCAGCTGAAAGGCTGCTCCACGCGGTGGACCGGGCGGAGGAAGTCAGCTGTGCTGCTTCACCGTGGCGTTTCCGTCCCGGTCCTGCTCACCAGCTCTGCAAGGCCTCTTCCTCCCTGCCTGATTCCCAGCACCATTTTTAACACAATGGGATGTCTTGGATTTTTATTATAATAATTTCAGTATATGTTCAGCCCATGGAAACATTTCATTTGAAAGATGTGAAGTGGGTTAGAAAATGTCATTTCCATGCCTTTTAGAGCTGTGACTATGGATGACTTTATAGGAGACCCAGTTGTCTGACACATTTCACACGGCAACGAAACTATTTCCAAATACTCATTTTCAAAATGTGCCACCGCTGGCTGTTTTTTGTTTTTGCTTTTTAAGCACACACATTGTCTCACACGCAACTCAGATGTCCATTTCACACCGAAGGTTTGTTTTACTGGGGAGTGTTTGCTGGGGCGTCCTGTCCCCCACCACAGGCCGGTGCCTCCAAGGCTCGGCCTTCAACTCTCTTCAGTGATTTTGCCACAGACAACCAGCAAGCTGTGTGTGGCACACAGTTCTACTGGTTTCTCCTGGCTTTATTACAAAATGTATCACAAAGGTTAACTCATAATAGTGCAAAGGTCTCGTTTTTATAAAATTTATAAAATGATGAAATAAACATGTAAAATTCACTTCTTGCACACTGAGCTTCAGGTTCTTGCTGTGCGGGAATGATGTGCAGGGTGGATTTCACGTGACCTGCTGGTTCCCTCACCTCACCCAGAATCTTTTTTATATGTCTGTCAAAGTGTTCACTTCATCCATAGTTTTTCCAATTTTTAATACTTTTCTTTTGACTTGTAAAGTATTGCTTAGCAATGAGTGTACATCAAGAAAGGTTTGAACAATCTGTACATTCACCCAGCTGTGTAGCAGACTTCCATGGCTCATGATTTATTCTCAAACTTTTCTCCAAATTTTTAGCAGCATCTTCTATTTATCTTCCAAGCATTGCCGACAAGGGAGGTGGCCAGGTTTGCAAAGCTGCAGCACCATGGGCTTGGGCGCCGTGAGCGGGAGTCAGAGCGGGGACCACAGGATGAGGGCACGGCCGTCGGCATTGCTGGTGGAGCTGGGGACTCTGGAAAGGGAGGGAGGGGACGTTGCAGGAGGAAGCCGGGGCTGTGCTTTGCCCAAGGCTGAAGCTGGGCCCGTGTGGGGCGGAGAGTTGATTTCACCATTTCTGTTTTTCCCTCAAGCCTATGGAGAGGCCACGTTGGGTCCAGATGTCCGTGCACCTCACGGCCATACCACAGCACCCGTTCACCCACACACAGGTCAGGAGCCTCCCTTAAGGAGGAGGAGGTGAGAGATCTGCACAGGCTCTGTGCTCCTCTCTCTCCTGAGCGTCCTCTCCTCTGCGGGGCGGGTTCAGCCGGTGATGGGGGAGCCCCTTCTGCAGGGCTCTGTTTAGAGGGAGCCTGCCCCACAGCCTGTGGCTGTTCTTCCCAGGTGAGGCTCCTACACCCACCGGTGGCCACGGAGGAGTCACAGCTGCTTCTGCATCATCCGCCTGACCTCAGTTTGTTTCTTCATCCGGGATGACAAGCAGATCGATCTCTGAGGTCTGTGCCCTGAGTAGAAAAGTTCACACAGCAAAGTTTCCAGAGCCTTCCCCGATGCGCCGCATGTCCGTCCATAACTGGTCATCTTCTACATCCCCTAGGGTGCATCTCTGCAGCTCTTTGTGCAAGCGCCTGCACTAGACGTTGGAGAAGCAAGTGAGAGCAGGTGTGGTCCTGACCTCCATCCCGGGGGGTGGGGGTGGAACCACAAAGCAGGAGTGTCCGCCAGGAGCACGTGTGCCCATGCAGCAGGCCTGGCCCCAGAGGCTCAGATCAGGAACAGACAGGTACTCAGAGATGGCGAGTATGAGAAAACCTTGTAAGGGAAGGGAGCCCTTTGTCGGAGGGCCTGAAAGGAAACATGGCCTTTGCTGGTTCTCTGAGTCAGCCCCCCAGCTACCACCCACACTCCTGCAGGGAGAGCTCCAGCCACTGTACACACTCCTGCAGGGGGAGTCCCAGCCACCACCCACACTCCTGCAGGGAGAGCCCCAGCCACTGTACACACTCCTACAGGGAGAGTCCCAGCCACCACCCACACTCCTAAAGAGAGAGCCTCCCAGTCACCACCCACACTCCTGCAGGGAGAGCTCCAGCCACTGTATACACTCCTACAGGGAGAGTCCCAGCCACCACCCACACTCCTGCAGGGAGAGCTCCAGCCACTGTATACACTCCTACAGGGAGAGTCCCAGCCACCACCCACACTCCTGCAGGGAGAGCCTCCCAGTCACCACCCACACTCCTGCAGGGAGAGCTCCAGCCACCACCCACAGTCCTGCAGGGAGAGCCCCAGCCACTGTACACACTCCTACAGGGAGAGTCCCAGCCACCACCCACACTCCTGCAGGGAGAGCCCCAGCCACTGTACACACTCCTACAGGGAGAGCCCCAGCCACTGTACACACTCCTAAAGAGAGAGCCTCCCAGTCACCACCCACACTCCTGCAGGGAGAGCCCCAGCCACTGTACACACTCCTGCAGGGAGAGCCCCAGCCACTGTACACACTCCTACAGGGAGAGCCCCAGCCACTGTACACACTCCTACAGGGAGAGCCTCCCAGTCACCACCCACACTCCTGCAGGGAGAGCCCCAGCCACTGTACACACTCCTGCAGGGAGAGTCCCAGCCACCACCCACAGTCCTGCAGGGAGAGCCCCCCCAGCCACCACCCACAGTCCTGCAGGGAGAGCACCCCCAGCCACCACCCACAGTCCTGCAGAGAGAGCCCCCCCAGCCACCACCCACAGTCCTGCAGGGAGAGCCCCAGCCACTGTACACACTCCTGCAGGGAGAGCCCCAGCCACCACCCACAGTCCTGCAGGGAGAGCTCCAGCCACCACCCACACTCCTGCAGGGAGAGGCCTCCAGAAGCCCTGGGCAGGCTGAGTGTAGCGTTTCACCCAAAGCCCATGTCACACACCCCAGGGACGGCATGCGGCTTCGTGATTCCAGTGGAGCAGAGTGGGGACAGCCTGCTACGGAGCAGCAGCCCACTGGGGGAGCCTCTAGACTTGCAATGACCGAGACCCAATTCCCTGAGGCCCCAGCCTGCAATCTCTGCATCCCCTGGGTTTCAGAGGTCACCATGGTCAGGCCACCTGAGGATACACGCCTGAGGGTGATGCCCAAGCCAGGACTCTCTCTAGAGATGTCCACGTGGCCCCAGAGAAGCAGCCCACCCCACAGTCCACCACAGCCTTCGTGCCTCTCCAGGAGCTGGGCCACGTTTCACACACAGGACCCACGTCTTGGCTATTATCGAACACTCTTGGAGCTTCCCAACACTGCATTTTTAAAAGGAATGGCGGGGTTGGCAGTATTTGGACGTAGTAATGAATTTTCATCTTTGTTCTCCTATAGGAACGTTTCAGAGCTGAGTCCACGTATCTAATTGAGTGCTGTGTGAATGCGTTTCCGCACTGGAGCTAGACACCACTCCATGCAAATCTCATTTCTGTTCTTTAACGATGCCTTTTAATATCTAATCTGGGCCTTAATATCTCGCTCACTAAACATGTTGAGATAATTAGATGATAGAGCTAGACAATTACTCTGTGGGTAGAGAGCAGTTTCTTATATTTATACAAATACACGTCGTTTAAATGAAACAGAACTGGCAGTATTCACGGCCCGTCTAACCAGGGAAGGCCACTGACGGCCCGGGCTGGTCAGCTCAGGCACAGCTGGCCGGGTGCGTGTCTATTTCTAGTTTTTCACGGAACTGACCAGGCAATTCAGTCAGTAGCTGTCAAAACTGGAGTCCAGAACAGGCACAGATGGGCTGGTCCAAAGTTAATTAAAAACCAAGAGGAGGATAAGAAATGTGACCCGGTCCAGGGAGCTGTGGAGAGGTGGGGAGGAGGGTGACCTGCTCTTTCTTGGGGGGACTGGAAGAGGAACCCCACTGCGCGGTGGACACTGTGTGGGACCCAGCACGGGAGCTTCAGGACGTCAGCAGAGCCTCGCGTGCCTCCAGGGATGTGCCAGCTCAGGGAGGCACCCTGTGCGTGCTCCATGGCAACACTGCCTTGTGGGGCCCAAGTGCTGAATTCCTGTACGTTTTACATACATGAAGTCTATACAGTAATGGAATTGAAGCCCTCTGAAGGGAACCCGTGGGAGGATGAAAGGCCTGGATTGTACTGGAAGCAGCTCCGGCTGGGGCTCGGCCAAGGAGCCCAGGACCCTCCAGTCTGTGCTCCCCCCGGTGGACAGCGGCCTCTGTGTTTTGCCATCGAGGTGCAACGTGTGGCTGGTGATGCCACGTGGCATCCACCTCCAGCCCTCGGACATGCCGGCCCACCCTCCCTGAGTCTTTCAGGGCTCAGCCACTGTGTGTGGCCTCTCTGCTTCCACCTGCAGACATGCTCCCTGTACTCAAAGTCCAGCTGTGTGAGGCTCCTGGGGCCACCAGAATAAAGGACTCCAGATGGATGGGCTTGAAACAACGGATGCCTGCGGTCTCACAGGCTGGGTTCGGAGACCTGGGTTGGAGGCATCCGCAGGGCCTTGAGGGGGAGACCCTTCCTGACTCCCAGCCTCCACGTTGCCAGCAGCCCTCGGCCCACAGACACGGCGCTTTCCTCCCGCCTCCGAGCCACGCGGATGGCTTCCCTCTGCGTGCCGGAGTGTCCTCTCTGTCACAGGGACGCGGCTGCATTGAGGACTCTGCGTGCTGGAGTCTGTCCTCTCTGTCACAGGGACACGGCTGCATGGAGGACCTACTACAGCACGGCGCCTTCTTCACCCAGTGAACTGTGTCTGCAACAGTCCTATGTCCACGGAAGGTTCCATTCTGAGCTGCTGAGGGCCAGGACTTCAACATATCTTTCTAGGGGCACAGTTTAGCCCACAGCATTAGCTCATGTGCCCTCTGTTAGGAAGTTCCCTGACAGACTCAAGCCCACAGCTAGGGGATTCCCTTCTGAAAACAGAATTTCGTGTTTATTTCACATGTGCGCTAATTTCCTATACACCACCGGCTTATTTAATTGTTGTGCATTTATTGTATTTCTCCACTATATTATTTACTAACTGGGGTCAGGATCCATGACTTTTTAACATTGATATTCACCTTTATTTTTAGAACAGAAATGGGCACCCAGCTGGTCAACAAGTATTTGTTACTTTGCTTTAAAATGCCTTGAGAGTGAAACCATCAGTGCGTGCTTGGCTGGTCAAGAATCATGTTCTAGAAATTATTTCCAGTGCTGAGCACAGTCCCTGAGATTCAAAAAAGCTTAAGGGATGAATGGAAAATAGCAGGGCCTCTTACCAGCCTGCAATGCCTTTAGAGGCACTCACGCCATGTGCACAGATCCAGCTCTGGGAAGCACGAGCTCGGCGGTGTGCGGGAAGTTGCAGGGACCGGCTTTAAAGTCAGAGCAGTTTCTTGAAAGATGACGGGGGACAGTGACACTCACAGTGTAGCCACTTGTCAACTTGGGCACGACACACACAAAGCCCAGAGCTCGGATGGCACCACGAGGAGGCTGGGACTCACATCAGGCAGCACTTGGTGGACAGTTACAAGAAAGGACAGCAGCCAAGCCAGTGCCTCCTGTGCTCAGGCTCCGGGGCCCTGGACACACCTCGGGATTCAGTTTCACACGGACCAGCATTCTCCAAGCGCTCTGATCAATCTTACAGGAGAAGTAGGTTGTGTGGTCTGGGAGCCTTGAGAAGGTTCTGCTGTAATCTGTTCCGACTTTTGGACAGGATTTTTCTGCCTTAAATGGCAGATGTGCGTCTGCAGGAGGGTAGCACACAGCACCCTCTCAGCCTGTTGTGCCACAAAACCTTCGCTTCACAGGTCTTAGGGAGCCAGTGGGCTGCCCAACGCCCCAGTGCAGAGTGGAGAGCAGGTCTTCCCCTCTTTCCCAGCTTGCCTGGGCAGCGACGTATCTCAGAGGCCCCCGCCGGGGCCAATCCTGGCCCATCCTACTAGCTCGGGGTGTGAAGTCACAGCTGATGCTAGACACCCGGCTGGGCCAGACTTGTGCCCAAGAAACCTTATACAAGAAGTGGCTTTCAAAAGAAAAAAATGAAAGTAAGTCAAAACTTTGAGAATGTAAATATAATTCTTTAAAAACTGCAGCGTGGTTCGCTGGCCTCGTGATGGGCTGACTGCGCCCCAAGTTCATGTGGCAGCCCTGACCCCAGGACCTCAGCGTGTGGCATCTCGAGACAGGGGTTTTAAAGAGATGATGAAGGTAAAACAAGCTCTTACGGTGGCCCTGACCCGACAGGACCGGTGTCCTTATCAGAAAGGGATTCCTGGACACAGAGACAGACGTGCACCTGTGGAGACGCCCGCTGTAGATGAAGATGGCATCTACCTGCCGGGGGAGTGGCCTCAGGAGGAACTGGCTCTGCCCACGCCTCGACCTCAGACTTCCAGCCTCCAGAGCCGTGGGAAAATAAACTTCCGTCGTTCAAGCTGCCCTGTCTGTGGGACTTTGCCTCGGCAGCCTGAGCCGAGAGTACAGGCTCCAAAAATGCTCTCTGCGTGTATGATTCCGGCCAGGACCACCCTGCCTGAAGCCACGGCTATGCTGATATTAACTGTGCGATTTCTGCCGGCCACGTGGTTTTGATCCAAAAGCACTTGAAAACTGCTCTTAAGACGCGGAAAAGCTGAGTCCTGGCATCACTGCTCCTTCCGAGCGACTGTTCACAGCCAGGGTGTCACTGGGTCCCCCCATCCAGGGTCCAGCACAGCTTGAGCCTCACTGGGCACCATCCAGAGGCCCCCGATGCCGACACCTGGGGATGGACTGTATCAGGCAGATGTTTCCTCCCGGGCTCCAGCCGGGGACGGGCCCTGGATGCCGACACCTGGGGACGGGCTGTATTAGGCAGATGTTCCTCTCGGACTCTAGTTTTCCAGGCCCACAGGAGGAGGTTCTGATGGGGCCAGGGGAGGCGTTGGGGGTGAGATTGGGAGGATGGCGGGGTTGCAAAGGTTGACATTGTCTGTGCCACTTCCTCCAAGGTCTGGGGCCGCCAGACCACAGAGGCGCCCTGTGGTGCCCCTGGAAGCTGCCGTGTGGGGCTGGCCCACGGCGACCTTCCACAGCGGGGCTGTGTGTGGTGTGCACCTGCAAGCTGCTGAAACGCAGCCTGGGGACCAGGAACCAGTTGCCCCATCCTCTCTGTAGGAGTTCAGGTTCGAGTACATATTCCCTCAAATGCTCACAGATGTCTGTATCTCAGTACGGAGTGCTTGTCTGAGACCCATGTTTGGGCCCCCAGATGGTGCCATTGAGGGAGGCACCTTCTGGCAGGTGACAGCCCCTCCTCTGTGCCTGAACCTGCAGTTTCTGCCCTGCATAAAATGCCTCTGTCTCAGGCCCTCCCTGTCCCCCAACCTGCACAAGGCTCACGGCTCACAGGCACCTGTGTGGGCGTCATGGTAGGATCTGTGTCTCTGAGGTCCAGCCCGTGGCTGTGCCAGATAGGCCCAAATCCCAGTGCTCCCCTCCTGGGCACGTGGCTGTATGAGCGTGTGTGGCTGGGTTTGCAGGGGGGCCGACTCTGGCCGCCGAAATGGAGAGGAGCTGTGCACCCCCGGGTGTGGCCCACACAGGCTCCTCCCCAAGGGCTGCTGCTGGGAAACGGAGGCCTCTAGGTAAGATGGGAGCCGGGCACTGGGGGGTTCCCCTGAGGGGCTGCGGGTCGGCACTGCCCAGCCGACGCGTTCCCCGTCCTGCACCAGGGGATGAACGAGGAATCGGCTTCTGCTGTGCTGAACATCCCACTGGTTCGCGTCCACTTGTTTGGCTGATCCTAACTGATCTGTTACCTGAGTTTGAACCTCAGCGCTATTATTAGTCAGGGGTCCTGGAGGTGGGTGACCCCACCTCACCTAAACCACAGAGACCCTCATCCTCACGCGTGCACAGGTCCGTCTCGGCTTCAGCTTATCAGCAGGACCCTTACTGTGGGGCCACGACGGACCCCGGAAAGCTGGTCTGACTGTGCCGAGCCCGTGGGGGGTGGAGGGAAAGAAGGCGGGAGCTCGGCGCCTGGAGGGTAGTGGAGACCCTCGGTGAACGCCAGGAGCAGCTGCTGCCTTCGCAGTGTTGTCTTCCCAGCGGAGCAGATGAGTTCACACAGCCTTATCTATGTTTCCAGTGGCCTCTGTGTGCAAGACAGGCCACGGGTTTTGTGCAGTATTTGCTTGTGGGTCAGAGCCAGGTGAATGGGCCCTCCCAGGGCTTCAGCCCCAGGTCCTGATGTTACTTGTGCCAGCCTGGCCACAGTGCCTGGACTCCAAAAGCTGCTGTCAGAGGAGCAGACGGGAGGGCAGGGCGGACGGTTAACACGACCAAGGCCCCAGAGTCCCGTGCCCTCCCCAGCAGCCAGCACACCCTCTGCTCTGTGACCTTTGCCCCTGCATTGCAGCAACTGACAGACGCTCCTCGGCCTCCTGCCCTGCTGCTGCACCACCTCTGACAGCCGCGTGTACTTTCCTGCTTCAGAACAAGGACCTTTCCCTTTTGTGCATGAATACGCTCTCAGCAGATGCGAGAAAATGGGAGTCGAATGCACCTTTGCGGTTTATTTTCCTTCCACACAAACACCGCTTGCGTGAGGCCCGGGTTCTGCAAAGGGAGAGTAGTCATCACTTTCTAGGCCTCACCGTGAGCCACGGCTCAGATCGCGTCCTGGCCTGCTGGGCGTCTGTTTTATCAATTAAGAGTCAGTGAGCAGGAAACGACATTACATATTCACACAAACACACGTGCATATCCAAATACACAAATACACATACACACACATGCATATGCGGAATTATATGCATACATGAGCACACACATATGCCTCATCACACACGTGCACATATACACACATGTATGAGAACACACATGACCATATGTACACACATGAACATGCATAAGCACACCCATATCCCTCATGTACACATACACACATGCATGCACATACACACACACTGCTCACATCCTATGGAACAGCGCATGTGCCTGTCAGTCCTTGCCATGACAACCACGAGGTCTGCAGGACACACATCCATAGAGGTGGACCTGAGGCCGGCACGCAACCTCCTCAGGCGCCCAGCGTGAGTGCCGAGCTCAGGGTCTGCACCAAGGCTTTCTGGCCCAAGTCCCAGGCTTGCCCCAGTGCTCACCACACACACCCTGGGGTCTCCTCAGAAGCAGCCCCTGTGCCCTGAAATGCGTGGCCACCACCCTGCTCGTGACATTCTGCGGCCATCCTCGCTGGGCGATGCATAAACCCGACTTGGATTCAGACAGAAGGGAGATGCCAGAGGCAAAAAGAACAAACTAGATTCATGTAAATCAACATGAATAAACCTCAAAAACAGATAGAACAGATGGAAAGACTGGAAAAGTCCATGCACCAGTGTTCATTCAGGCAGAAAGAGTGAGGGTCCCTCCCGGAATCCAGTCCTGGGAGTCTCCTTCTCTTCCTTCCTGCATGGGCCTGAGAAGCTGGTCCTTAGGCTGCTCAGATCCAATCCACAGCCCGTGAGCAAAGGGCCGGAGGCGTGGTGAAGGGGTGCCCGGGCCCAGCATGGCCCAGAGTCCACAAGAGCAGGACAGGGGGCACTGTGCCTGCACCAGCCCGAGCCGCCCAGGCTTCCTCTGCACAGCAGGCCTCCTGAGCCCTGGGGATTAACTCACTGCCGTAGGTAGGATCACCTGAGTCCTCTAGGAACCCATGCCTGTATCCTGGGTAAGAGGCCCACGTGCACCTTGGAAGGGGCCCGAAACAGTTCACATGAGGGGGGTGTGGGCTGCGGGTCCAGACGCGGTTATCCTAAGGCCAGGTGCAGGAAGGGGTTCCTTTCCCGATGGCTCCAGCACCCTGTGGTGCACCCACAACTGCCTCCTATCGAGGTGGGGGGCTGGGACGCGGCCAGCCCATCTGAACAGGGCTGTCTGCAGGCAGCCCCAGGCCTGGAGTTTGCCGAGTGATGAGTTTTCCTGTCTGAGCTCGTTTCCATCATCTCCATGATGAACCCAGGACGCCAGGACATTGGATCTCTGCAAGGCAGCAGCTCGTGGCCCAGCTATAGGACAGTAGCCCCGGCCTCTGGATTAAAACCACACCTGGAGGAAACTGGCCCTGTGGGTGTCAGGGCTGCACTGCTGTCTTCCAGGTCCTGCGGGTGTCAGGGCTGCACCGCTGTCTTCCAGGTCCTCCCTGGTTTAATTTAGCAAAACTACCAATGCCGAGAACTGGTTAAATTATTTAAAGGGAAGAAAGTATGGCACATGGAGAAAAAGGTGCAGCCTGAGGACTGGCCGGGGAAAGCCCTCTGAGCCCTCGAGATGAGGGCCTATGCCTTCTCTTGCTCACTCTCTCCCTCACCCACCTGCCTACTCACCCATCCACTCAACAGAGGTCGTTCTTGATTGTATGTGAGCTCCCTGTGGGCTGTGCACTCCAGACCACATGTGGCTGGTAACAGAGGTCGTTCTTGATTGTATGTGAGCTCCCTGTGGGCTGTGCGCTCCAGACCACGCGTGGCTGGTAACAGAGGTCGTTCTTGATTGTATGTGAGCTCCCTGTGGGCTGTGCGCTCCAGACCACGCGTGGCTGGTAACAGAGGTCGTTCTTGATTGTATGTGAGCTCCCTGTGGGCTGTGCGCTCCAGACCACGCGTGGCTGGTAACAGAGGTCGTTCTTGATTGTATGTGAGCTCCCTGTGGGCTGTGCGCTCCAGACCACACGTGGCTGGTAACCGAGGTCGTTCTTGATTGTATGTGAGCTCCCTGTGGGCTGTGCGCTCCAGACCACACGTGGCTGGTAACTGGGAACTGCTCAACATGGAAAATTCTGCTTGATCATCTGAGATGCCACCTCAGTCTTGGGACACCCAAGGCCAGCAGGGTCACACAACCCATTTAGCATTGCCTGGGCACCAGTGGTGAGGCCAGGCCTCCCACACCCTCCATCATTCTGCCACCACAGTCGTCTGGGGACTCAGTTCCACGTAGAACCAGATGAAGGTTCATAAAGGCCAGTGGAATAAAGACTTTCCAATGTCCCGAAACACCCTGACACGTGTAATTCCAAATCTGTAAGTACTAAGTCTTAAAATGCGTGTGAGCAAGTCAAATCTCTGATGTTTCCCTGGATGACAAGATGTCTTCTTTATTAAAATATCAAGGTCTTTTTACAAATCTTTCCTGATACCTCGACTTTGCCAGGGTCCCAAGCATGTGCTTAGGTACTTGTGGAGCCTCCTGGCATGGAAGGTCTGGGTAGGGCCTTGGAGGCCCGCTGGGAGGTCTGTGGACTCCGGGCCGCTCACTTATCCCCTTGCATATAAAATTCCTAGGAAAAATTTCATTTGGTGACAGAGTTACACTTAATGCCAAAGTAAAGAAAAAGTTTACATTTTTCCTGAGTTAGTAGACAAATATAAGGGGACTTCAAAAAGTTCACAGAAAAATTGCATTAAAAGGTAAAAATAAAAATATAAACTTTATTTCTCAACATAATCTCCACCAGGGCCAAGACACTTTTTCAAGGGATCAAACCCACCACTTAGTCCATTCCCAAGGCACTGAGGACCTTGGGAATTTAGTCACATCAATGCAATCTTTTTTCCATTACTATCTAAGGAAAAGTGGGCATCCTCTGAATATATTTTAAGAATGGAAAACAAAAAGAGGTGAGAAGGAGCCAAACCAGGACTGTAGGGGGATGCCTCATGAGTTCCCATTGGAACTCTTGCGAAATTGCTTGCATTTGATGAGAGGAGTGAGCTGAAGCCTTGTCCTGGTGGAGAAGGGCTCTCTGGTGAAGCTTTCCCAGGCGTTTTTCTGCTAAAGTTTTTATAACTTTCTTAAAACACCCACCTAATAAGCAGATATTATTGTTCTTTGGCCCTCCAGAAAGTCAACACGCAAAATGCCTTGAGCATTCCAACATCTACTGCCATGACCTTTGCTCTTGACCAGTCTGCTGTTGCTTCGATGGGACCCCTTCTGCCTCTCGGTAGCCACTGCTGTGGTTGTGCTTGGTCATCAGGATGGTACTGGTAAAGCCATGTTTCCTCTCCTGTTGCAATTCTTCAAGGAAATGCTTCAGGATCTTGATTCTGCTGTTAAAAATTTAACCAGCTGAGATGTCTATGGTGTTGGCTACTGTTTCTGCTGTTAATTGTCAGTTGTCTCCAATTAGGATATAAACAAGGTTAATTTTTTCCTTGAAAATTGATGAGGGTGGTCTGCCACTATATGATTCATCTTCAATACCATCTCATAATTCTTTCCTAAAATGAGTTCTCCATTTGTAAGCTGCTGATTTCTTTGGGGTGTTGTCCCTATAAACTTTTCATAAAGCATCAATGACTTCATCATTCTTCCACCCAAGTTTCACCACAATTTTGATGTTTGTTCTTCCTTTGATTTTCGCAGAATTCATGTTGCTCTGAGAGGAGCTGTTTTCAAACTGATATGTTTTCCTGCTAGCCTTAAACTAGATCCTGTTCAGACATGCTACAACAAGGTAGTATGAGTTTATTTTGCTGCAAAAAGATTTTTGAAATCCATGCATAGTTTTCCATGATCCACATTTTCCATGGACTTTCTGCAGAGTCTCTTCCATAACAAGCCTGATGGCTGCTCGGGTGCTGGCTGCACTCAGAGTAGTGCCTGTGAGCCGCCAGGAATCCTGCTCCAGGGCCAGAAGCTGCATGGCCTCGTACCAGCCTCCCGCACCTGCACCCCCACCTTGACCCCCCAGAGCACCTGGGTGCATGATGGGCTGCATGGCACATTCGTCTGTTCCTTGAAGTATTTTGCTGTTGATCTTTCTGTGAGACTCTGGAGGTGGAGATAGCTTTGGGTTTATTGGGTGTTGGATGTTGGGGATTGGACGGCCTAGCTCAGAGGTGTTGAAATGTCCTCTACCTGAGGGCTCTTGCAGCACTGGTGCTGGCGGCACTGCGCCGTGAGCTGCACAGCTAGGGCAGGGCCTCAGGGCCGCCTGGACTTCCTTACGAGGAAGCTGGCTCCCAGAGCTTCCAAAGGTGACATCTCTGAACTAGGCACCAATCTTTCCTCTTTTCTCAGCTGGGGTTTCTCAGTTGCTCAGAGCTGTGGTTCTCAAAGTGGGGTCCCTAGACCGGCAGCACCCAGGGAACTTGTTACAGACACAGATCCGTGGGCCCTGCCTCAGACCCCCCCGAGTCAGAGGTTCTGGGGTGAGCTGGCAACCTGTGTGTTTACAAGTCCTGCAGGTGATTCTGATGCAGGCTGACATATGAGAACTGCGGGCTTGGGGAATTTGGGTTGTTCTGCTTATGGCAAAGGGCAGGCACGACCTCAGAGAGAATGCTTAAGATGTGAGAGGCCAAAAGCTCCCGCTAAATTGGACTCAAGGTCGCGTTCACCTGCAGCTGTGATGTGGGAGGCACCGTAGGTGTTTGCCATTTGTCTCTATCGGCCGACACCACCCCAGCGCCCCTGAAGAGCTGCCAGGACTCACTGGCACAACTTCACCCTCTTCCTTTTTTTTTTCTCTTCTTTTTTTTTTTTTTAACACAAAGGCTTGAGCTACAGTATTATTTTTGAGGGAATTTTTTCCTATTATAAACTAGTAATGTCTTAGGGTTAATATTTCCCTAACACACATATACACATACATACACACACACCTTCCCACACATATGCACACATACACACACACACACACACACACCCCTAAATACCTACACACCCATGTCCACACTTGTGCACTCAGCTCTAGCACATAGGATGTGGCCACGCATGTCCAGCACCTTCCCACACACACACCCAGCACCTCCCCACACACACAAACCCAGCGCCTCCCCCCACACACATACCCCAGCACCTCCCCCCAAAACACAAACCCAGCGCCTCCCCACATACACATACCCCAGCACCTCCCCCCAACACACAAACCCAGCGCCTCCCCCCAACACACAAACCCAGCGCCTCCCCCCAACACACAAACCCAGCGCCTCCCCACATACACATACCCCAGCACCTCCCCCCAACACACAAACCCAGCGCCTCCCCCCACACACATGCCCAGCGCCTCCCCACACACACATACCCAGCGCCTCCCCCCACACACATACCCAGCGCCTCTCCCCACACACAAACCCAGCGCCTCCCCCCATACACATGCCCAGCGCCTCCCCCCATACACAAACCCAGCGCCTCCCCACACACACACATACCCAGAGCCTCCCCCCCACACACCCAGCGCCTCCCCCCACACACATACCCAGCGCCTCCCCCCCAACACACCCAGCGCCTCCCCCCACACACATACCCAGCGCCTCCCCCCCACACACCCAGCGCCTCCCCCACACACATACCCAGCGCCTCCCCCCCCACACACCCAGCGCCTCCCCCCACACACATACCCAGCGCCTCCCCCCACACACATACCCAGCGCCTCCCCCCCCCACATACATACCCAGCGCCTCCCCCCCCACACACCCAGCGCCTTCCCCCACACACATACCCAGCGCCTCCCCCCCCACACACCCAGCGCCTCCCCCCACACACATACCCAGCGCCTCCCCACACACACACACCCAGCGCCTCCCCCCACACACACCCAGCGCCTCCCCCCCACACACACCCAGCGCCTCCCCCCACACACACAAACCCAGCGCCTCCCCCCACACACACATACCCAGCGCCTCCCCACACACACATGCCCAGCGCCTCCCCACACACACAAACCCAGCGCCTCCCCCCACACACACGCCCAGCGCCTCCCCCCACACACACACCCAGCACCTCCCCCCACACACACGCCCAGCGCCTCCCCACACACACACACACCCAGCACCTCCCCCCACACACATGCCCAGCGCCTCCCCACACACACAAACCCAGCGCCTCCCCCCACACACACGCCCAGCGCCTCCCCACACACACACGCCCAGCACCTCCCCACACACACATGCCCAGCGCCTCCCCACACACACATGCCCAGCGCCTCCCCACACACACAAACCCAGCGCCTCCCCCCACACACATGCCCAGCGCCTCCCCACACACACAAACCCAGCACCTCCCCACACACACATGCCCAGCGCCTCCCCACACACACACCCAGCACCTCCCCCCACACACAAACCCAGCGCCTCCCCCTACACACATACCCAGCGCCTCCCCACACACATACCCAGCGCCTCTCCCCACACACAAACCCAGCGCCTCCCCACACACACACGCCCAGCGCCTCCCCACACACAAACCCAGCGCCTCCCCCCACACACAAGCCCAGCACCTCCCCCCACACACAAACCCAGCGCCTCCCCCCACACACACCCAGCGCCTCCCCACACACACATACCCAGCGCCTCCCCACACACACATACCCAGCGCCTCCCCACACACACACACCCAGCGCCTCCCCACACACACAAACCCAGCGCCTCCCCACACACATGCCCAGCGCCTCCCCACACACACATGCCCAGCGCCTCCCCACACACACATGCCCAGCGCCTCCCCACACACACATGCCCAGCGCCTCCCCACACACATGCCCAGCGCCTCCCCACACACATGCCCAGCACCTCCCCACACACATGCCCAGCGCCTCCCCACACACATGCCCAGCGCCTCCCCACACACACATGCCCAGCGCCTCCCCACACACACATGCCCAGCGCCTCCCCACACACACAAACCCAGCGCCTCCCCACACACACACCCAGCGCCTCCCCCAACACACACCCAGCGCCTCCCCACACACACATGCCCAGCGCCTCTCCCCACACACATACCCAGCACCTCCCCCCACACACACACCCAGCGCCTCCCCCCCCCACACAAACCCAGCGCCTCCCCCCCCACACACACACCCAGCGCCTCCCCCCACACACACCCAGCGCCTCCCCCAACACACACCCAGCGCCTCCCCCCCCACACACAAACCCAGCGCCTCCCCCCACACACACCCAGCACCTCCCCCCACACACACAAACCCAGCACCTCCCCACACACGCATACCCAGCGCCTCCCCACACACGCATATCCCAGCACCTCCCCATACATGCATATCCCAGCGCCTTGCCGCACACGCATATCCTAGTGCCTCCCCACACATGCATATCCCAGCGCCTCCCCACACACATGTACCCAGCGTTCTTCCCACACACGCATATCCTAGCACCTCCCCACACACGTATATCCCAGCACCTCCCCACACACACATGCCCAGCGCCTCCCCACACACGTATGTCCAGCACCTCCCCACACATGCATGCCCAGCGCCTCCACTCACACAGATACCCAGTGCCTTCCCTACGCTATGTCCTCACAGCTGTTTCCCCTGCTCAATGGCCACGTGACTGTGTCCTGACACTTGGTGGCCTCCTTGGTATCCCAGTATAACTAAGTACTGAGAGGCGCTCTTCCACCCAGGCTGCCTGTCCACTGGGGCAGGCTCCATCCTCAGGAGGCAGGAGGAGGGCGCAGAGGCCTGAGGCCCTCAGTCCACATGCCCCTCTTTGGAGCGTCCCCTCCCCGCCCGGTCCAGGCTCCTGAGAGTTTCCTCACCTTCTTGGCAGGGCAGAGGGGTGATGGGTGCTTTCTGTGTGGACCCTATCTGCTGCTGAATCTCCACAGCTCCCCTTCGAGGGCCACCCGTGTCCGCAGGCCACCTCCCCTTGCTCGGAGCACTTGTCCTCTTTCTGGGATACTTCTCTTGCACTTGAACTTGACAGAGGAAGCCACAAAGCTTCCCGACCACAGAACGGGGGAACTGGCCATGGAACAGGGGAACCGGCCATGGAAAGGGGGAACTGGCCATGGAATGGGGGAACCAGGTCATGCAACAGGGGAACTGGCCATGGAACGAACAGGGGAACTGGCCATGGAATGGGGGAACTGGCTATGGAACGGGGGAACCAGTCATGGAAAGGGGAAACTGGCCACAGAACGGGGGGAAAGGCCACGGAAAGGGGGAACCGGCCATGGAATGGGGAAACCGGCCATGGAATGGGGGAGCTGGCCACAGAATGAACAGAGGAACCGACCATGGAACCGGCCATGGAATGGGGGAACTGGCCACGGAATGCGGGGGGTGGGGGGGACCACGGAACATGGAACCGGCCACGGAAAGGGGGGGGGAACCAGCTATGGAAAGGGGGGAACTGGCCACAGAAAGGGGGGACTGGCCACGGAATGGGGGAACTGGCCATGGAACGGAGGAACTGGCCATGGAAAGGGGGAACTGGACATGGAAAGGGGGGACTGGACATGGAACAGGGGAACTGGGCCTGGCCGTGTGTGTCCCTCACCTGAGCCCTATCTCCTGGGCTCCTGCTTCCATTTTGCACTGAGACCTCTGCCTCATTCCCTCTGACTCAGCCTCTCGCCCACCCTGAAGTCCTGCTTCCTCACTGCCCGTGGGAGGTTGGAGGCTCCGACTGCCTCTTTTTTATCCCCCAAATGTTTCCACCACCAGCAAGTGCTGAGCAAATATCTGTTAAATAAATGAATGTGCAACAGGAAAGCAAGCAGCCCCTGGCCTGACCTGGCCTGAGGCTCTGGATGGGGAATATGCTTCCCAGTTTGCTTGCTTCCCTGGAGAAGCCCCCGGGAGGGCCGCACCCTAAGGCTTTGCTCCAACATGTAACATGTGCCAAGGACATGTGGTGGGGGCGTCTGCAAGGTCCATCGCTTCGTGGGGGCCCAGGAGGAGAACGTACGGTCCTCAAGCAGAATTCCCTGCCCTGGTCTCCGGGATGGGCAGAGGGCCCTGCCTTCAGATGTGGAGGAGAGTGCAGCACTCAGCATCACCCTGGGGGCCTGGGGGGCACAGGTCAGCAGGGGGCACCTGGGAGAGAAGAGGAGGCAGAAAGCAGAGGAGGAGGGATGGACGCCCAGCTGGGCACAAGAGGGGCTTCAGGGCCCGGCAGGACAGCCACCCGGGGAAAGTTGTTTCCTGTACCCACTGACTTTGATGGCTCTAAGTCTCCCACAACTCCAGTAAAGTCCCAGGACCCCGAGCAGCCTCAGGAAGAGCTCCTGGGGCCTCAGGGGAATGAGGCGGCCCAGGCCTGGCACAGCTCCGTGGTGGCACATCACATCACTCATCATCAAACCAGCCCTCCTGCAACGATTCTCTGGCCTCTCTGCTGCTCTGCCTAGCTCCAGTCTTGTCCTGCGGAAGGTGCTGGAGCGGCCCTCAGCCTGCCTCTGGCCTCCCTCTCAGTTTCCCCCTCCACAGCTGGGCAGGCTGCTCCCTTCACCCCAACACTCCATGGCTCCCCATGGCCTGCAAATCAGATCACAGCCCCTAAGCCTGGACTGCAAAGTGCTCCGCTTGGCCTCGCCCACCTTTCAGCCCATTTGCAACGTGACACACGCAAGTGAAGTGGATGAGGCTACGCCTGCACCTGACCCAGCTCCTGCTTTCTGCCTCCTCCTGTCCCTTCTCTCCTGCCCTGTCCCCATCCTGCCTCTGCTTCTGTCCACATGGCCCCAGCCACAGCGCCCTCCTGCCAGCCAACCATGTTCTCAAGGAAGTTCATGTTCCCCTTAACTCGAGTTTGTATTTCAGCAAAGCTTCAGGGTCACCTGCACGGCCTCTCGCGAGTAGGGGGACTTCGTACTCGCTCCACAGGCAGCTTCCAGGGTCCGGGGAGAAGCGGAGCGGGGCAGAGAAAGCCGTGCCACCCAGCAGCACAAGGCAGGGCTGGGATTTGCTTGCAGGTAGCAGAGTAACCCAAGCAGACACACACTCGTGCACAAACACACACAGAGAGACACGGGCACACACAGGCAGACGCAAACGTGCATGCACACACAGACACACGCACACACACACGCAGACACACACACACACTAATGCTCACTCACAGGCAAACAGACACCCTTGGGTAGATTCATGGTCTGACAGCCGTGCAGGAAACTGTCCCAAGAGGAGCCCAGGCTGTGTCAGGGTCACCTTGACTTCACTATTTTGGAAATGCTGAATTTTGCTGCAAAGTTTTCCTAAAGGGCTTGGAAATGGTCCAGACTGTGCTGTCCTGGAAGCCTCCTGGGGGCTCCTTCTTCAAACAAGAGAAAGCTGGAGAGTTTCCAGGCGTTCCGTGGGGGCCGAGGGAGCGCGTGAGGGCTTCCTGCCATCAGTGTCCGTGCTCACGGCGGGAGGTGGCAAACCTCTATCAGCAATTTCTGATAACCTTGCTCCGGTCGCACGTCATCTTTCTGAAGCGGCAGCCACAGAAGCTGCAATTCAGGCATCAATATCAGAAAATGAGTCATTGCCGGGGACTTCACTGTGCAGTCCCAGAAGTCTTAATTCCAGCAGACAGGGTGACTCCAAAGGGAGATTGTTCCAGACACTTCCAAGGTGTCTCCTTCTCCATCTCTTCTTCGCATCCCCCACCTGCATCCTTTAAATCCTGTAAACTCCTGGCAACCCCTGGGGGTGCAGCCTCCCTGACTGTGGGGCCGTGGCCTGTGCAGAAGGTGAGCAAGTGTGACCCCTGGTGGCTGCAGGGGTCAGCACCTCGGGCCTCAGGGGTCAGGAGGGGCCGAACCCCCAGGCCAGGCATCCCCAGGGTGGGCACAGGGCTGCAGATGGTCAGAAAGGGCCAATCCCTCAGGCCAGGCATCCCCAGCACTGGCACGGGGCTGCAGAGTGTCAGGAGGGGCCGATCCCCCAGGCCAGGCATCCCCAGGGCAGGCATGGGGCTGCAGAGAGTCAGGAGGGGCCAACCCCCTAGGCCAGGCATCCCCAGGACGGGCACGGGCTGCAAAGGGTGGGCAGGGCAGCTCTGCCTTGGCTGTCACCACTGCAGCAGCCTAGCAGGTTTTCCTGGCTGTCTCCATCTGGGGTGGCACCTGCTGCAGCTCCCTGGACAGTGTCAGAATTCACGACTCCTTACAAACAGTGAGGTCCATGCTCACCCTCCCTCATCTCCGCGAGACCTCAATGCCCTGGACCGTGGACTGGGTGCCTGAGTGGGCTTATCCAAGCCCTGTTTTTGTTTTGGTCTCCTGTTGTGACGCAACCCCTGCTATTTCTGCTGGGCCTGAGGTAAGGTGGACGGGGCGGACCCCGCAGGTGGAGCATCCTGGGGGCCACTCTTCTGGAAGCAGATTCCCAGCATGGAGAAGCTTGAATTAACCAGCAGCGGCCTCAGGACAGAGTCTGTCACCAGAGCCTGGGGACAGGATGGGTGGCTGTGTCCAAAGCCTCATGATTTTTTTTTCCTGTGGCAAATTATCCCTTTCCTTAGAAAAAAATACTGTTGGATACTGACACCACCACAAATAATCCAGTTCCTTGGGAGCTCCCCTCATGGGTAAAGGGCCCTAGAAGATGTGTCTCCCAGGAAGATGCACAGACGGCCAAGGCAGGCAGACGGCGGAGATCAGCAGCTTCCATGCCCGCCAGGGCGGCCTCGGGAAGACCAGCGTCCCCCACGTGGGGCTGGGAGAAGCCACATTGTACCCCGAGAGTGAGGATGGGTGGGGAGCGGTGGGAATGGTGCTCTAAGGGGCTTCACATGGCCCCCACACCCCAGGGTGGAGAACTTTCTAAGAGGGAAGGTCAGGACAGCTGTTGTGTGGGTGCCAGCAGTCACTTGGGCACAGTGCCAGTATGTGAGCATGCTGGGGGAGCCTCTGGGAGCCCCAGGAGGCTCTAGGGACATGCAGCTCACCGGCCTTCCAGGAGGAGAACATTCTGAAATGGGCCTTGATGCCCTAGGAGGCCTGGCCAGCTTTTACCCACAGGGGAAGATGCAGGATGTGGCAGTCCCTGGAGGAACCCCAGGCCTGAGTGTGGCACCAGGGTTTCCTCAGGGACCTCAGGTCCGAGTGCCATGGTCATGGTTTCCTCAGGGACCCCAGGTCCGAGTGTCCTACCCAGGGTTTCCTCGGGATCCTCTCTCCTCCCCTCCATGCACCCTGCCGACATCACACAGAGGAAGACGATGTCTCTGGACCCGGCATCAAAGCCCGGGTCTTGGTGGCTGGTACAGAAGGTGTTCCAAACAGTGGGCTGGGGAACGGCTAACCCTCCTGGTGGGCCTCAGAGCCACGTCTCAGGAGCAGGCAGTGTGCAGCCGGGAGCAGTAGGGACAGCAGAGGAGGGAGTCCATCCACAGACGTCTTCTCCAGAAACCACGTTCCCCAAGCCCTTCGCCAAAATAATCAAAACATCCCACGATCAGCTTTGCATGACCCGGCGAGAAGAGGAACAGGAAATACGTCGGGGCGTGATTTTAAAACGTGCGTGAATATAAACATTCAGCTCTCTGACATAATTAACAACGCCCCAAGGAAAATCCCGCGTGTGTCAGTAGCAAACATTTCTGGTGCAGAACGAAGGCTACTTGGTGGTGGTCCGGTTCTGTGGCCCCAAAGGGCTTGCCCAGGTTCCTTCCGAAGGCTCAGATGAGCCCATCTCGGCCTTGCTTTCTAGGAATTTATAAGTGTATGTGAGAAAAGGTTCAGCTCCCCAAAGGATCCCGTCTTAGTGGCCTGTGGAGACCTCATGCACCAGGGATCCTCATGCTGGGCCAGCCAGTGCTCAAGAGCAGTGACCCTGGGGCTCCTTAAAGGGGCCAGGAGGGTCAGTGTGATTACCATGCACCCATGCTTACTCACCGAGGAGCTCTCGGATTCCGTGTTTTCAAGCCTGCTCATGTGTAGGGAAAGCACAGCCTCCATGAGAACAGCAGGAACACACGCCCCAACACGTACACCCAAATTCACACACACATGCACGTGCATGTACACACACACGCATGCATGCACACGAGCACGCACACACACAGAGCAACATCCCGCTGCTCCCATCTTTCCTTTTTAAAATCATACATATTTCATTAAGCTCCATGCAGAGTGTCTTCTGACTTATGGTAATTGTCAACAAAAGCAAAAACACAGACAATTTTAACCCTGCAGTAGCTGGGAGTTAACCGGCACAAAATCATAGATTTTTCCTTTAAAAAGGGAGGGGCCTCCGAGCACTCCATTACGTTAAACTCTGAGGACACAGAACCAAGAGAGACTGTGAACCCCAGCATTGGTGGCTGTTGTCAAAGGCAGCCCGTGCCAGAAGCGACATCTGATAGAGTGGCCACCCCACCCCACGTGAGCCCGGCATGCTCGTGGCCTGGAGGACTTTGAGTGAGACTAATTTCCATATCAAACCCAATTTAGATGAAACGTCTTGGTTAAAAAAAAAAAAAGCCAGAGCTTCAATAGCCCCTTGATTAGATTTTCATCTCCTGAGCAGACAAATATGAATATTTATTACCATGAATGCATATTTTTCTCTTTCCATTGCTCTGATCTTGAATATTATCCACTGCTAATTTTTATGAAAATTTGGGCAACATAATGTTTTCACATAAACTGACAGTTCTTGAGATAATCCCGTTATTGTCTGGTTGAAAATGACAGCTTCCGCTTATTCATGTGTTAACGAGGGATTAAATATTGTTTTTCATCCCCGTAATCTAAGATGGACTGGAAATTAAAAACTGAACATTGTATATTAGCAGGGCTCTGAGGACCAGAATTTGTTTGCATTCACTTAGAGACGATCTGTAAATTAGCAGCTTCACAATCAGGCCCTGTGATGTTGCTGCTGAAGGTAGCATCATAAAACGCCACTGAAATTTCTAAAATAAATTCATTACTCTACCTGCCACACACCAAAATGAAAAGGCTTCCATCAGAAAATACATCGCAAAGGAAAAGACAACACTTTGCCAAAGAAGTAAAATTGTAACACGAGTTATATTGCTTCAATATCAAGAATTTTTTAGGGTCCCCACGCTAGAGGGGGCACTGGCTGCTCCTAGGAGGCGTGAGTCTTGGTCATCATGTGGCACTGGCAGAAGGAGGACCTTGCACACCCTCCCTGCAAAATCACCCGAGGGACCCGGCCCATGGGCAGATGCGGCCACATCCTTCTCTGGCTCTGGGGGCAGGCGGGCCATCTCCATGCTGAGCATCATTGACGGTGACACATTTGTACCATGTGGTAATTTTTACTTTATTGCTATGGCTGGATGGCTCAGACTGAACCATGGATCTGAAGGGTTTTTGGACAAAACTATCCTATTATGCTTCTAAAATTCACGCTAAATTTATTCAGGTAGTTATTCATTAATTCACTCTCCCTGATTGCCTTGGTAGAATTTTTCACTTTTCAATTTGTTGTTTGACATGGTGCAGGAAAATGGCATAGATGTATTCCTTTGAAGCTAGCTTGACCCAACGCTATCTTTTGGAAGAAATGATAAACATGCACTCTGAGTTAAATGAGACACAAACAGGGTCAGAGTTAGAGCTGAATTGGGTCTCTCCAAAGTGCCTACAGGAAGCCCTCATCCCAGAACTTCCGAATGTGACTATGTGGAGATGGAGGTGTCTACAGGAGTCATTACGCTAAAATGAGGTCATGAGGGTATGTGGAAATGTGGGTGTTTACAGGAGTCATTATAGTAAAATGAGGTCATGAGGGTATGTGGAGATGGGGGTGTTTACAGGAGTCATTACGGTAAAATGAGGTCATGAGGGTATGTGGAGGTGGGGGTGTTTACAGGAGTCATTATGGTAAAATGTGTTCACGGTCATGAGGGTGGACCTGATCCCATGTGACTGGCATCCTTGTAGGAAGAGGAGATGCAGACACAGGTGCACACAGAGGAGTGAGGACACGAGGACGCAGAGGAGATGGCATCTGAAGCCGAGGAGAGAGGCCCTGGGAGAGACCAGCCCTGCCCACACCTTGATCTTGGACTTCAGCCACCAGAATTGTGAGCAATAAAGGTTTGTGACTGAAGCCCCCCATTCTGCAGTATTCTGTCGTGGCAGCCAGAGAGGACGCACATGGTCAACATGGCAATACCCCCTCAGTACATGCCAGATGTCTGAGGCCAAGCCCCTGTGACTGCAGGGACACGTCTCTGCCTACGAGAAAGATTTCCTGTTTTCATGGAACGTTAAGTCCAAGTGCTTGTCAACAGAAGAAAGTTACTTCTTAAGAATTTTCTTTTTGCTTTATGCTCTCATTAAAAAAAAATAGAGTGGCACTTCAATAAAAGGGTTTGCACACACAGAACCCTAATTAGACTTTTAACAGATCCTTTGTTTCACAGGAATGAAAGTGAAGGTAAAGTTTCTGTCCGTAAACTACTTAAGAGCTACCAGGGCCCAGTGTCTAGGGTCCTCCACCATCCATCAGTTTCTAGTGTAGGAGATGAGAACACACTACCCCAAAAATGACTGTCAGAGATCAGAATATGCCACCCCAAAAATGACCGTCGAAGAACAGAACACGCCACCACAGAAGTGACTGTCAAAGGCTAGAACACACCACCCCAAAAATGACTATGAGAACAGAACACACCACCCCAAAATGACTGTTGGAGAACAGAACACACCATCCCAAAAATGACTATTAGAGACCACAACACCCCACCCAAAAATGACTATTAGAGACCACAACACCCCACCCAAAAATGACTATTAGAGACCACAACACCCCACCCCAAAATGACTGTTGGAGAACAGAACACACCATCCCAAAAATGACTATTAGAGACCACAACACCCCACCCAAAAATGACTGTTGGAGACCACAACACCCCACCCCAAAATGACTGTTGGAGAACAGAACACACCATCCCAAAAATGACTATTAGAGACCACAACACCCCACCCAAAAATGACTATTAGAGACCACAACACCCCACCCCAAAATGACTGTTGGAGAACAGAACACACCATCCCAAAAATGACTATTAGAGACCACAACACCCCACCCAAAAATGACTATTAGAGACCACAACACCCCACCCCAAAATGACTGTTGGAGAACAGAACGTGCCACCCCAAAAATGACTGTTACAGACCAGAACACCCCACCCCAAAATGACTGTCAGAGACCAGAACACACCACCCCAAAAATGAGTGTTGGAGACCAGAACACACCACCCCAAAAACAACTGTCAGAAACCAGAACACACCACCCCAAAATGACGGTTGGAGATCAGAACACACCACCCGAAAAATGACTGTTGGAGACCAGAACACACCACCCCAATAAATGTATGCCTTTTCGGCATAAGGATTATTTTGAGAAACTAAAGATACAGGAGAAGCTCTGAAAACAAGTTGATTCTCTTCTATAAGAGAGATCTGTGTTTATAAAGGAATCCTCCATTTCTAAGGGTGTCTCCTCTCTGCACCTGGAAGAGGATGGCTCTCGTCGCTGGAAACCCCATCAATGCAGAGGGCTTGACTGAGGGTGCATGACAGGCCTTGCCCTCCCTGACCAGCTTCTCGGGTCCCCCCTGTGTTAGTCTGTTTTCATGCTGCTGATAAAGACACAGTGGAGACTGGGCAATTTACGAAAGAAAGAGGTTTAATGGACTCACGGTTCCACGTGGTTTTGGGGAGGCCTCACAAGGTCAGAGGCACATCTCACAGGGTGGCAGACAAGAGAGAGCACGTGCAGGGAAACGGCCCTCTACAAACCGTCAGATCTCAGGAGACTCATTCACTATCACGAGAACAGCACAGGAGAGACCGGCCCCCATGATTCAGTGACCTCCCACCAGCTCCCTCCCACAACACGTGGCAACTGTGGGAGCTACAATTCGAGATGAGATTTGGGTGGGGACACAGACACACCCTATCACCTCCTCCTTGCTCTTCCGGCTCTGTCTCAGCAGATGAAGCCTGAGTCTACGCACCTCTTTGTGATTGACCCGTTTCTCTGGGTATGGCTCATGTACGCAGGACGGGCACAGGAGAACCCATTTCGGCTTGTTTATCTCTTGTGAATCTGTTTTTTGTTACAGGAGTCCACCCCGCCTAGGAACTCAGAAGAACAGAGGAGACACTGCTTTTTCTTCCCCACACAGAGTAGCAGCCTGAGGCCACTGGCTCAGGCAAAAGGGGAACCTGAGTTGGCCTGGATGCTCGGTGGCTGCCCTGATACGTGATTATGGAAAATGTGATGCCAGGGCGGTCTCGATGCTGGAGCAACAGCCCCCACTGAGGTGGGCTTGGCTCCATGTTCACTGTCTCAGGAGCAAGGCTGCAGCACGTTCCTCCACTCCACAGTGCCCAGGTGGGCCTGGGCTGGGGGCATCGGACACAAGGCATCCTGGCCGCCACCCAGGCCTAGCCTCTCCAGGGCACCTGATGCCCACCTCAGGAGAAAGGCACCTGAGTAGAAGGGCATGGGCTTTCAGAAGGAGGGTCCCTGATGGGTTGCAGATGCACCTGCCTGATGCTGGAAACAAGCTAAGTTCCTCCTGCTGGCCCCAACAGGAGAGTTTCTCCTGACAGACACACCTCTGGGCCCAGGTAATCAGCATCCATGGCCCTAGCTGGACAATTCCAGGGTTGAAAATGAAGGTTTCCCACTTGTAGCTCATGAACTTTGCCAGGTAAAAGTTTCACATTCATGGAGTATACCAGCTGTGAATGTGCTATGGATGTAGCTAAGGAAATTTCAGCTTTCAGGAATCGCAATGAGAAAAGGAACTTAATTTGACGTGGGGTTTGGTGTAGGGAGTGTGACCTGGCCCGAGTCCGGCTGCCTGGGGCTGGCTCAGGCTGCCAGTTCTGCCGTGTCACTTCTCCTGCTTCAGTCTCCCCTCTGTGAAATGTGTTGCCTCTTGGGGACAAGGGAGGTGACACCCATGTGAAGTGTGGAACAGACCCCGGAAGGAAGCATCACATAACCATTGCTGCCACTGTGCTGTTCTGAGAAAGCTGCAGCAGGAGCTCTGGGGGGTACAGGATCCTGTTAATTTTCTTCATTCTCTTTAAGCAACTCCAGGTCTGATGGGTTGGTCCACTGAAAGGGGTTTCTGGATTCTTATACACTGAGGGATCTTACGAGCATCCCTAGAGTTCAGTTGTTTAAATAAAAATGAACTTCTGGTCCCACACGAGCCAGGCTCCCTAGGGAACCTACAGGAACAATCTTGCTGTCTACTAAGACCCGGGCCCAAGGCAGGCCTCTGTTTCTTCAGCGGGAGACATCACGAAGTCCCCACCTTAGACAATAAGCCATGTCCCTGCGACTGAAATCTATATTATGCATATTTTTATAAAAATGCAGCTGAAAATGTTAGAAAAGGGCACAGGGAGGGAGGGAGGCATGTCGAGAAGCAGGGACTGCTGTTGCCACAGGCAGACATGACTTATTTCATCTTACGTGACTATTTACTCTGATATTGAATAAAAATTGAATGTGTTGCTATGGCAACTGCCACATCACACAGCACCTCTCCTGCCTTTAAGTCACAGAAAGTATTGAGAAGGCATCCGTGAGCCAGCGCAGCGTGGAAACCTGTGTGCCATTCATAATTCCAGGAGGAAAAGACGCTGTTTCATAATGAACTCCTATTTGTCAATATGTCAACTGCAGTTAATTATATCGAAAATACATAGTTTTGTGTTTTTCTTCACTTTTGAGAAACAGAAAAAGAGTGAGAAGAGCAGTAAGCAGCAAGCAGGTTGGTGGGGTGCATCTGAGCCCACCACAGTGGGGCTGCCCCGGGGCCATCGAGGTCCTCGTCACGGAGCCAGGCCCACAGCGGGCCTGTCCTGGGGCCATCGAGGTCCTTGTCACGGAGCCAGGCCCACGGCGGGCCTGTCCTGGGGCCTTCGAGGTCCTCGTCACGGAGCCAGGCCCACGGCGGGCCTGTCCTGGGGCCTTCGAGGTCCTCGTCACAGAGCCAAACCAGATAAGGGGTTGCTCCTGACCTTCGACCTCCCACCAACCAGCTCGTCTGGGGTCCTCAGATGGGCTGAATGTAGAGCTGCTTGGGCTGGGCTGATGCAAATATTTTAATGCAATTTTGTGCAGATTTCCCTTTTCAGATGCAAATTAGGAATATTTACCAGTAAACAGCCTTTTCTTAGGACTGAGGCACTTTTGCATTTAGGAAAAGTGTCAAGTAATGCATATTAGAATAAAATAAAGTGATGGTGCAGGAAATGACAAAGATGCCCACTCCCCCCAGTACCCACTTCCCCAGTACCCGCTCCCCCAGTACCCGCTCCCCCAGTACCCACTCCCCCAGTACCCGCTCCCCCAGCACTCACTTCCCCCAGTACCCGCTCCCCCAGTACCCACTCCCCCAGCACTCGCTCCCCCCAGTACCCGCTCCCCCCAGTACCCACTTCCCCCAGTACCCGCTCCCCCAGTACCGACTCCCCCAGCACTCGCTCCCCCCAGTACCCGCTCCCCCAGTACCCGCTCCCCCAGTACCCACTCCCCCAGCACTCACTTCCCCCAGTACCTGCTCCCCCAGTACCCACTCCCCCAGCACTCGCTCCCCCCAGTACCCGCTCCCCCCAGTACCCACTTCCCCCAGTACCCGCTCCCCCAGTACCCACTCCCCCAGCACTCGCTCCCCCCAGTACCCGCTCCCCCAGTACCCGCTCCCCCAGTACCCACTCCCCCAGCACTCACTTCCCCCAGTACCCACTCCCCCAGTACCTGCTCCCCCAGCACTCACTTCCCCCAGTACCCGCTCCCCCAGCACTCACTTCCCCCAGTACCCGCTCCCCCAGTACCCACTCCCCCAGCACTCGCTCCCCCCAGTACCCGCTCCCCCAGTACCTGCTCCCCCAGTACCCACTCCCCCAGCACTCACTTCCCCCAGTACCCACTCCCCCAGTACCTGCTCCCCCAGCACTCACTTCCCCCAGTACCCGCTCCCTCAGCACTCACTTCCCCCAGTACCCGCTCCCCCAGTACCCACTCCCCCAGCACTCGCTCCCCCCAGTACCCGCTCCCCCCAGTACCCGCTCCCCCAGTACCCACTCCCCCAGCACTCGCTCCCCCCAGTACCCGCTCCCCCCAGTACCCACTTCCCCCAGTACCCGCTCCCCCAGTACCCACTCCCCCAGCACTCGCTCCCCCCAGTACCCGCTCCCCCAGTACCTGCTCCCCCAGCACTCGCTTCCCCCAGTACCCGCTCCCCCAGTACCCACTCCCCCAGCACTCGCTCCCCCCAGTACCCGCTCCCCCCAGTACCCACTTCCCCCAGTACCCGCTCCCCCAGTACCCACTCCCCCAGCACTCGCTCCCCCCAGTACCCGCTCCCCCAGTACCCGCTCCCCCAGTACCCACTCCCCCAGCACTCACTTCCCCCAGTACCCGCTCCCCCAGTACCTGCTCCCCCAGCACTCACTTCCCCCAGTACCCGCTCCCCCAGCACTCACTTCCCCCAGTACCCGCTCCCCCAGTACCCACTCCCCCAGCACTCGCTCCCCCCAGTACCCGCTCCCCCAGTACCCGCTCCCCCAGTACCCACTCCCCCAGCACTCACTTCCCCCAGTACCCGCTCCCCCAGTACCTGCTCCCCCAGCACTCACTTCCCCCAGTACCCGCTCCCTCAGCACTCACTTCCCCCAGTACCCGCTCCCCCAGTACCCACTCCCCCAGCACTCGCTCCCCCCAGTACCCGCTCCCCCCAGTACCCACTTCCCCCAGTACCCGCTCCCCCAGTACCCACTCCCCCAGCACTCGCTCCCCCCAGTACCCGCTCCCCCAGTACCCGCTCCCCCAGTACCCACTCCCCCAGCACTCACTTCCCCCAGTACCCGCTCCCCCAGTACCTGCTCCCCCAGCACTCGCTTCCCCCAGTACCCGCTCCCCCGGTACCCGTTCCCCCGGTACCCACTCCCCCAGTACCCGCTCCCCCCAGTACCCACTCCCCCAGCACTCACTTCCCCCAGTACCCGCTCCCCCCAGTACCTGCTCCCAGCACTCGCTCCCCCCAGTACCCGCTCCCCCAGCACTCACTTCCCCCAGTACCCGCTCCCCCAGTACCCGCTCCCCCCAGTACCTGCTCCCCCAGCACTCGCTTCCCCCAGTACCTGCTCCCCCGGTACCCGTTCCCCCGGTACCCAGTCCCCCAGTACCCGCTCCCCCCAGTACCCACTCCCCCAGCACTCACTTCCCCCAGTACCCGCTCCCCCCAGTACCCGCTCCCCCAGCACTCACTTCCCCCAGTACCCGCTCCCCCAGTACCCGCTCCCCCCAGTACCTGCTCCCCCAGCACTCGCTTCCCCCAGTACCCGCTCCCCCGGTACCCGTTTCCCCGGTACCCACTCCCCCAGTACCCGCTCCCCCCAGTACCCACTCCCCCAGTACCCGCTCCCCCAGTACCCACTCCCCCAGTACCCGCTCCCCCAGTACCCACTCCCCCAGTACCCGCTCCCCCAGTACCCACTTCCCCCAGTACCCACTTCCCCCAGTACCCGCTCCCCCAGTACCCACTCCCCCAGTACCCACTCCCCCAGCACTCGCTCCCCCCAGTACCCGCTCCCCCCAGTACCCGCTCCCCCAGCACTCACTTCCCCCAGTACCCGCTCCCCCCAGTACCCACTCCCCCAGTACTCGCTCCCCCCAGTACCCACTCCCCCAGCACTCACTTCCCCCAGTACCCGCTCCCCCCCAGTACCTGCTCCCCCAGCACTCGCTTCCCCCAGTACCCGCTCCCCTCAGTAGCTGCTCCCCCATAGCTGCTCCCCCAGTACCCGCTCCCCCCAGTACCTGCTCCCCCAGCACTCGCTTCCCCCAGTACCCACTCCCCCAGTACCCGCTCCCCCTAGAACCTGCTTCCCCCAGTACCCGCTCCCCCAGCACTCGCTTCCCCCAGTACCCGCTTGCTCTTGGGCTTCTGGGCTGGGATTTCACAGGTTCCCTGAGACTCTCACTGTCTTGTGAGGTGGAAGTGAGTGTTTCTGGAGCGAGAGTCCTAGTTTTACTTGGGCTCAGAGAGGGTCTGAGGTTACTGGAGTGTTACGCCCCAGTCACCGCAGCTGGGTTCTTTAGGCTGAGCTGGCACTAGGGACGAGCTTCAGAGTGAGATGTAGGGTCCAGTGGTCCCCCCAGGCTTCTATCCATGATGTGACCCAGCATTGCCATCAAACACACTGTTACCTTTGCAAGCTCAGATCAGTCACCTTAACCAAGAAGGCCTGTGAACTTTGACACCTCAGGCTTTTTAGGTCCACTGCCTGGAGCCTCAGGAGCTGTGCTCTTCAGATACTCCTGAACCCACTGCTCTTGCTGCATTCTGACAAACCTACCTCTGACCACGGGAGCTTCTCTTCCTCGTGGGAGCTGCTCCGGCTCCAGGGGCCCTGTCAGGAACGTGTGGCCAGGCTGTCTGCCCCACCAGCCCATCCTGCACCCCCCACCCACATCTACTGTCCCTTCTCTTGAATCCCCAAACACAGGCCCTCATCTAAAGTCCAGCAGTGATTTTAAACCTTTACCATGTCCTGGCCTATGCGCAGCACCGTGCCACGCAGAATCTTCACGGATGTCTGATGACTTTGGTTACTGTGAGCGTTCCACATGGCGACCACAGTCAACAGGTCACAGAGGCCGCCCATGTCCCCAACAGTGGCTGCTCCCCTCAGGTCCCCACGTTTGCTAATGTGTGTGTAAGCACCTTTGCTTTGGTTACATATTTTCTCTTTATTTAGATTGTAAAAAGTGGTACTAAAGGTAAAATGGGATAGAACTAGACACACACATTGTTCCAATCTCAATCTCCTTGTTTTGCCATAATTGGTTTTTATAATTACCCAGACATAACCACCAGGGGAAACCTCGCTGGGTAAGGGATACATGAGACTTCTCCGTTATAACTTTGCAATTCCCTGTGAATCTAAAATGGTTTCAAAATAAGAAGTCAGAAATGATGTAAAAACTTTTGGACAAAGGAAAAAACTCACTTCCAATTCCACTGAGAAAAATAAAATCCAAAGCCCCCAACTGATGGAATGACCCACTCTTGACCAAGAGGACCCCAGAGAAACCTTAAAACTGAGTTGGGACCATGACAGGATGAAAGTCAGACCCGCCTCGTTACCTGCCGCCATCGCTAATGACCACCAGGCTTCCTTCCCTGGGTTCAGACCCGCATGGTCACCACCCCCCTCTCAACTAATCACCACCAGGCTTCCTTCTCTGAGGGCTGAACAGAAACCAGCCCTTTTCAAAGACTCCGTCCCTGATATCCACCAAGTGCCTGAAGCTGCTCTTCCTTTCACGGTTTCGACCCAACAACAAATCAGCATTCCTTCCTCATAAGAAACCCCATTCACGGAGTGCCTCTGGCTGGTATGTGGAGGCTGCACAGGGAGGGCCTTCATGTCCCCTGCTTCACCTTTTGATGCAGAATGCCTAACTGTAATCTGTTTACATGTTAAGCCTCCATCCCCCAGTGAACATGGGATGCATTTTGCACACGTTAGCTGACTATGCATGCCCGTGTCTCCTCTTCATGAATATTCACAGTTCCTCCCATAACCTGCGGAATATGTATACTTAGCCACCCGCTCAGCAAAAATTCCCGTTCCCTTTGCCTCTCACTAGAAGTTCCTGTTTCTGGCTTCTGGCCGGAGGCTACGCTTCCCAGCCGGTCAGGATGGCTGCCCTGCAGGATGCAGTTCTTTATGAGGAATGAAGCTCTCCTTTCCCAATTACGAGCCTCGTCATTCTTCTGCTGCCACCATCAGCCCCATAAGAGCTGCTCTCTTATTCGCCCATTATGTACATGGGCTTCTAACATCTCTGTGCACACATGTGTTTACACAGCTGCCTTTAAGTTTAGAGTTTTCAAAATTTTTAATGAAATCACAGAACTTGATTTATTTGACTGTTATGATGAGTTGCCTTGCTATCGTTTTATATTTTAAGTCAGTTTTTTTTTTTTTTTTTTTTTTTTTTTTGGTGAAGGTTTTGTTTTTCTGACTTCCTTGCTGGGTGGAGTGTCTTCCTAGGATGAATTTCTGGGAGTTTGATTACCGAGCCAAAAGGGAACAGTTTTTGTTTATTGGTTCGCATGTGACCCCTGCTGTCCTGCCTTCTAAAGAGTCAGACCCGTTCACCCTGCCTCCCACAGAGTGTATGTATATGAGTTTCATCACACACGGTTTTTATTTATAAAACCAAAACTGTTGTTCATAAGCAACCTTCAGTACTAATCTTAAAAATAGGACTTTAGGCTGGGCGCAGTGGCTCACGCCTGTAATCCCAGTACTTTGGGAGGCCGAGGTGGGTGGATCACGAGGTCAGGAGATCGAGGCCATCCTGGCTAACACGGTGAAACCCCGTCTCTACTAAAAAATAGAAAAAAATTATCCAGGCGTGGTGGCAGGTGCCTGTAGTCCCAGCTACTCTGGAGGCTGAGGCAGGAGAACGGCGTGAACCCGGGAAGAGGAGTTTGCAGTGAGCCGAGATCACGTCACTACACTCCAGCCTGGGCAACAGAGCAAGACTCCATCTCAAGAAAAAAAAAAATAGGACTTTAGACTTAGGAGGTGATTGGAACATCTACAGATTTCTCACCCCATTGTAGCTGTGACATATCACCTGCCCCCAGCACTACAGGGCTTCTGGTCTCACACAAATCATTTTGGCTGGAGAGCCCTTTGCGAGTGGTCTGCTTGCAACTCTCCTCCTTACCTGTTGGCATCTCCCAAATAGCATTTCTTCCAGCCAACAGCCTTATCCACCCACCTGGACCCACCTGAAACATCTAATGTGCCTGAAAAGGCAGAGTCGTGCTGCTGGGCACTGCAGAGCAAGAGCTGTTACCCCGACAAGCAGGGGCAGCTCCTCCCCACCTCCCCACCTCCTCACTCCAGCTCTGTTTACCTGTGGGCAAAGGCCCCCCTCTGTCCTGTCCTCTCCTGGGTCATGCTTGGGTGTGTAGAACCAGGCATCTGGTGAGGTGGGCAGGAAATCTGCATCTTCACAAGAGCCCAGGGAGAAGGTGCATGGCCATGTTGGGCCACCACGGCTGATATGTTCCTGCTATTGACTTGGCCAAAGTGTGCATTCAATGTCCAAGTTCCTCTTGGTAATCCCCAAGGAACTGGGTAGGAGCTGTGTACAGTAGCAAACCTCTTTCCACAGACAGGAAATGACAGGATGGAAGCGGGGGCAGGAAACGAAGCTGGTTTCAAACACATCCATCATGCGTCTCAGTTCTGCCCCACTGCTTGCTCCCTGTGGTAAGTGCTGAGCATCCGCACTCCCCAACCCCCAGCCCCCACCCCAGGTAACACACATCACACTGGAAATTCACATTATTCACGGGGTGGATTCTCACCCCCCGCCCCCCACCCCAGGTAACACACATCACATGGCAAATTCACATTATTCACGGGTTGGATTTTTACCCCCCCCACCCCCCACCCCAGGTAACACACATCACACGGAAAATTCACATTATTCACGGGGTGGATTCTCACCCCCCGCCCCCCACCCCAGGCAACACACATCACACAGGAAATTCACATTATTCACGGGGTGGATTCTTATCCCCCGCCCCCCACCCCAGGTAACACATATCACACAGCAAATTCGCATTATTCACGGGGTGGATTCTTATCCCCCGCCCCCCACCCCAGGTAACACACATCACACGGCAAATTTACATTATTCACATGGTGGATTCTTACCCCCCGCCCCCTACCCCAGGTAACACACATCACACGGCAAATTCACATTATTCACGGGGTGGATGCATGACCATAGGTTCATAGACTTTTAAGGGACTTTTGGGATCCACATATTCTTAGCTACAGAATCCTTTCTTGGAAGAAAGTTTCACCCAGAAGCCCAATGAGCAGCAGCAGAAGCTTGGCGCTTGCTGAACCGGAGTGTGAGGGTGGCGTGAGCTGAGCACCCAACTGCCTCGGAGCCCCCGGGGCTCCCTGAAGAACCATCTTACGACCTCTGACCTCAGCCCACACTGAACAGAGAGAAGGCTCCCTCGGCAGAGATGGGGGGCTCTTTGCCACCCCGGCAGCCCCCAGTCTGAGCAGCTCCTCCCCTCAGCTGCTGCTCAGATCCCTCCTGTTCACGCTCTGAGCCCGCAGGGGCCCTGCTGAGACTTGGGGTTGGCCACTTGTCACTGACATGCTGGGTGTGGCTCCTCTCTGCTCTATCACGACGCTTAGAAGCCAGAACGCTGGGTATGGCACCTCTCTGCTCTATCACGACGCTTAGAAGCTAGAACGCTGGGTATGGCACCTCTCTGCTCTATCACGACGCTTAGAAGCTAGAACGCTGGGTATGGCACCTCTCTGCTCTATCACGACGCTTAGAAGCTAGAACGCTGGGCAGGGCACCTCTCTGCTCTATCACGACGCTTAGAAGCTAGAACGCTGGGCAGGGCACCTCTCTGCTCTATCACGACGCTTAGAAGCTAGAACGCTGGGCAGGGCACCTCTCTGCTCTATCACGACGCTTAGAAGCTAGAACGCTGGGCAGGGCACCTCTCTGCTCTATCACGACGCTTAGAAGCTAGAACGCTGGGCAGGGCACCTCTCTGCTCTATCACGACGCTTAGAAGCTAGAACGCTGGGTATGGCACCTCTCTGCTCTATCACGACGCTTAGAAGCTAGAACGCTGGGTATGGCACCTCTCTGCTCTGTCTATCACGATGCTAAGAAACCAGAACACACCCCTAACTCTGGATACAACTGAGAAGGCTGTAGCCACGCATCTGCCTTTATCCAGATTATTTTTCTTCCAAACTTTTGAGTTTTGCTTTTTGGTGATTATCACTCTTCTTTGGAAAAAAACATGGCTTTATTAATTTGAATAAAATGCAAACACTTCTCAAGATATCAGAAATTAGATTTTGAAGTACATCAAAATGCCACCCATCTATGAGGGGTGTGTATCTGCACTGTAATCTGTTCATTTCCTTTAAATTTTGTTTTGAGATATTTCCATTTGGCTTAAAAGGTTTTAATTCCACTATCTGTCATCACGTGCGTTAAATGCAAGTGCAGGGGAGAGATTTTGTAAATGCTATTAGATTTCTGTAATCAAACTCTACTTTATATTCCAGAGTCAGGGATTAGAAGAATTTTAAATACATTTTAAAAATCAGAACCGTCAAATTCAGGCTTAACACTGAATAAGGCAACTCAAATTAGAAAAAAAGTCATTAGCTTTTAAATAATTTCTTAACTTGTACCCCTTTCTCCCATTTTCACCACCGCAAATCTACTCCAAATATACAAACCTCCTTCCCTCTCCCGGGGGCAGCCTCCCGACGGAGACGGGCAGGGATGAAGCGGGAGGCACAGACGCTGGGCTTGAGGGCCTGCTGGGCACGACGTCCATGGAGTCAAGAGCTCGAGAAGAACTCTCTTTTGAAATGTAAAATGGCCACGTGGAGAAGGATGGCGCTCCAGGAGCTGGTCTCCAGCATTTAGTGGAACGAGGGAATATCTGGAGATGGCCAGGAAGACAGGCAGGTCAGGGTGGATGAGCTCCTTGTGGCCAGATTGTAACCAGTGGGTAAAATAAACATTACTCTAGGGTTTCATCATTTTCGGTCCCAGGGATGATGGAGCCTCTGCCCCGGGAATGGCAAGGTCCATCCTCTGCTCACTCAGGGGCCACAGAGGACACAGGTCGGACGTGGATGGAAGCAGAGGCGTGGTGCCGTGCAGGTGAGCTCCTGCTCCTGCCCTCGGCCCCCACGGTCCCCCGCAGGAAGCCCATCAGCCCAAGTCTAGGCAGAACCTCCCTGCCCACACATGAGATGGGTGGGCATCGGGGGTGGGCACAGGCCAATTCTTTCTAGAGTTAAATAGTCCACTTCACAGATAATCTGAGCAGCAATTCAGATTTCCATGCATTGAATCAATCTACTTCCTAGACAGAGCTTCACAAGGAAAAGTGATGCCATTTCCAATAAGAGATGAGAAAACCTAGGGGGAGAAACAGGCTCTGGCAGGAAGCTCAAGAGCCCTGCGTGGTCCACATTAAGTGTGAGTCTCCCCTGCGGATCTCCCAGGAGAGAAACGGAGGCGGCCTGTGGCCACACACGTCTGTTGCTCAGTGAACGGGTCAGGGCTGGAGACACGGTGAAGCTGGGGATCATCACCAAACACATGATATAAAAAGCCAGGGCCCAGGTGAGTTCCCTGCAGGAGAGAGCACGGGCAGAAAGGAGGAGGGACCCAGGCCCTGGAGGGTCCGAGCTGTAGAACTGACAGAGGAGGAGCTGGTCGACGTGAAGGGAAGAGATGGCGGTCGCCCGAGTGAGTGCAGAAAGCAATGCAGGTGACGGCCGGGTTCTGCCTTCAGGAAACGACGGGCCTTATTCCTCGATGCAGCTCCAGCTCCACCTGGGATGGGAGCTCTGCGATGGAAGGTTTGTCTGTTTTGTTCACTGCTGTAGTTTCAGTTCTTAAAACCTGCCTGACATGTATAAATATCCAGGAATGAGCGAACGAACAGCCCACTAAACAGAGGCTGAGCAGGGACCCTCAGACACGCACATCGAAATCCCACATGACACACGGCATCGGCTCTGAGGAGCACGAAGCCACGAGCACAGGAAGAAAGGGGATCTCCAGATTCCAACACGGAACGGAGCCATCGAAACCAGGCGTGACCGGGAGCTGCTGCTCAAGTGGCTCTTGGACATTTGGAACCTTTCCTTGGATCCCAGTGTGTGGAAGCCGAGAGCTGGGGGGTGAGTTCCGACAGCCACAGCCCATGCGGCCTTGGGGTGGATGGAGATGGGGGCTCCACATGAGGCCCAGGACCTTGAGGACCTGCCTCCCTCAAGACTGAAGCCCAGGAACACACCACCCACCAGCTGGGGAAGTGGGGAGGGGGCGGAACCCCAGGCCTGTGCACATGCCAGAGCAAGGTCCACACGTCACTGAATGGCGCAGAAACTCCCAGGGGGACAATTGACACGACAGTGGATCCGCTGGGACACTGAGGGCAAAACTTCTTATCCAGAAACTCTCACATAGAAATTCACACTTCAGTATCATCAATCCCTGCTGAAGGTAAGCTCACAATTCTAAAGAAAGACTTCATCAACCACGAAAGAGGACAGACCCGCAGGAGGCGTTCAGCAGACGTGATGAGCAGGAGTTGTAGAAACCTAAGACTAGGAAACAGCCGGAGGGTGTGGATGAGACTGTAAAATAAGTAGGTTTAAAATGACTGAAAAGATAAAAGATGGTATCGAACACATAATCAAAGTAGAAGGTAAAAGAACAGATTTGATAAATTACTAAATAAAAAGTTTTCCTAAGTGAAAAATACAGTAACCAAGAGAAAAGTACCCAACATTTGGGTTTTACAACAGATTAGACACAGAGGAGGAGGGAACGTGGGAAACAATTTCAGGAAATAATCCGTCATGTAGCATCGAGGGAGGGAGAGGCGAAGGCGTGACAGAGGGTGCTGAGACACGGTGGACGGAGCCAGAAGGTCCAACCCCTGCCTAATCCAAATGCTGTGGGGGCGTCAGGACCACGGTGAGAATGACAGTGAATGTTTACGAGTGCTCACTCGTCCGCACTCCGCCACCCAGAAACCTGCACACAACCCGGTGGTGCGGGTTCTGTGATGACCCCCGTTTGACAACAGAGGAAGGAGAGTCACAGGGTGAGCACAGAGACCACGGTAGGCCACCGTGAAACAGATGGCGAGGGGCGGCTCTGCAGAGTCAAGAAAGGGCCTGAGTGAAAGGAAGCACCAAGTACAGCACAAAACCCAGATTCCCCAATCCAAGCGGGGAGTGCCTGGACATCACAGGTGTCCACCGGAGGACGGGAGGAGCTGGGAGGACCAAACTCAGATCCCCTGATACAAGCGGGGAGTGCCTGGACATCACAGGCACCCAGCAGAGGATGGGAGGAGCTGGGAGGACAAAACTCAGATTCCCTGATCCAAGCGGGGAGTGCCTGGACATCACAGGTGCTCAGCGGAGGATGGGAGGAGCTGGGAGGACCAAACTCAGATCCCCTGATCCAAGCGGGGAGTGCCTGGACATCACAGGTACCCAGCGGAGGATGGGAGGAGCTGGGAGGACCAAACTCAGATCCCCTGATCCAAGCGGGGAGTGCCCGGACATCACAGGTACCCAGCGGAGGATGGGAGGAGCTGGGAGGACCAAACTCAGATCCCCTGATCCAAGCGGGGAGTGCCTGGACATCACAGGTACCCAGCGGAGGATGGGAGGAACTGGGAGGACCAAACTCAGATCCCCTGATCCAAGCGGGGAGTGCCCGGACATCACAAGTACCCAGCAGAGGACAGGAAGAGCTGGGAGGATGAAACCCAGATGCCCCGATCCAAGCGGGGAGTGCCTGGAAATCACAGGTGCTCAGCAGAGGACGGGAGGAGCTGGGAGGACTAAACTCCCCCAATCCAAGCGGGGAGTGCCCAGACATCACAGGTGCTCAGCGGAGGATGGGAGGAGCTGGGAGGCTACAGCCACAGGTCCAGGCCCTGTGGCTCCTCCAGTATGGGAAGGGCAGCTCTGTCCTGAAAGGGTGGCCGTGGAGGTGCTGTCCTCCAGGCCCAAGTGTGTGTGGGAAGGAGCTCCGTCCTGAGTGGGCGGCCAGGGAGGTGCTATCCCCCCGGCTCATGTGTGCGTGGACAATAACATCTGACCTTCCATGCTTAAGAGGCAAAGTGTGGCGAGGCACACGGCAGAAGCCACTTGGGCTGGAGCTGCCCAGTCAGTGGCTCTGCCTGTCACCACGTCCTGCCGCTTTCCTGGAGTGGCCAGAGTCCAGGTTTCAATGAGGAAGGTGTGTCTGGACACCAGGCACCACACTGGTCACCTCCCAGATGAACCCCAGAGTCTCCCATTCCCCGTCCCCCACCCCTGCCCCTCCAGCCCTCTCCGGGCAGAGCCTCCTTCATGTTCACAGGACCCACCTCCCTGCCCACCACAGCCGCTTCTCACGGGGCCTAAATATTCCACAGTTCAGCAGATGGTCCCAGCCTCGACGTGTTCTCTGACCAGATTACAGAGACAGCTCTAACCTGAGTCCATCTAGATTTGTCCCTAATTCCTGGACACCATTTTCCCTGTAGGAATGACTTAGCACCAAACACCACCCCACGTGATGAGCTCAGAGGGAGAGGAAAGGCAGGAGGACACCACAGCTCCTTCCACATGTAGGAGACACACAGCCGCTGGTGTGACACGGGGTCACAGCCGCCCCCCACTGACTCCACCTCGAGGCCACTTGGCCCCTCTGCATCAGTCACTGCACCTTCTGTGGGATGCAGGTGGCTCTCGGCAGCCCCCCCGACTCTTGGCTTCTTTCTCACCCTTTGCTGGGTGCTAAAGACACAGTAAGCTTCTGGGAAAGACCAGGGCATCACCGGCTGCCCAACACCTCGTTCATCCAGCACGAGCCAGGAAGGCATCAAGAAACACCGAGAACAGGAGCACCTGTCGGGCCGTGAGGCCGGTTTCCATCGGTCACTGGCTGCTGTCCTCTCCCACACCCTGCCCGTCATTTAACCGAGAGGTAGACATTTTCCAAGCCCTTCAGGCTATCCTTAAGCAGGCACTGCATGGGAAGCGCAAGAACCTCTGTTTGGGAAGAGCGGCCAATTAAGCAGCTTCTTATTTCAAGAGCCCGAGTCTCGAGTCTCGGGCCTGGTGAGGACGAGATTTCCCCACAGAAGCGGCCTGTCTTTAAGTGGCTCCGCAGAGGGCGGTTCTGCTGTGTAGCAAGCACACTCATAAATAAGCGCTCCTTCACAGTTAATTATCTCTAATGGCGAGTGCTGTGAAACCCAAAATCTCAAATGCAAGAGCGCAGATTGGTTTCGGTCCGCACTGACTTACGAGTGGCCACACGCCATTCCTCAGAGGAGGCGCGTCCGCGCTCTGTGTGCAGTTCATTAAGTTGTCATGTGAGGGGACGGTGCCCGCGGCTCTGGCTGCTGGCGGAGCCTGGCCGACGCCTCTCTGACACCAGCATGGTGGGGTTTGGACACACGGGGGCTTGATAGATTTTCAATGATATTATGGAAGCATTTCCCGTTTTATATCACCTCTCCCAAATATACGTCCTTCGATATTGAAGATACAAGCATGTCCCACTGCATCCCAGGAGGAAAGAGGAATCCCTCTAGCCCATATTCATTTTCACACACTTAGCAACTACAAAACAGCTGAAGAGGGGAGGAAGTGCACGTTTTCTGAAGGCTTCTCTGTTCTTCTTAGCCATTAATGCTTTTTCTTGTGGGGATACTAAATTACGACTTCAAAGGCCCTAAGACATCATTGAACTCTCCAGGCACATTTTGTCCCCGTTTCCCACCCACAGAGGATGCTCCTGCCGCAGCCCACTGGTCCTCCCCGGAAAACAGGACCTCGGCTGAATTAACCTGCAGGTCCAGCCTCTGTTCTCACGGTGCTCACCAGCACCCAGACAGCATCGCCGATCTCAGAGCAGACGGCACCCCTCCCGTTACTCACCGACCCGACTCCGGTTTGAAGAATTTTCAGTCCAGAGGTTTCCTCCAGTTTGTCTTTGTTGTCAACTGTTAGGAAAAATCAGAAAGCACAGGGGTCAGGTTGGAAAGGTCCTCAGTCTCCGGGCACCTCTGAGCATTTTTCTCCATTGAAAAATTCAATTACCGACTGCTTGACCCATCTACCTTAATGGAAGGGTCACGAACAGGCACAGAATTAGAACCTGAACGAGGCTCCATTTTCCCACTGACCACTGGGTCCCCCTCGGGCCAGCTCAACTGTGCGTCTTTGGTTCCATCTAGAAAGGGATGTCCCACCAGGACCCCAGGACTACTGTGAATCACTGATGAGAAATATGTAGACACGCTCTGCAAACTGCAACGTCTTATTTTAAAATTACGTAATCGTTCGTAGCTGTATAATTACTGGGAAATATGTGTCATTAACCAGCATTAGGTGTTGATAAAAAGACTCCCCAGAAGGCCAAGCCGAGCGTGTGTATTTCTGTCATCAGCCCCACCAGCTACTCTGCGGCCTCTTGTTCATGCCCTGACAGGAACATCCTATAATAATTTAGCTCTCATAAAAGCCTCACCCTGGTTTTCTCCTGATATAGAATGAGGAAGACGTTCAGAGAACGAATTGCACTCGATGGCAAACCACGGGAAATGAGCTCTGGAAACAATTAGCAGATGGAAATGAACCCTCAGTAATCCCAGCACCAACACAGCAAACCCACCTGCCTCACTTCACGGAGAGGACGGGTGTCACAAGGCAATTGACCTTGGCTTACGACTCTGTGGAAATACGCGTTTGCATAAAGCCTTTGTCGCTTTGGAGATGAAAACCAGAAAAAAACGGAATTTCACTGCAAACCCTACCAACGAAGAGACCTTGCGATTGTGATTAACACAGGATGAGAAGCAGGAAAATATCAATTACTCTCACCCCTTATTGTAGCACCCCCGTGTTAATCTGGGGTAATGAAATTATTCCTTTCGGAGGGACGCAAACGAGATCCTGTCACAGCCTGCCCTTCCCACCTTTGCGGCCTCTCCATTGTCTTACGGAAAGTTTTTCCCTTCGAGCAAATGCATATTATTTTTTACATGTAAGTAATTACCTACTGCGCTGAAAGAACGAGGCAGACAGAAAACTGTGCTAAAGCAAAGCTCCTTTAAAGCTTTAGGATGGGGTGGGAACCCAGGGGAGGGAAGGGGAGGACACGGACGTAAGCCTTGGGTGGCAAGAGAGCTGTAAGGTCATCAGTGCTGTTGTCCTCCTGCAAACAGAGGAGACATCTGACTGATCGGCAAGCTTCCCTCAGGTGGGTAATAGCGGACTCTTTTAAGCAGGCTCAGGAACAGAAAGTGAATACAAAAGCAACCTGAGAACCACCCCGGTCACTGCTGCAGAACAGTCACTGATGTCAGGGTCAGGAATGGAAGCCCAGCCCATAGTAATGAGAAAAATCCAATCCACAGGGGAACAACCTTTTCCTATGAAGGGCAGGTAGCAACTGGGTCAGGCTCGGCAGGCCCACGGCTCCGTCTTAGCTACTCAGCCCTGCCTTGCAGTGTGGAGGCAGCTGCAGGCCACGCCTAAGTGAATGGTCGTGGCTGTGTTCCAATAAAACTTTATTTACAACAGCAGACAGTGGGTCTGATTTGACCTGCAGGCTGTGGTTGCCAAGAGGTTGCCCGGCCCTAGTCCATTCTCCACACTGCCCAGGGTGTCACGAGCCGTCAGTCTAACGGCGTCTGTCCATCCTTGGACTCAACATCCAGACCTCTGGTTCCAAATCCAGACCTTTCAGTGGTCCTTCAAAGCCTTTCAGTGGTGTCCCCTGCAAGCACGGAGAACTTGCCTTGCTGGCCCTGAGGTCCAGGTGACTCTCCTTGTCCAGATATTGGGCTTTTCAGCACATTTCAGGCGTTCTCTGTCCCCTGCCAGGATGCTCTGAGCTCCTCAGTCTGACAAGAACACAGTCCTCTTTCCAGGCAGCTCAGGCCCCACATGTGCTCAGAGACACCCCCTTCTTCACCATCCTCAGCACGGCCCTGTGTGTCTCACAGCTCATGGTGTGCAGGCTGCCTGTCCCATGCACAACAGGATTGTGAACTGCCGCACTGGGTAATTTCTGCTGTGTAAATGCTCCCATCGCGGCCGGCTTCTGCGCTCATGTGAAACTACTAAAGGGAATGGGTAGAGACGCTGTCTCAGTCCGTTTGTGTTGCTGTAAAGGAACACCCGAGGCTGGGCAATGTACAAGCAAAAGAGGTTTCTTTGGCTCACGGTACTGCAGGCTGCACAAGAAGCATGGTACAGGTGTCTGCGTCTGAGGATGCCCCAGGCTACTTCCACCTGCAGTGGAAGGTGAAGGGAGCCGTGCAGTGTGCAGAGCTCACATGGGGAGAGAGGAAGCAGGAGGGGGCGAGGGAGGGCCAGGCTCTCGTTAACAGTCAGGTCTCACAGGAGTGAAGAGAGAAGAAGTCGCTGACCTCCACCCCGGGAGGGCATGAATCCATTCAGGAGGGATCCGCCCAGCCCCATGCGCCCCTCCCCCATTATCCAAAGGCCTCCCACCAGGCTGTGCCTCCAACCTGGGGACCGAATTCCAACATGAGGCAGGGCGGGGTCGAACCTACCAGACGCAGAGTCGCACATGGGGAGTGAATTTCAAACCGAGGCACGGCAGGACCGAACCAAGCAGACGCAGAGTCACACATGGGGACTGAATTTCAACATGAGGCACGGCGGGGCCGAACCAAGCAGACGCAGAGTCACACATGGGGTGTGAATTTCAACATGAGGCACGGCGGGGCCGAACCAACCAGACACCCAATCACACATGGGGAGTGAATTTCAACATGAGGCACGGCGGGGCCGAACCAACCAGACGCCCAATCACACATGGGGAGTGAATTTCAAACCGAGGCACGGCAGGACCGAACCAAGCAGACGCAGAGTCACACATGGGGAGTGAATTTCAACATGAGGCACGGTGGGTCTGAACCAACCAGACGCCCAATCACACATGGGGAGTGAATTTCAACATGAGGCACAGCGGGGCGAACCAACCAGACGCCCAATCACACATGGGGAGTGAATTTCAACATGAGGCACGGCGGGGCCGAACCAACCAGACGCCCAATCACACATGGGGAGTGAATTTCAACATGAGGCACGGCGGGGCCGAACCAACCAGACGCCCAATCACACATGGGGAGTGAATTTCAACATGAGGCACGGCGGGGCCGAACCAACCAGACGCCCAATCACACATGGGGAGTGAATTTCAACATGAGGCACGGCGGGGCCGAACCAAGCAGACGCCCAGTCACACATGGGGAGTGAATTTCAACATGAGGCACGGCGGGGCGAACCAAGCAGACGCAGACCTGCAGGTGCACAGGAAAGAGTTCCCACCATGCAGACACGGAGGACAGAAATAATCTCAAGGGCGCTGATGACACGAAAATGTAGAAAACCAGTTATAAAATGGTGAGCTTGAGTATTGATCGCCTCTGCTCTTAAAACAGTTTATTTAAGTGTGTTTTTATCATTCAGTGTTTCACAATGGCTGTATGAATAACGGGCTCACAAAATTCCTGAAAAAGTAAAACTAGTTCTGTCGAGTGGATGCAAACGGTCCCCCGCGCTGCTGGCACAGTGCTTTGTTTATTCCCCAAGTGGGCCTTCCTGTCCGTGTTTCCTTGGTTCTGAAATGCACATTTCCCCCAGCTGAAGTGGGGTGGCAGCATGGGCCAGTGCAGTGATGACTCTCGGCAATTCCCGCTGCCCTGAATAGGCAGCGCAGCAAGGCGCATCCTTGGAGGCCTTGGGGAGGGAATGAGTCCTTGTTTCTGCCTGAGCACTTTCTACTGGGGCCTCCCAAGACGCCAGGAACACGCGGCAGCAGAACTTCCAGAAAGGCCGTCGGCTGTGGCCAACAGTAACTCAGAGGATGATCTTCTTGGCTACAGTGGAATGCTCATGAGAAATGCTGTGTGGCCAGCCTGGAGAGCACATGTGGACCAGCCAGCGGCGGCCTGGAGAGCACGTGGAAATCAACCCTGCTGCGGCCTGGAGAGCAGGTGGGGACCAGCCCTGCGGAGGCCTGGAGAGCAGGTGGGGACCAGCCCTGCGGAGGCCTGGAGAGCACGTGGGGACCAGTATCGTGCTGTGGAGACGCTCAGTGGAGGGGCTCTGAGTGTGACGTGTCAGGATTCTTTAACCCGTTGATCGCTAAAACTCCTTTTAGATGCCCATGCAAGAGTGAGGCTGATAAATGAGTCTGAGAGATTGTTCAATAAATACAAAATCATCTGAGGTGATTCCAAAGCATGTGCTGTGGTTCAGTGGCACCGTCTGCTCTTCACTGGACCTGAGCTGAGAAATGGTTTCCAAGTCAGTGAAACAGGCATCGTGGTGAGTTCCAGGCAGAGCTGCCTCCCGAGCTGACTGTGAGCCTCTCGAGGACAGGCAAGGTTCTTCAGGGTCTGTGACTGCACTTTGATGCTTAGGGGCCTGTGTTCTTTCTTCAACAAATGCATCCACGCTGCTGCAAAGGACACGATTTGGGGCCACCATCCTAAGCAAATTAATGCAGAAGCAGAGAGCCACACGCCGCCACACGCACTCACATGGAAGTGGGGACCAGACATCAGAGAGCCACACGCCGCCACACGCACTCACATGGAACTGGGGACCAGACATCAGAGAGCCACACGCCACCACACGCTGTCACACAGAAGCGGGAACCAGACATCATCAGAGACCCACACGCAGCCACACGCACTCACATGGAAGCGGGAACCAGACATCATCAGAGAGCCACACGCCACCACATGCTCTCACATGGAAGTGGGGACCAGACATCATCAGAGAGCCACATGCCGCCACATACTCTTACACGGAAGTGGGGACCAGACATCAGAGAGCCACACGCCACCACACGCACTCACATGGAAGTGGGGACCAGACATCAGAGAGCCACACGCCACCACACGCACTCACATGGAAGTGGGGACCAGACATCAGAGAGCCACACGCCACCACACGCACTCACATGGAAGTGGGGACCAGACATCAGAGAGCCACACGCCACCACACGCGCTCACATGGAAGTGGGGACCAGACATCAGAGAGCCACATGCCACCACACGCACTCACATGGAAGTGGGGACCAGACATCAGAGAGCCACACGCCACCACATGCGCTCACATGGAAGTGGGGACCAGACATCGTCAGAGAGCCACACGCCACCACATGCACTCACATGAAGTGGGGACCAGACATCGGGTACTTACAGCTGTAGAGATGGAACAACAGACACCGGGGAATGTAAGAGGGAATGTGAGAGGCAGCGAGAGGGAGGCGGGAGGAAAGGGCTGAAACTCCCTCTGGGGGACGTGCTCACTACCTGTGTGACGGGAGCAAGTGTACCCCAAACCTCAGCATCACCAGTATGCCCAGATCACAAGCCTGCACATGTACTCCCGGAATCTAAAATAACAGCTGAAAATTAAATTTACAGATAAGTAAACAAATGTGCCACCGACAACCCTCCTAGCACGCCCCTGGTGCTGCCTGGCAAGCCTCTCAAAACTGACCCCGGGCCTTTTAAACTTTAGTTCAGTCCGTTTAAATCAGCAATTGAAGCAAACAACCTGAATTAATTATTATTATTATTTTTTAAGTACTGAAAGGTTTTAAGAGAGTACAAGGGACAGTTTCATTCTCAAGCTAATCTGAGACCGCAGTGTAAGTCAAAATCGAAGTCACAGAGTAAAGTAATTGAAAAGTAATGAAGCTGGCAGTGGCTACGTTCCTGCCACACGCCAAGTGCCGGAGCCAGCGCTTCCCACACTTCGATCCGTCTCCCCGTCCAGGCTGTGGATTCCCATGCACACTTCCCCCGCAGCTGTGAGGACCACGTGGGAGCCTCTGAGCCAGCGTGGCCCAGGTCTCAGCACCCAGCAAGCGACGAATCCACGGCCCTCGTGGTGGCAGCTGTTTTGCTGCATGTGTTGTGACCGGGCCACCGTCATTCCTAAGGAGAAGGTATCTGCTCCGTGTCTGAGACTGCAGTGTGCTCTGGTCTCCGGCGCCATTAACTCGCCGATCAGTGTTTCTGCTTGTGTTCTGAACGTCAAACATCAGCTGGAGCATCGCTCGACGACTCCGCTCCGGGTGACGCAGCTATCAAGGTCTTCCCCCAACAGCGGAATCGCTGTGGCCCCCCAACAGCACCCACAGCAACAGCATAAAGGTCACCAGGATTCTCCTGATTTCTTCTGTTTCCCAGGAGAGGGTCTGTTCCTTCCCCACAGGCCGGTTCCTTCGCAGGAGGAGTGAGGGCTCCGCAGGCTGCTTCTTTCTCAGCGCCCACAGGCTCCCGGTGTCACTGCTCCCTTCCCGAGGCCTCGCACACCGTCTGCTGAGTGATGCCGCCCAGCGCTGTGCTGGGCACTGACATGCAACCTGCCAGTTCACGTCAAGAAACTCCACCATCCTCTGGAAAGCCCGACAGTGCCCTGAGCAGGTGCCGGGGAGTCTCAGAAAACACACAATCCGGTCCCAGAGTCCCCAGAGTCCAGCTTCTTGCCAGGGAAATCTCTTTGGAGACTGCCGAGTGCTTTCGGGGGTGTCTGTGTGTTCCCTTGGCGCTGTGGAAGGAGGCAGCGTCTGTGGGGCATCAGCTGACTTCATGGGGTCCTGTGTTCCGGCCCCTTTCGGCGATGCCTGTCCTCACTAGTTCACTTTCTGACTTTGAGATTTCTCGCTGGCAGAGAGAACTGAAACACAGAGAGGCTGCCGTTCCCTCCTCCTGCGCCGTGAACGCTGCACAAGGCAGCCTCTGCGGCACAGGCCTGTGGTTTGTCGCTTCAGATTTTTTTTTTAACCTCAAATATGCCTAAAAGGAAAAACAATGCCTCGTGGTCCCCAGCATCCTGTGGGTCTCAGGCCACCCTGGACACCTCTCGACGTTATTCCTGCATCCTTGACGCCGTACCGGATTTCCCTAAACGGCCGCGTGGATTCCCTTTTCCACTCTGTTGGTGGAACTGGGACACGTGTTGACCTCAGATCCTGACACATCTGCACTGGGGAGTCCGCCGTCCTCTGACGGGACTTCTGCCCACACATGTCTAACCGAGGACTCACACCCACTCCTTTTAAGTATAGAGTAAATGCCTGCTGATTCTCAGTGTTCTTCTGTTCCTTTTTATGAACTCCATGACAACACAGCCAAGTTTTAAGTCTCTGCTAACCATGTTGAAGGAGGAAAAAAAGAAAAAGCCTGCTTCAGCCAGATGTCCATCAAATGCCAGGTCTGAGTTACGTTTTGAGCCGAGCTCTGGGCCTCCCGAGTCTGTCAGGCCAGGGCGTGGAGACAGTTGGAGAAGCTGCCTTAATAAAGGCACAGAACAACAGAGAAAGCCCGTTTTTATCTTCATGGGAGACAAAAAGGGTTTCCAAACACAAAAAAGAAGTCCTTTAAAATTAAATTCACTAGATGAAGGATATGCAAATTACCTGAAGAAGCGGAACCCTATAATGTTCTCAAAATTCCGCAATAGCCTATTTAATGAGTATTTTAATTTATCAGACTAATTCTTTGCACTTGACAATTTATGCAGCATTCCATATAATTAAGCTGCTACAGTGGAATAATTTTGCCTACTCTCTTTATCCTCGTTATTTTAACCTGAAAGAATGTGCAGAGGTCTCTTCTCTAACCTAATTACAATGGGGATCGCTTAATGGCTTTGCTCCATTAGAAGGCTGGGGGCAGGGAGAGCCCCCGGGCCCAGGGTGAAGCTGCACCTGGGGCCTGGCTAGCTTTCTGGACAGCACCACTGGCTTCCTTAGGAAGGGTCCTCCTCCCTGATGGGGTGGAGCCTGCTTTCTGGCCGAGCTGAAAGGACACCCCCAGGGTAAGAGCTGCCTCCTGTGCCACAGCCACCCTGAACAAGCTGCCTCAACGCTGCCACCTTCCACCCAGGGCCCCCGTGCAGGGGGTCAGCATCTCCGGGTAATTTGGGGACCTCTGAGGACTCTGCCCCTGCCCTGAGGTCAGCCTTCCCGAAACTGGAAGCCACCGGTCAGGATTCCCCGTGCATGTCAGCAAGGTGCCCAGCCGAGGGCTTTCCTTAAAGTGGGTGTCATTCCTGGGAAGAGGAAGGGGAATGAGCTTTGAAGGAAGCTGACTCAGTGATCGGAGCTCGGACCCCAGCCCGCACCTCCTTTCCTTTTTGGGTATCCCAGGTGGCCACAGAGCCGCTGGGAGTGCACAGGCCTCCTGGGCCCGGGCGAGCTGCCCTGTCGCAGACTGACAGGAGGCCCACCTGGGCGCAGGGCTGATCACAATTCCTGTAAAGGAATCTTTTAAAAATAAGCAATGTCCGTGCTTTCCTATTTCAGCCCATTCTCTTTCCCCATGTCGTTTTCTGAAAAGAACTCTAGCAGGGCCATACGTGAGGCCCACGAGGGTCCCCACCTTCCCTTGGAGTGGCTGCTCCCAGACTGGGCTCTCTCAGTGCTAATAGGTTGTCTATGAAAAAATGGGGTCTTTATTCATACCAGGTTGAGAAACACCCTGCTGGTCGCTCAGGCCAAACCTAAAAACTCCTAAAAAAAATTAAAAAATTGCGAACCTTCTCAAAGCCTTTCACTCACTACTGTACGCTGTGAACCTTTCACGCACCCTCTGGGCACTGGGGCACATGTTGCTCTCCTAGGACCATGGGTGGCATGGAGGATGGGTTGGGGGCCGAGGGAGACCTTAGAGAGGGGCGGGGTAGGCAGGGTCCACGTGTCCTGAGCCCCTCTAGACTGGGGGCTCGCCAGGGTCTGAAGCTTCCTGGAGAAGGCCCCGCTCTAAATTTCTTTGGTTCTGGGATCTCTAACATGTCTTAACATCAAACACACGCAGTGACGCTTCCTCAGTCTTCATTTCAGAACCAAAGACTCTCACTCAGCAAATCCTGAGATCCCGAGATCCTGACAACCTGACACCTGTTGGAAAGGTCTGGAAGCCGCCATGGAAGCTGTCACTCGGCCCCATGGGACACTGGGCTGTGGAAGGTGTGCCCCCAAGGGTGGTACGTCTCCGAGGGTGGAGAGGCTGGCCCCAGAGGCAGGTGCAGGTTGGGGGGTGGGGTCCTCACCACAGCTGGAGGGAGGTGCACGGGGAGGGGTCCTGAAGGGATGGCGGCCACCCAGGACCCCCCACAGCAGGTTTTCCTGTACAGGTGAGAGAACCTTTCTGTGGAGAGGCCCCTGCCTCACTCAGAGTGCTGTCCCAACACCGTCACCTGCAAGAACCTTCTGGAGGATGCGCCGTAGCCGGGCCATGTACAGCTCCTTTTTGTTGGGCTGTGATGGTGGCTGGAGGCAGGTCCCATCCGGCGCACAGCCCTGGCCTTCTGCAGCCCTCTCGGCAGCCAGCCCTGCTCCTTGGAAGTGGTTCTCAGCCAAAGGCCTGCTCCTGTGTGAGCAAGATGCCTTGGGAGCGGGAGGGAGCTGGGGTGCATTTACGTGTGTTTAATCTCAGTCCCACCACGGCACACGGCGCCCAGGGTCCTCGGCTGACCCTACACCTCCTCGGCCCCCAAAGCTCGTCCTTCCCCAAACCCTTGGGGAGGAGACAAGGGTCACAGTGTGGCTGGTGATGGTGGGAGCAGGAACCAGTGTTTTATGCTCAGATCTGTGCTGAAATCACTTTGGACAGCCGAGGGGGCGGGAGAATGAAACATAAAACAGCCTTCAAGGTGGGTGTGACAGCATCTGGGGCACTCTGTGACCAAGCAGTGGGGCCCGAGGGTAAGAATGTGGGCTCGGAGAGGACCAGGCCAAAGCTCTGTGCAGCCACTGGCCAGCCAGGCACCACGGGAACATCCACCCCTGTATGTGGGGTGTCCTGGGTGGCAACATCTCCCTGACCCATGTGTGGCGTGTCCCCGGCTGGGCCTCAGGCTTCTCTTTTCCACCCTCTTCTGCCTCCATGCACTGTGTTTAGTCCTCAGGCCCTGACTGGCATCTGTTCGATGATCAGAGCTGTTTTCTTTCCTCAGGCCCCATCCTTTCTGCAGATCTGATATTCCCACCTGTCTTCTTGCTGCTTCTACCAGGATGTCCAGTGGTGTCTCCACCCAAATTCCTGACCTCACCGACTTCCCCAAGCCTGTCTGTCCCCTATGTCCCCAGCCGGCCAGTAGCTCAGGCCCACAGCCGCAGAGCCGCCTTCATCCTCCTCGGACACAGCACAGCGCGCCTGGTGAAGCCGGCAGGTTCTGGCCTCAGGGCACACACGGGACCTGCCGGTGTCTCCACGAGCCCAGGTGGGTCCAGCAACTCATTCTCTGCTCTGGATCTTGCAGAGACCCCAATTGTGCTGGCTGGCTGGCTCTTCCATCCACGGTGCCGGGCCAGGCCTGGGAGGGGCCGCGCAGGCCGAGCCTGGACGATGTCCCCTGCACCCAGCACTTCTGCCACGCGAGCCGTGAAAGGGCCTCCACCCCTGCAGCCTGCCTTCCGTGGAAGCCACGTGTTACGTGAGGCCTTTCGCGCCCAGGAACAGGGAGGTTTGAAGAGCGGAAGCGCTTAGGCAGGAGAAAACACAAATTAATGAATATGTCAAATCCTGCTGCTCAGGTTGCAGAAAAGCCAACATTCTGCATAAAGAAGTATTCGTTCCTGGCAGTGCCAGGCACCCACTCTGGCATTTCTTTACACGTCGGCTCACAGCTCTGGAGGTGCACGGACAAACGTGGAGGCGCCCGCAGCACCTCACAATCCCTTTCACCTTTCCACGTCAGTCTAGACAGGACATACACGACTCACGCTACCAGCTCATGACATCAGCAACCGCAGGGATCTCAGAGCCAGAACTGCAAATGGCAAATGTCTTATTCTTATAAAAATATGGGCTACAATTTGATTAAATTGTCAAAAAATACAATTTAAAATTCAGCTTTATTTAAATACTTTTGATTGAAAATTTTGATATTTTTTGAATTATATTTGGCTTTAGAATATTTTTGAAGAAAAATGACTTTGGAAGCATAATTTTAGTTTACAATTTTAAATGCATTTTTATTTTTAATGAAAATACTTTACATTTTGTACCCCATGTGCAATTACAGTTGAATCATTTCTGTCTAAAACACTCCAACTTTATGAAGATCGTAATTAAACAATCTAGTGATTTCATGAAACGAGGGGAATAAAATGCATTTACAAATAAATATATAATAATTTACAAAATTATGTATGTCATTAATTTATTACTCAGCCAAACCTTACCAGCCCATTGAGAGAGAATATCACTACTCACAGGCTTGTAATCCAATCTACTGTCTTTTTCATTGGATTAATTTGCAGAAATAAAAACAATAGCTTTATATACATCATTTAAATAATTTTTTCACTATGAACATACGTTTTTCAAAGGATGAAGCATTTTTTTAACAGCTAATGAGCCTCACATAGACTTTTAAATGTTCAGAAGCCCAGTATGGAACGCCACTTGCCCTCTGGCCTTGGACTCCTCGACAGCTGGACAGGGGCTGAGTCTACACAGAGTGGGGAGGGAGGGTGCTGGCCATTCACACACACTCACACCTCTCCTCAAAGCCCTGCGCTGGCCCGTCTCACCCAGAGTGAGGTCTACAGTCCCGGCCACAGACACAGGGCCCTTCAGAACCTGGCCCTTGGCTGCCACCCTGATATCACCTCCAACAGCTCCCTCACCCCTGTTCAGCCACTCCAGCCCCTTCAGCGTGGGATGCCCTGGCCAGCGCCTGCCTCAGGGCCTTTGTACCTGCTGTTTGTTCCTGAGCCTCAAATGCCCGCCTGCAGCCATTGGCATGGTCCTCCTGTTCTCACCCAACGTCGGGCCCTCACCCCATCACCTGCCTGTCCCCTCATCCAGCTTCATTCTTTCCCAAAACATTTATCACCCTCTGACATAATGCACGCTTGTTTATCATCCATTTTTTCTCTAGAATATCGGTTCCACAAAGCAAGGATTTGCCCTAGTGCTTAGAACACTGCCCAGCACCTAGGAGGACCTCAACGATGATCTGTTGAGGGAATGAATAAGTGACTTGTAGGAAGCATGGGCAAATTAATCCCTAGTGGCAGCGTTCAAGCGTTACTCTCTCTAGGATGATCACGCCACCGGTGTTACCTCTATTACTAAGGCCAGTGGTGGCACTGGTGGTGCAGGGCGGGAGTTTCCTATACCTTCCACACCCATAGTTTTAGTTTTGAACCAAAGAGCCAACGATACAAGCATATCTGAGGATTCTTGACTTGCAGTCTCATAATTCTCTCCAACATGGGCTGCCAGCCACGAGCACGGGTGCAGGATCACGCACGTATGCCGTGGGAACACGCGCAGGATCACGCACGGACGCCGTGGGAACGGGCTCAGGATCACGCACGGACGCCGTGGGAACGGGCTCAGGATCACGCACGGACGCCGTGGGAACGGGCTCAGGATCACGCACGGACGCCGTGGGAACGGGCTCAGGATCACGCACGGACGCCGTGGGAACGGGCTCAGGATCACGCACGGACGCCGTGGGAACGGGCTCAGGATCACGCACGGACGCCGTGGGAACGGGCTCAGGATCACGCAGCGGTGGGAACGGGCTCAGGATCACACACGTACACCGTGGGAACGGGCTCAGGATCACACACGGACGCCGTGGGAACGGGCTCAGGATCACACACGGACGCCGTGGGAACGGGCTCAGGATCACACACGGACGCCGTGGGAACGGGCTCAGGATCACACACGGACGCCGTGGGAACGGGCTCAGGATCACACACGTACACCCTTCTGCACAGCTGGTGGAGGCTTCCTCTTTCCCACATGGTGCGGTGTAGGTTTGTATGCAAAGCAAACCCATTCATAGCTGACTGTGTCAAAACACAGCCAGAAAGATGCCATGCGGCAGGGCACGTGTGTGTGTGTGTGGGTGTGTGTGTGCGCGCGCACGCGCACGCGCCTGCGATTGGCCCAGCAGCCGGAGCACGTTCCTGTAATGTGTTGTGATCCACTGCGCAGCAACAACACAAAACACAAGGAAATGTTTTGATGTTAATCATTTGACATCAAGTCATCTGAAAGTAGCATGTTGCCCCAATGTTTGGATGTTTAATTTTGCTAACTGTCAGAAGGAATTAAAATAACCCTGGAACATAACTGCTTTCCTGACAATTATTTACTAAAACCAGAGATACCGTTTAAAGCTTAATTCCCAGAGAGGGAGAAGAGAAGGGGGGTGCCCTTGCCCGTGCCTGTGCTGGAAGTGGGCTGTTCATCATCGTCTCTTTCCTCCTTTGGTGGTGAGGCCAAAGGTGCTGCGGCTCAGGAAGCCAAGAGGAGGCGATCGATGAAGAAGAGCAGTTTCCGTGCCATCGTGAACGGGGGCTGATGCCTGACCACTCGAAGGAAGAGAGGAGGCAAGATGCCGTGCCCACAAGAACCACCCCATTGAGAAACGTCTGCGTGGTGACTGGACTTGCAACGTAGTGATCTCTGGGATGAAAAGATGCCCCTTTAGAAATTTACCACGATGCAAAGACACTCATTTCTACCTCAACAGCCAGGGACCCACCCTGCTTAGTATAGAAATAGCAAGGACATTTAGGGAGATAAACTACATGTGCACCTACTGACGTGTGTGTAACGTTCAGCGTTCTATTAAACATGCATATCACGGGCTCCTGGAAATGACTCCTCTCGCCAACTCAGATGACCTCTTGAAAGTTAGAAGTTTTGGGGTTAATTTGTAATTCAAATTAATATTTTATTTTATATTCCATTAAATATTAGGAAGATAACAAAGAATATTATAAAATATGTGTGGGTGCCAAAGAATAATAAGACAGGAAACACCCAGGATACCTGCCACTCCAAAGAGAGATAAAACATTAAAATTATCTTTGATATTCTCTGTGAGCTCTTCTTGGTCCTATCAAAGCTAATAATTCTCATGAATTCTGGGTGCATAGTTTCTTTATGTAGACTTTTTTTTCACCTATGTGTGTATCCCTAAACAAAATACTGCATAAGATGACATAACAACATACATGTTCTGTGATATGCCTTCCGTCTTTTGCTAACCCTGTGTTCTGAGACTCAGATTCGGTTTTGCATGTCAGGGTGGCTCATGCATTTTCATTGCTGTGTGACTGCATTCTATACATACGGAGCATCATGCTTTATTTTTCCAATCACGTACCCAGTCTGGTGGGAAACTGGGTTCTTATTTTTCCCTCCACATCTGAAACAGTGTAGCCATGAACATTCTCACAAGTCTCTGGGCACATGTAGAGAATTTTCTCCAGTACAACCACTAAGACATAGATGTCCCAAAGTGATTCTATCAATTTACACTCCTGTCACCAACACACAGAGTTCCTAGTGCTCTGTAAGCTCTTTGGTTTAAGCTGTTAAACACTGTGCCGATTTGGTAGATTTACGTTGTATCTCCTTGGGCTTTCAATGTGCGTGACTCTGATCAGTTTGTGCATCTTTGTGTATGTTTGTTCATCGTTCATGCTTCCTCTTATATGAAATTTTGTTTTGCCCATTTTTCTACTGGGTTATTTGTCTTTTTCTTACTGCTTTGTAGATGTTCTTCAAACATTCTGGATACCAAAACTTTGTCAGTTATGTGGGCTTCAACTATCATATCTCAGTTTGTGGCTTGGCTTTTTAAAGTTCCTGATTTTAATACAGTCTAATTTATCATTTTCTTTAAGGTTCGCATTTCTGGCATCTTGTTGAAAAAATTCTCCTTTAGCTCAAGATCATAAAGATATAATTCTGTTTTTTTTCCTAAAAGATTTTTGTCCTTCACATGTAAGTCTGACATTGAAGAACTGATTCTTGTATGTGATTCAAGGTAGAGGTCATTTCATTTTTTTCTCATTGAATACCCCATTTCCCCACCAGTTTCATGTAAAGGCCATCCTTCCCACTGATCTGTATTGTCAACCCCATTATCAATCAGTTCTGTTCCTGGCCCAGGTGTCTCTCCCTGTACAGATCCATGTGATCTTTCTTACTTTAGTGTAAGTAGTTTATACTGTCTACACAAGAAGGCAGGTGTTGACTCTTTGTACTTACTAATACATTTTAGAATCAGCTTGTCACATTTGTAAATAAATAGTTTCTGGGATTTTTGTTAAAATTTTATTGAATCTAGAAGTTTGATTGTTATTAATAGCATAATTATTCCCAATCTGTGAACATGTAAATCTCATATTTATTCAGGTCTTCAACATCTTTCAAGTTTTATAATTTTCCCCATAAAAGTCTTATATATTTAAAATATGTATATATTCCTGAGACTTTAAATTTTGATGCTATTTTAAATGAATATCATTTCTAAATAACATTTTCTAACTTTTTTTCCTAAATATACAAATACAGCTGACTTTTGCACGATTTCACATACAGCAGCCTTCCTAAACTATCTAATTCCATTAGTTTACCTGGATCTTCTTCCTTCTCTTCTGAGTGAATAATGAGGCTGTCTGTGAATAATGACAGTCTTGCCCCTTCCCTCCCTAGTGCACCCTTTCTCTCTCCTTCCTGCTTCACTGCCTGCTAAGTGGATCCTCCTGCAAATGCTTGTGAGGGCGAGAGCCCACATCCTTGTCTTATTTCTGGTGCTCCAAGAGAGCATTTCTAATGTTTGGCTGGGAAGCATGATATTTCTGTAGGGTCTTTAAAAAATCAAAAGAAGAACAAACTACTCTTACTTTATTCAACATTTTTATTATGAATGAATTTAATGTTTAGCAAATGTTTTTTACCTGTACCTACTGATATAATAATTTTTTTTCATTTATTAGTGTGATAGACTACATTAATTACAGCTTTAACTGTTCATATTTTAAAAATCAATTGCTGGATTTAATTTGCTATTATTTGGTTTAGTTTTTACACTTATGTTTTTGAGGAAATTTGTCTCTAATTGCCATTCCCTGTACTGTAATTACGAGTTTTGGCATCAAGATTATACTAACCTTATGAGCTGTGTAGTCTGGGATGTTATGTGTATGAGTGCATGTGTTGAATATATGGAACAACTTGTTTATAAAATATGTGTACCTGATATTGTCTTTGTGGGAAGACTTTTAACTATTAACTCAATCTCTTCCTTGGCTACAGGGCTATTGGAGTTTTTCATTCTGGTATTTTGGTCATGCTACCTAACATTTCAAATATACAGCCATAAATTGTTCATGATGACCCCCTGTTATCCTTTTATATGCCAAAGCATCTACATTAGCATTCCAATTTCAATTCTCAATTGTTTATTATTCCCTCCTCTCTTTGTAAAAATCACTTATGACAGAGGAGGTTTCTCAATTTTGTAATTTTTTTTTTTTTTAAAACACAAAAAATTTTGCTTTCTAAACAGACAGATTCTCTCTCTGTCTTTGAGATTCTGCAACTTCACTGTCGCGAATCGAGGTGTGGAAACTTTTTCACTCCATAGGCTTCTGAAATCTGAGTACTGGTGTCTTACATCCGTGGTGGAAATTTTTCTGCCACTGTATCTTCAAATATTGCCTCTGGAGCGCTCTGCTGGAATGCTTATGAACCGTATGTAAGATTCCAACTCTGCCAGAACACTTATGAATCATAGGTAATATTCTAACTCTGCTGGAACGCTCATGGATCATGTGTAAGATGTGTAAGATGATCCTTGACAGTGATACAGTGTGCCTCTTCCCCAGTAATGGTTTTCCCATTATAGTTGGCTCTCAATGTAGCTACTTTTTTTTTTTATTAGTATTTGCTTATGAACTCCATAGGCTTCTGGAACACTTATGAACCGTGTATAAGAGCCTCCTACTCTGTTGGAGCACTTATGAACTGCATTTAAGATTCTCCTACTCTGCTGGAAGGCGTATGCGTTGTAGGTAAGATTCTCCTGCTCTGCCCTCTATGGCTCCTACCCTTACTTTAATATTTTCAATTTGTCTCTGTGGGCTGCATTCCAGAAAATTTCTTAGTTCTATCTTTTACTTCTCTAATTCTCTCTTCAACTATATCTAATCTGCTATTAAACTCATATCCTTAGTTTAGAATTTCTATTATGTCTTTCATTAAAATATTATATTTATTCAAAAATTGTGGTCTCTTTTAAGACTATTGATCTGTAGTTTATACTTAGCTTCCTCCTATGTTCCTTTAATCATATTAAAATATTTAAATTTATGACCCATATCCAATAGTTATCTGAGGCTTTCTTTTGTTGTCCATTCTTTCAATTGACTTTTGTCCTATTCTCTGGTATGTTTTGAAATTTTTTATTGTGGACTCAAATTTCTTGGAATGTTACTTGCAGGTATTCTTTATGAGTAGAAGGGAAAAGAAAGGAGTCCTCTGGAGAGGATCTGCCTTTCCCTCTGCCAGGCGTCTGGAGGCCTGCCCACCTGGGAGTGTTTGAAGCTGAATTCCCTACTTGAGATGTTGTGGCTGTCCAGGCAGCATGCAGTGGGACTGCACATCCCTGTGAAGCCTGGCTGTGGTTAATGCCCTGAGGGAAAATGCCCTCCACCTCCTGCCCCCACACATCCAGGAACAGCGCTGAATGCAGGCAGTTTACTGGCCTCGGGCCCAACGGAGAGCTGAGACACTCTACCATCAGTCACCATTACCCTGCAGTCACAGTTCTTGGGGGTCCCAGCTCCACGTAGCAGGTCTTCTATTAGCCTTACCATATCAGGGTGTCCTTGTGCCTCCTGCCCTCCACAGACCACAAGGTCATGAATGCTGAAGTTCACTCAGTGTGGAAAAGACTCTCAGAATAAAGGCCAACATCACTCACCCACCGATGTCCCCAGGTTCCTGCTCTCACTTGGCTTGGGATCTCCAATAATGTAATTATTGCCAGATGTCTGATACATTAAAATTATCTCTATGTCCTCATATTCTAGTATTTTTGTTGTTTTTGGAATGAGAGTCAGTCCCAGTATCTGTTTCTTCCGGCGTACTGGTGGGAATGGGAACTCCTGTTTCTTCCGGCGTACCGGCGGGAATGGGAACTTCTCTGTTTCTTCCGGCGTACCGGCGGGAATGGGAACTCCTGTTTCTTCCGGCGTACCGGCGGGAATGGGAACTTCTCTGTTTCTTCCGGCGTACCGGCGGGAATGGGAAATCCCTCGTCTCCTGAGAAGTCTCTTCCTTGCCCCAACTGCTTTGTGCTTATGAAATAAAACTCCTTTTAATTCAGGTTTGGGAAAAACCTTAGGGGAGGCTAAATATGAAACAGTCTAATGATTTTATATTATGCCAAATATAACTAAACACAGATGTGTGTATAAAATTGCTAATTATTCAGTGTTTTATGGAATCTGCCATGACCCTTGCTGGGACTGTGAACTAGAAATGGCAAAGACACCTTCTCTTTGTGTTGTGCTGGGTGTGGACGCTGGTCTGTCCTCCGCTCCAGTCCACGCTTTCCCCAGGTTCTTCGTTTCGAACCCTCCTGGCAGCTGTGCGGGATCAGAGACTCTCACCCCAAATGGCCCCAGGCTCCTGTGCAGGGCCCCGTGGTTACTGGTCCCAGACGGGCGGCTGGAGCCTCTGGGAGGTGGACTTGGCCCAGAGCTACTCAGTTCAAAACGGGGGCTCTGGGAAGCACAGCCAGGTCTCTCGAGCTTGAGGCGGCTTCTCATGGACTGTGAAGAGGTACGTGTTTTAACACAACAAACTGCTCTCCTCTAATTACCTGTAATCCATGAGACAGTGTGAGGACCGTTCTGGGAGCAGGTGTGTTCAAGAAGCACGAAGACACATCATTTGCCCATCCTGTTTATGTTCTGAGAGGTGCCTGGTGCTTCACTGCAGAGCACGCAGCTCCTCGCTCTGGCTGCCTGCACCACAAGTGCTGCTTCTGATGTCACAAGCGTGGCCTCAAGGAGACGCTTAGGAGACCTCAGGGGCTGGCCACGCACCCCGGCCACTCCGGGACACGTCCCACACACGTCCGCCTCCCCAGCTGAAGGTCCCCGCCACGGCAGGGGCTGGCCACGCATCCCGGCCACTCCGGGACACGTCCAACACACATCCGCCTCCCCAGCTGAAGGTCCCCGCCACGGCAGGGGCTGGCCACGCACCCCGGCCACTCCGGGACACGTCCCACACACGTCCGCCTCCCCAGCCGAAGGTCCCCGCCACGGCAGGGGCTGGCCACGCACCCTGGCCACTCCGGGACAGGCTGCTGCAGCTGGGGAGCTTCCGCTTCACTTTCTTTGCTGTTCTAAACTGCTCTCTCTCGTTTAAAATGTCCTGTATGAAGCGAAGGCACTGAACACACTCCAGCCTGCAACGCAGACATGCACATCAGTGTGGAGCATTTGAAAGGCATTTTCTCCTTGGAAACTGAAAGGTCAATTTGTCAAACTCCACTCCTCAGGGTTCCGAGCAAGGTTCTTCAGCACTTGTTTTCCAGCCATAACAGGGTAAATAAATGAGACTCTTATCTGCGGGTCTCTTGTGAATTCTGCCAGTGGGCAGGGCTTCGCCGGAAAGGGAGCGTGGCTGCACAGTATTAATAACGACAGGCTGGTAAAAGCTAATGTCAGCCTCAATTTCCAAGTCATTTTTCAAATTATTTTAATTAGATATTGTTTCAATCTCACTTACATTAATTTAATATCTGATATCAACATTTCAGTTTTCAATTTGTTCAAATGATTTTTTTTTTTTGAGTCTGCCTGGTTGCCTGGAGTAATTTAAAATACAATGTTTATCTTCAGCAATTTTCAACGCGTGGTCCTGGGCAAACTGCTATGTTCAATAAAAGTGACGAGGAAGGGGGGCCCCAGGTCCTGCGTGGCGATGAGGAAAAATGGAAATTGTCTCCTTATCGCTCATCTCTAGACATTAGAGTCAGCAGGCCGAGGTAGGGCTGGGGCTGTGGTAATAAGATTTTCCACCCATTTCACGAAGTAATTGACTTTCCCAACGCAAATTTCAGTGAAATTTGACTAATTTCTTTTGTATTAAAAGGCATCTGAATAAATGGCCACGTTCCCCCATCTACACATTTTCTGAGAATTTTCAGTCACAGTCCTCAAACCTAGCCCTAAAAGATTCTTCCTGGACGCACTGCCACAAATAGCCTTAGGTGCTGCATTTTCTTAGTTTGTCCTTTTCTTCAGACGTTAGCACGGATGCTAGTAAAGACATGCCTTCTGAAATGGCAAAGGCAGGGCTGAACCAGGACTTTACCTCCCCATTTAGAAAACGTGGGAGAAATGAGGTATTCCAAAGTGTTCTTTTAAGACAAGGAAATTAGTATTGTTCTTGAAGTTGATAATTAGAAATCTGAAGATCCTTACTGTTTTTGAAAAGTGTGAAGAACTTAAAACAAATTACCCGGGAACAACATAAAACCAAACTAAAACACCATCCACATGGCAACAGGTAAACCATCAAAGGAACAGGAGGGAGCTGAGGAGCTGGAAGGCGAGGGCCAGTGTGATTAACAAGAAACACGCACAGTAAGGATGATGAGTGGGAGCAGGTGAAGTCATCCTCCTAGAACAGGTGCCTTCATTCGGATCAAACTACTCATTATCTATAAGCAACACATCGAAAACAATGCGTCCAGAAAGATTACAAACTGACACGGCAGGGAAAATCTATCAGACACATGAACAGAAGGAGAGAAGGCGTCATGGCATCAACATCAAGAAAATGTGCCATTTGTTTAAAAGTTATTTATTAAAGTGGAATAAACAGACTAATGTTATATTAGATTTTAAAATTCCAGATGAAGATATAGGGTTAATGAACTCGTATGTGCCGAGAAATAAACATCGGAATTAATAAGGAAGAAGTGATCACAGTACCAAGAGATGCCACTCACAGCCTGAGGGACGGAAGGGTCTGACGGCAGCCATCCTCTGCCAGCCACGTTCCGGGGCTGCGCTTGGCACTTCAACTGCTGCCAGCACTAACCCCCACGACGGCCGCCTGAGGTGCAGACTTCAAATGCCCCCGTCTTATTGATAAAGAGGACGGCGTTTTCCGGGGGTTAAGCAGCGTACCTAAAGTCACAGGGCTAGTAAAAGACAGAGCCTGATTAGAAACAAGTCTCCTTGCTCCCACAAGGGCCTGAGAACATAACAAAGAGAATTCAATAGCAATTGATCCAGCTCTATGGTCTAGAAACAAGAATGGAACTGATCAGATACTAAGCCTCAAAAAAGGCCTTCGTGTTTCTTAAATCATAAAAATCATAAATGTTGCATTCTCTAAGCAAAATCTAATTAGAAATTAACAACCACAGAAAACAAAACTCTCCCATCAGCTGGGCATTAAAAATATTCTTTTCAAAATTCTTAGGTTAAGAAGGAAATGGAAACTAAATTACAAAATTGTTACAGAATAATAAAAGCTGTGGGAGGTGCCAAAATCGCTCGCCGGGGGTGGGTTTCGAATGCTGAGAGCTTCCATGATAAGAGAGAAGGACAGTAAACAAAGTAGGCACTCCATTTATTATGTCAAAGTAAATAGGTAACAAAAAACTTGAGGGAAGAAATTAAAGAATAAAAATATAAATTAAGTTATAAGGGGAACACAGGATTGGTGAATAAACCCAAGAGATTGATTTTAGGGGAAAAAAATCATAAACGCTTAGAAGTCTAAAATCAAGAAAAGACATGTCAAATTCTAAAATTACCAAAAAATAATAATTAGGAGAACACATAATCATGGATGCAGTGGAAATTTAAGACTCATAAGCCAATAAGACCATTTCCATCTATTTACAATCATGCACCACGTACTAACGTTTTGGTCAGTGATGAATCACGTCCCCCCCCCAAGTGGTGGTCCCATAAGATTATGATGGAGCTGAAACATTCCTGTCACCTCGCGATGTCACAGCCACCGTAAGGCCACAGTGCCATGCGTTACCTTTTCTATGTGCAGATGATACACAAATGCCTACCGCTGTGTTACAACTGCCTAGAGTATTAGTGTAGTAACATGTTGTGCGGGTTTGTAACCTAGCAGCAGTAGGCTGTCCCATACAACCTGGGTGTGTAGGAGGCTGTAGCATCTACGGGTTTTGTAAGTGCACTCTATGATGTGCGCACAACGACGAAATTGCCAGATGATACATTTATCTGAAGGCGGCCTCGCCATTAAGCAATACATCACTGTATGAGAATTTGGAACTCCAAGAAATTGAACTGTGAACAAAGAAAATAAAAATTACTAACCTAGCTAAGAATGAAGAAAGAAATATGAATAGATGAATATGAAAATATAAAACATTTTTCAAAGAAACATCCTTCCAGAAAAGCACAAGGCTCTGAGCATGACTGGAAAGTTCTCTCAAACCTTGAGGAATAAAAGATTCTCAAGTCAGCACCTCTCAGGAGCACCAGCACCAAGCCTGGTCCACAGTTTACAAGGACACGCTTGGCAATCCACTGGTGGGTCTGAGGATACGGCAAAGGCCTCTGAGCCTGCACCAAGGCCCCCATGTTTTCTGAATGTCCCACCTGCTGCTTCCTTTGAACGTGAAGTTCTGGCCAGCGAGGACAAATGCTGAAATGTTTGAGACTTCCCAAATCACTTCTGTTTCATTGATGCATTTATAAGCCCAAAGTTAAGAGCCAGCCACACAAACAGAGCGGCCTGATCCTTGGCAAAGCAGCAAGAGAACTCAGTGGGGAAGGGACCAGCTTTTCAGCAGATGGTGCTGGGCCAATGGGATACTCACGCAAAAAGGGAATCCAGACGCCAACCCTATACCCTCCACAGAAATTAATTCAAAGTTAGATTTAGATGTAAAATGCCAAATTATACAACTTCCAGAAGATACAAAGAAAATCTAGGTGACCTCGCATTTGGTGATGACTTTTTAGAGATACAACATCAAAAGCACAGTTCATGAAGGAAACGATTGATAAGCAGGAGTTCATGAAAATTAAAAACTGAATATATTATTAGTACACGACCAGCAGTCATGTTCTTTGGTATTTGCCAAATAGAGTTGAAAACTTACGTCCCTAAAAAAGTATGCACGTGGATGACAATTGCAGCTTAGTTTATAATTGCCCACACTTGGAAGCAACCACGGCGTCCTTCAGTAGGTGAATGGATCAACTGTGGTGCATCCATACAATGGGATATTATTCAGGGCTAAAAAGTAATGAGCTGTCAAGCCAGACACGGGACTTGCAGGAACCTTAAACGCCTCTTGCTAAGTGAAAGAAGCCGTTCTGGAAAGGCTACCCACTGCACGATTCCAACGCGAAGACATTCTGGAAAGGAACAAAGGATGGAGACGGTGTAAGTTGTGGCGGAGGTAATGAGGAGTTGGGGGAAGAGAGAGGAACCAGCAGAGCACGGAGAGCTTTTCATGACAGGGAAACCACTCTGTGTGATGCTACGATGATGGATACGTGTCATCATACACTTGCCCAACCCCACAGAATGTACCATCCTGCTGTGGCTCCAATATGGCTTACACCCTCTGAAACTCATGCTGAAATTTGATCACCACTGTGGCAGCGTTGGAGGTGGGGCCTTTAAGAGGTGGGTCATTAAGAGGGACTGATGGTTTCTTGCAGGACTGTGATCATCCTGTGGGAGTGGGCTGCCACAGAGGACTGTTGCAAGGCGAGCCCAGCCCCTCATGCTTGTCGTCTCATTGTACGTACTTGCTGGCCCTTCCTCCGGGGGATGGCATAGTAAGAAAGCCCTTGCCAGAGCTGCTGCCATGCCCTCGGACTTCCCCGCTTCTACGACGGGGAGCTAAACAAACTTCTTTTCCAATAAACTACCCAGGCTCAGGAATTTTATTATAGCAACAAAAATCCACCTGAGATGAACAGCAAGAGTGAACCCTGAAGTTAACCCTGGACTGGTGATAATCGTGTCGATGTGGGCTCATCACCTGTGACAAACAGACCAACCTAACACAGATGGGAGCAATGGGGAGACGTGGCGTGGGGCGGAAGACAGGGCACATGGGAACCCTCTGGACTGTCTACTCAATTTTTCTGTAAATGTAAAACTGCACTAAACATAAAATCTACTAAACACAAGTCACAAACAAAGGTTAAAAGTTGTTTGTTTTTATTTGAAGTATAGATGCCCCTAGCTAGATGTTCAAATACCTTAAAAACTTGAGGTAAAGCGCATTCTATGTGTACCAATATTATTACTGCAGTGAAACTTGCAGGAGAATGTTGAAGAGAGATGATTATTTTCTGACTCTACTGACCAGGATTCTGTTCAACATCTTGATATGGGATTTTTGATTTTTAAAAACTGGGTGACGGGGCCAAGGAGGGGCGACGTGGAGAAGGACATCTCTCCTGGGTGACGGGGCCGGCGCTGCATCCTGACTTGGAGCAGAGTGCATGGGAAGGGAAATGGAGGTCTGGGTCTCACCCTGCAGTCCCACAGTGGGTGGGACCACACCTGCTGCAAAGCTGGAATTGCACTGAAATTGGAATGGAATTGAACATTACAATTCAACAGAATTGAAATTGCATTGAAAATTATGGATGGAAAACAAGAGCAGACTTATCCATTGCTAAGTGCGGATTTAAACAAGATAAATGTTCTCTTTAGTTGGACACAAACTAGCAAGAATGACTTTGTTCCCGTGGGTTTCTCAATATAAGCTCCTTTTGCTGGGAAAGAAAAAGGAGCATCTGCAGTAAGGTTGGTTCTCTTCCTTCCACATCACTGGCGGCAAGCGTCTTTATTATTCATTAGCAAGCTCAACGCCACGGCACACTGTGGCACCACTGAAAGCAGTCTGAGTTGGGAAAATATTTTCAATATTTCAACTGACTGCTTCACTAAGTCACAAATAACACAGCTAATCCTGAGGTCACTCGCTCACAAAAACCTATTTGCTGTGCTTCAGAGCAAAATGAAAATATATATTACAAATGATGCCCCCAGTAGCAAGCCTGCTCTGGGACCAGCCATCCTTCCATTGTCTCCTACCACGGGCAGCTGAGAACATCCCTCCTTCTCCTTAAAGCCCTTTTAATAAAGACCCCAGAGACTGTTTACTCAGGTGAACACATTTATTTGTAACCAGTGTTCAATGTAAAATTTAGCCTAGGCTGTGTGTGTGTCAATAAAGGTCTATAAATAAAACATCACTCTGGGCTTTTTATCTTTATCCCAACACCCTACACTGCATGCTTTTAGAGATGCCGTTCCACTGGGCCTTTTTATTCTTCACCCCGACCTATAAAAATCACGTAAGTCACCAGAAGCTTTTCCTGTGAGTCAGTCAGTGCAGGTGAGGCGGGAGCAGCTGGCTGTAAGTGATGATGCTTGTGACTGAGACAACAACAGGTGGGTGTGTCCTGGCAGGGCGAGAAGGCAGCCAGCCCCGAGACCATCCAACCACGCTCCACCTGCCCGAGCCTCGGAAACGCTGCCTGTGGGGGAAGCTCATTCCCCTCGTGAGGCAGAGCACGTGCCGCTACATCACACTGAGTTGGAAAAATCCAAAGAACATCATCCCCATCCTTCCGCCTGTGCCAGTTCCTTCGAAGACTGGCCCGAGACCTCCGTCGGAAGATTCTGCTCAAATTATTTGGGGGCAAATGTCCGAATGTGAGACCATCGATGGCTTCCATCCCATTCCCTCAACTGACGGATAAAACCCCAGAAACTTGGAGAGGCTATCACTGCTGCAAACAGTCCTGACAGGAAGAACCCTGATCCAAGAAACCAACAAGAGGAAATTTTACCGAGATAAAGTGAAATCTCTGCCTTTAGATACGCAAGGTGTTTTTAGGAATCGCCAGTGTTAGCGTAGGATGTTCGCAGCCATGCCCGAGATGGTTCTTTTACTAAACTCAGGGAGATTTTAGTTGAATTTGCAAAATGCTTGCTAACATATCTACCCGTTCCTGAGCAGAATGAAAAGAAGTAACCTGTCCTGAATTAGAGAAGGCCGGCTTTGGTGTGCGGTTTGGGTTGGACCGTATCTCAGCACTGTGTTCCATTCCGGATACTGCTGTTTAGCTGTGGGTACCCATGGGCACCCACAGCAGATGGCAGGGACGGGACAATGGGGGATGGAAAGGTTGTGTGTCACGTTGGAGAGGGGGAGGAGGGGGCCTGGTCCAGAGCATTTCAGAAGGCAGGGTGGGGCCATCACCTCCACAGCCTCTTCACCTGGACAGGACGAGAAGGAGGCACAGCCACAGGTAGATAGAGGGTGGCAGAGGAGGTCTATGGGGTTTCCTGGGGGTGACTCTGTTGAAGCCACACTCGCTCTCCTCTTCTCCTCTGCCCGTAAGGAAACAGTGTCCGCTGGAGCATCGGAAAGGGCGGCCCTGGGCTCGAAGCTGAGGACGTCCCCACTGACCTGCAGCTGGCGAGGTGCACAGCCCCTGGAGGAGAACCGAGGCCAACTGCCCTGATGCCAGAGCTCAGCTGCCCCTCCCGACCTGGTTCCGAGTCAGGAATTTCCCTACCCTGGACACCCCCAGACGTCCATAGGGCCCTGGTCACCGCTGGCCCAGGTGCCACCCAGAGTCAGGGCTGGTCCCTGACCTTTGCCTGGGACAGCGATTCCCATTCCTGAGCTGGAAAAGAGGTCGTGTGGAATCTACAGGACGCGTGGGGAGGACGTCTCGCTCTATTTCAGGTACACAGGGTGAGAAGTCCGCTGCAGGTGGATTAAAGGTGTCCTCCCCACGCGTCCTGTAGATTCCAGGAGGCCACTGGTGACCCGGCAAGTCTTTAATCCCCTCCAGAATCTTCCAGAATCCCCACAATCTAAATGCCCACATTTGCTATGTCCAAATCACAACTGTCAGAATAGCCCCTTATGGGTTCACCTTCCTCATGGTCCCGGGTCCCAACCCAGGCCTGGCCCGGCCCCTTTCCCTCCAGCTTCCTTTGGCCACAGGCAAACACTGACTGTTGTGAGGTGGTCAGCAGTGGACTCGGTCAGGCCACGTGGAAACCACATGGGGCCACAGAGTGATGGGCCTCGGATGCGCAGCGCACCCAGGAGCCGCCGGGGACCCTGTTAAAATGCAGACCCTGATGCAGAAGGTCCAGCTTTTCAAGGCAGCTCGCAGGTGAAGCCAGGGCTGCGGGTCAGGGTCCCAGAGAGGCATCATGGAGAAACGATGCTGAATCACCAGACACTGAGACAATCAGGAACCAGTGACGTGATGGAAAACACGGGCCGCGCTTCACAGCATGGTGCCTCCGAAAACACTTCCACACACTTCTCTCCTGCACTGCTCTAAAACTCCTTCCAGAGGCGAGGAAACTAGTTCGCTGCAAAATATATTTTATGGTTTTGTCATTTTCAGTATTTGCCCTGTAATTATGGAAAATTAGTTTAGACTTTATTAAGCTTTTGAGTCTACATGTGAGGCATATGGACGAATTAAATTTATATCCATGAATTACCTCCCTCTATCTATCTACCACTAAACCACAGCCACAGTACGCAGAGGATCCACACATTACATCCCTCTATCTGTCCACCACTAAACCACAGCCACAGTACGCTGAGGGTCCACACATTACCTCCCTCTATCTATCTACCACTAAACCATAGCTACAGTACGCTGAGGGTTCATGCATTACCTCCCTCTATCTGTCCACCACTAAACCACAGCCACAGTACGCTGAGGGTCCATGCATTTATCCCTCCATCTGTCCACCACTAAACCACAGCCACAGTACGCTGAGGGTCCATGCATTTATCCCTCTATCTGTCCACCACTAAACCACAGCCACAGTACGCTGAGGGTCCACACATTACATCCCTCTATCTATCTACCACTAAACCATAGCTACAGTACGCTGAGGGTTCATGCATTACCTCCCTCTATCTGTCCACCACTAAACAACAGCCGCAGTATGCTGAGGGTCCACACATTACATCCTTCTATCTATCTACCACTAAATCACAGTACAGTACACTGAGGGTCCACACATTACCTCCCTCTCTCTGTCCACCACTAAACCACAGCCACAGGATGCTGAGGATCCATGCATTATATCCCTCTATCTATCCACCACTAAACCACAGCCACAGGATGCTGAGGATCCATGCATTATATCCCTCTCTCCGTCCACCACTAAACCACAGCCACAGGAAGCTGAGGATGAAAATCCCCTTTCTCGGAGCATCTTATGTACCAGTTCTGTATTAGAAATTTCAAATACATCTCATCAAATTCTGAGTCCATGTGAGATAATAATTACCAAATCAAAAAAAAAAAATGAAAGAGCAGGAAGGGATTCTGGAAATCATCTAATTTATTTTAATATTACCTAAATGAGAAGTGGAGGCAGGGAGGGCCTTGCCCACAGCTGTGTGTTCCTGAGTAGCTGGGCGGGACTCCCTGCATCCTAGGCCTCCTACGCACCCTCCAGTGCCCCTTCCTCTAAACACTCTGTAGCCACATTCACTCACAAACACCCACAGACCCTGTAAAACGCTAATCCTTTGCTTCCTGCTTACACCTGAGAAGTAACTTCTCTCCCTACAGCCCTGGAGATCCTTCACCCTGACCTTGCTGGAAACCCCATGGCCTCCATTTGCTGTTGGGTAGGAGTTGCCTCCCCCTGCATCTGGAGGTGTAGCTGCCGGGATCCTGACACCGGCTCACTGTCTCCAAGCAAGCCCCGAAGACAGGAAGCCCCGTGGACCCGTCTGAGAGCAGAGGCCTGTGTCTGCCGGGTCCGTCAGGGCACGCAGGTATGTGTGGTGCATGGACCCGTCTGAGAGCAGAGGCCTTGCGTCTGCCGGGTCCGTCAGGGCACGCAGGTATGTGTGGTGCGTGGACCCGTCTGAGAGCAGAGGCCTTGGGTCTGCCGGGTCCGTCAGGGCACGCAGGTATGTGTGGTGCGTGGACCCGTCTGAGAGCAGAGGCCTTGCGTCTGCCGGGTCAGTCAGGGCACGCAGGTATGTGTGGTGCGTGGGAAGCAGGAGGGAGGAGGTTTTATGACAGCACAGGTGCTTTACGTCCAAGCAGGAGTTGACATTTTCCCCGGAGTTCTGCTGTGAACCCTTTGGGGTTTGTGACCAGGCTGAGCAGACTGGGATGTTTCTGAGTTCTTACGCATGCCCTTCACAGGTGAGGGTCTGTGCGATTCACGCTTGTGGGCAGTTCATGAAGAAGTGAGGAGCACATCACTACCTCCATTTTGCAAACTAGGGCTGGGGTCAGGAGAGCGACCCGACGCTCAGAGGGACTGTGGAGCTCTGTGGGCAATGGGCGTAATGACAGGTGGCATTTCTAGAGCACATACTGGGGACATGAACTGTTGCAGCTCTTCATGTGAATTCACACATTTAACTCTCACCACAACCCAGGAGGAAGGCGCAGATGAGGACTCCAAGGCCCACCCAGGACCATAAAACCAGGGTGGGGCCATCGGCAGATACAGGACCCAACGAGAGCCCACACTCAGCCATGCTGCGCCCGGGACTAACTGCCTGGCTCGGGTGGTCCTTGGTAGGACGGGCGGCATCAGGCCTCTCTGCGCTTGGTCTCCTGGTGATCCCACAGCCAACAGGATGCACCCGGCCTCCCCGAGAAAGATAGAACTGGTCTGGTTCCTTTCCCTGGGTTTGGGGGCGGGGGCCAAAGAGAAAAACGGTAGGCCCTGAACACTCTTCTTGTGATGGTGGGACGGACGTGCTATTCAGGAAAGCCTCAACTGGCTCTCCCAGGTCCACTGTACCCAAAGGAACTGGCTGCCTTAAGACGCTTGGTACAAGGGAGATTGTGAAGCGACCCCCGGACACTCCCCGTGTTGCAGCATCACTGCCAGGGTCTCACAGGCTGATCGATCCGAGACCACCTGGGTTTGAAGCACGACGGCTGGGAATGCGAGTTCCGAGTATGAAGAGAGGGCAGCACAGAGGGCGGGACAGGGGGTGGGCCGGGGGGGCAGAGGGTGGGAGATGAGAGGGTGGGAGATAGGGATGGGAGAGAGGGCGGGGCAGAGGGCAGGGCACAGGGACAGAGGGCAGGAGAAAGGTCAGGGTAGAGGGTGGGAGAGAGGGCGGTGCAGAGGACAGGACGGGGGTGGGACGGGGGCAGGATGGAGGGCAGCACACAGGGCCGGGCAGAGGGTGACACAGGAGGCAGGACAGGGGGCTGGGACAGAAGGTGGCACACCAGGCAGGACAGGCTGCAGGTGATGCTCAGAGTGCAGCCAGCCCACGTCCAGAACGTCAGGGCAGGAGGGAACGTGGAGAGGGTTTGACCTCAAGTGCCCACTTTAGAGGCAGGAGAGTGGGGTCCCGGGGTAACACGTGTCTTGCTGAAAGTTGTGAAATGAGGAACAGTGAAACAGTGAGACCATTCCTTCCACCCTTGTGTTTCCCTGGCATATCTGTCAGTCAGCTGGTCAACACCTGCTGCGTTAGCAAATACTGAAGGCAGGGTGTCCCTGGCACGACCCCCTCCCCGTAACCCACAGCCCCTCTTCCTGTGGCAGCCTGCCATCCGCTCTCTGCTCCTCTGACTACCTTCTGCAACCCTGCCTTATGGTGGAGATGCTCGACCAGCATTCAGGAGACACAAATGCCAACTTCTCTGTGGGTTCCTGCAGCTCCGGTAGACCCTGGTGTGACTCCTGAGGGCTTCGGTCCTCGGCTTGTTCCTCTTAGGAGGAAGCCAACAGATCACATCCCACGCTCAAACTCAGACGCCCACGCAGCACAGCCTCCGCAGCAGCCTGGCAGCCAGAGAGAGGCCGGTCATAGTTTTTGCCCTGGAATTCCCCTCCTTTTACCACATTTGCCACCTCTGGTCCCGTCTTCCTTTCAGAGTCCGGGCAATCTTCCCCCTCATTAAATCAAATTTATTCCCAATCCTCTGATGTCCATTCACCGGCCTGAGTCTGTGTTATAAGACTTCCCTGTCCCTCTGGCCAACAGTATTCGGGTGGGGGCGGCATCCTCACAGGGTGAGGAGCTCTGTGCTGTTTGCTGAGATGAATGGTGCCAGGAGGGAGTCATTCCAAGTGCCCTGTAAGGCAGAACCTTTCCGGTGCCCACTGGTGGCGTTCCCGGGGCACCAGGCACTGGAGGTCGGCATGCTTATCGTTATGCATCTGAAGGCAGCTCCCACCAACGCGCTGGCTGCCTTGGGGCCAGGCAGGAAGCGAATTCAGTCCCCATCGGCGGGTCCAAGCCTGGATCTAGACACCTGTCCCAGCTGAGACGCTCAGCTCTGGCCATCACCCGTCGCTCAGCCTGGGTGCGGACTGTACTAATCAAGCCATCACGCACACTGTTTTTCGGAGCCAGTTAGATCACATCACAAATGCAACTGTAGTTTGCCTCAAGATGTTTTCCGGAACCTTCCTGCAGAGATAGCACGAGGCCCACAGAGGAGTGTCTTGGGGCACCTGGCAGGTTCCAGGTTGGGAGCTGTAAACCAGAATCCCGCGCTCCTCCTCCCCTGGGTTCACTTGACCACAATTCTAAAATATTAATAGTGTACAGCGTGTTAAGTGATGGCAATTAAAGTCTGGTTCACTCTTATTTTATCACAAACGTTGCATAATAAAACCTCTCAGACCCCCCTGTGGTTCGCAGCCTCCTGAGAGGGGGGTCTCAGCCTCTCTCAGCTGCTGCTTTTAGCTCCTTTGTAAGGTGCAGTCCTTTCCCAGGATGTTGGAGTCAGGTTTGTGCACTGGCACCGGCTGAAGTGTTTCCCATGTCCTGTGTGAAGCTCGGGGGGTCGTAAGCACACACGTGACCGTCGTGAGTGCCACCAGCCCTGCCTGGAGCACTGAGGGGTGCCAAGGGGGCTTTCTTTTCTTTGCTTCTCCTGCTGCCCCTAACCCTGAGGTGGTACCTGAAATCCCTGCCAATACCATCCCTGTTCCTGAGAGCCTCCCTGGGCAAAGCTGGGTCTGGGGCAGGTAAGCAGGCAGCTTCCTGGGCACCAGCCCCACAGGTGGGCCAGTGTGGGAGTGGGCACGCCACGTCTCTGGGCTGCTCACAGGCAGTGCTGCTTGGGGATGAGATGTGTATTTTTATGGAAATGATAAAAATTATTTTTGGCTGCCCAAATTATGTATATTGCCCTCCCTACATTTTGAGAATTTTTTTTTTTTTTTGGCAAGAGGCAGAACCAGCTTCCCGCTGTAGCAGCTAAGAGGCTGCACTGGAGAGCAGCCCTCTCCCCGCCCTCACCTCCAGCACACAGGCCTCCTGTGATCAGAGGCTCCCACAGATTCTGAGTCAAGAACTCCAGCCGCTGCAGGAGCTGCAGCCAGATGAGGTTTCCAGAAGCCGTGGCTCCAGCATTGCAGCATCAGCTGCGGCGCCTGGCATTGTACAGAAGGGCACCCACATGCAGACACGGTGGCTGGCGTCTCCCAGGCTGCTCTGGGCTGGTTCCCTGGCTCTCCCAGCAATTCCACGGATTAACTAATAGCTTTTCATAAGCATATCTGCTGCTTACGACAGGTTTCCGTCGCTTGCTAATAAGAATTAATTGTGACTGATGCAGGATTCTTGGGGTGGGGGTGAGTGCCCCAGCGGGCACTGCTGCTTCCCAAGGCAGGTTCAGTGAGGAGGTGTTTGGCCCGGGAAAGGGCAGGCCCAGTCAGGCCTGAGCAGAGCCATCAGCATAACTCATCACGCCATCACACACACAGTTTTTCGGAGCCAGTTGGATCACATCACAAATGCAACTGTAGTTTGCCTCAAGACGTAGATTGCCACAGAACCCTCTACTTCCAAACACATGCTGCGTAGGCATTGAAAGAAAAGTGGCTGAAATGCGAGCTCAATTCTTAATCTAACCCTGTTCCCAGCAGGCACATGCCTTCGTGTGGGGCTAGAGTATTAACTCTAAAACTGTTTCACAAGCCTCTGGGGGCTTGAGAGGCATCTCAGTGAGTCACAAATGCATCAAAAAATGCAGGTAAGCTCTGGCTCTTACATGACGAAGGGACATTTTCAGTGAGTTACCAAGACGGTTAGAGGTGTAGCTTTGGTAAGTTAAATGGAATAAATGACTGGAGCTTAGCATAGATTGCGGTCTCAGCTTCAGTAGGAATTACAGCTGCCGTGCAGGGTGGGGCAACACTGCAGAGCTTCTACTGCACACAAGCATGTGCACAAACTGGGATTCTACCAGCACCAGGAGGAGTTATTTTAGGTTGGTCATGGCTTTCTATTGTTACTCTAAGTTGCTTCCCCTCCCCGCATTTAAAATGTTATTTTGACATGTCAGGTTTATAGAAAAGTTGTAAGACCGTCATACAAGAATCTCAGACACTCGTCACCCGATTCTCCAAATGGTAACATTTTAGGCTTTACTCTCACCTGCAAAATCTCCCTCTATATTTATATTTACACTGACATTTGTATTTTATTATTCTGAACTGTTTGAGAGAAACTTATGGACATGATTTTCCTTTAGTCCTAAATACTTCAGTGTTTATTTCCTAAAAACAAAGCCATTCTCCTACATAATCAGAGTACAGTTATGAAAACCAAACATTAACACTGATATGGTATTAATGTCTAATCAACAGAACTCACACAATTTGTCTACTTCTCCCAAGAACGTTTCTAGAACAAAATAAATGCCCACATCAGGCCCTGCATCCAGATGTCATGTCTCTCTAGCCTCCTTCAATTTAGAAAATCCCTCAGTCTTTCCTGGTCTTTCTGATATTGACAATTTTAGAATGGGGTGAGTCACTTTGATTGATAGTTTCACAGTAGAGGTGACTCACTTTGACATTTTTAAAGTAGGGGTGAGTCACTTGAATTGACAGTTTTAGAGGAGGGGTGAGTCAGTCTGATTGACATTTTTAGAGTAGGGGTGAGTCACTTTGACATTTTTAGAGTAGGGTGAGTCACTCTGATTGACAGTTTTACAGTGGGGTTGGGTCATTCTGATAGTTTGAGAGTAGGGGTGAGTCACTCTGATTGACATCTTTAGAGGAAGTCATTCTGATTGACAGTTTAAGAGGAGTGGTGAGTCATGTGGACAGTTTTAGAGGAGGGGTGAGTCACTCACAGTTTTAGAAGAGGGGTAAGTCACTCTGATTGGCATTTTTAGAGGAGGGGTGAGTCACTCTGATTAACAGCTTTAGAGAAGTGACTCACTTTGATTGACATTTATAGAGTAAGGGTGAGTCATTCTGATTGACATTTTTACAGGAAGGGTGAGTCACTCTGACAGTTTTAGAGGCAGGGTGAGTCACTCTCATTGACAGTTTTAGAGAAGGGCTGAGTCATTCTGATAGTTTTAGAGGAGAGGTGAGTCACTCTGATTGACAGTTTCAGAGGAAGGGTAAATCATTCTGATTGACAGCTTTAGAGGAGGGGTGAGTCATTCTGATAAGTTTTAGAGGAGGGGTGAGTCACTCTGACAGTTTTAGAGGAAGGGTAAGTCACTCTGACAGTTTTAGAGGAGAGGTGAGTCACTCTGACTGACAGTTTTAGAGGAGGGGTGAGTCATTCTGATTGACAGTTTTACAGTGGGGTTGGGTCATTCTGACAGTTTGAGAGTAGGGGTGAGTCACTCTGACATCTTTAGAGGAAGTCATTCTGATTGACAGTTTAAGAGGAGGGGTGAGTCACTCACAGTTTTAGAAGAGGGGTAAGTCACTCTGATTGGCATTTTTAGAGGAGGGGTGAGTCACTCTGATTAACAGCTTTAGAGAAGTGACTCACTTTGACATTTATAGAGTAAGGATGAGTCATTCTGATTGACATTTTTACAGGAGGGGTGAGTCACTCTGATTGGCAGTTTTAGAGGCAGGGTGAGTCATTCTGATTGACAGTTTTAGAGGTGTGAGTCACTCTGACAGTTTTAGTGGAGGGGTGAGTCACTCTGATTGACAGTTTTAGAGGAGGGGTGAGTCATTCTGATGGACAGTTTTAGCGGAGGGGTGAGTCACTCTGATTGGCATTTTTAGAGGAGGGATGAGTCATTCCAATTTACATTTTTAGAGGAGAAGTGACTCACTTTGATTGACATATTTACAGTAGGAGTGCGTCACTCTGATTGACATTTTTACAGGAGGGGTGAGTCACTCTGATTGACAGTTTTAAAGGAGGGGTGAGTCACTCTGATTGACAATCTTAGAGGAGGGGTGAGTCACTTTGACACTTTTAGAGGAGGGTAAGTCCCTCTGATTGACAGTTTTAGAGGAAGGGTGAGTCACTCTGATTTACACTTTTAGCAGAGGGGTGAGTCACTCTAAATGGCATTTTTAGAGCAGGGATGAGTCACCCTGATTTGCATTTTGAAAGCAGGGGTGAGTCACTTTGCACCACGCCCCTTGGCTGGTCTACGGAGGCTGCCTCAGGAATAGCCGTAGGTTTTGCTCTTTGTCGAGAACACCAGGGACATCATGTTTTGTGTTCTTTGTGCATCAGCTCATGGGCACATGTGCGAATCCATCCTGTCGCTGGTGACGTTCACTGGTGTCACTTGTTAAGCGCTGCCTGCCTGGATTCTGAACCATGAATGCTGTTTTTCTGATCCTATCTTGCGGTGAGAGCTATTCCGTGGTTCCCCAGAATTTTGGCCACTCATTTTAGCACCAATGATTCTTATCTGAATCAAGTAGTATTAAGAATTGACCTGACTTTAACATAAAGCGTTTCCAATGTGAGAAGACTTCCGTATTCATGGCTACAGATGCCAAGTGTGGGCAACTTATCTTTTATTCCCCTTCAACAAAGCCATGGGAGCAGAGAGAGGGAAAGAAAATCTGAACCCGTATGAGTCAGCTGGCACATCGGCTCACCTCGATAGCATTTGTACATTTGACTGGAAGCCTCTGGCTTGTAGAATTTTTTCCCACCACAGTAGAACACTCCACTTCAATTTTTACTTGTTTAAAAGAATCACGTTTGTTTTGTTCTACTCTGACCTGATCTTTGCTCTGCCACAGGGATTCTTCAATTGAGGACGATGAGCAAAGTGTCTGGCCTCGGACCTCCTGCTTCCCAGAGCCTGTAGGGCCATCTCACTTCCTCCGGAAGCTCTCGGTCTGCTGCCATTTCCTGGGTTCTTCATCCTTCCTGCGGACCTGGGTCTCCAACGGCTGTGATTTCTCGTCGGTCAGAAGAGGTCCGCAGCATTTTGTACCGTGCAGGTGTAACACGGCAGATTCTCTCGGGATGGGCTGGCACGAAACAGGTTTCTTTCACCCTTATGCTGAAACATGTTTTTGCCAGAGGTAGAACTCTGGGCTTTTTTTTTCCTCCCTTGCAGAACCGTAACGAATTGTCAAATTGTCTCCTGGCTTCTGATGTTTCTAGTGAAGAATGAAGTCAGTCCTCGTGCCTGTCATTGCTCCTGGGAATGTAACGTCTCTCCTCCCGGCTGTTGCTAAGATGTTCTATCTTTGGTATTTTAGCAATTTGACTACAAATGTGCTTACGTTAATTTTCTTTGCACTTACCCTGCTTGGGGTTCTGTGAGCTTCTTTTTTATCATCAGGTGGAGGGTGGGGAGGGTGCTGGTTCTGAATATTAATTCTTCTTTTTGGGTCTCACGTTTCTCGGCTCGTCTTCTGGAACCGTCGCACGGGTCAGACCACTCGGCTTTGTCCTGGAGGCCACGTGGGCTCCTTTTTGTTTCCGACATTTTTCTCTGTCCTTCAGATGTGATCATTTCTGTGGATCTGTCCCAAGTTTGCCAATTCTTTCTTCTGCAGTCTCTGATCCACTGTAAAGCCCATCCAGTGAATTTCCCATCCTATGAGCTCTCCTTTCTAAAATGTCCACGTGGTTCTTCTGCACAGCCTCCATCTTTCTGCTGAGGTTCCCACGTGTCCCCTCTTCTCTGTCTTTTCCTTTAAGCTCCTGGGCAGATCTGGAATTGTTGTTGTTAAGTCCTTGTCTGGTTGATTTCAGTGTCTGTATCATCGGGACCTTCTTTTCTCTTCTTTATGGGTCCTAATTTCCTGCTTCTTCACGTGTTTAGCAATTTTGGACTGCAAGCAACACTTTGTCGGGTACAGCACAGGAATCTAGTGACAGTCCACTCCTTGCTTTTAACAATTGGAGCTCCCTGTGAGCCGTCAGCATCTGTGTCGCTCCCTCAGGGGAGTCTAGCCATCCTCACGGTGCAGCAATACCCTTCTGTCCTGTGTGCTTCGCAATCCAAAACTGAATCAATCGTAGGCATATTACTACAGCAAATGCAGACAGATTCTCCCCACGTTCACTCCCTGCCATGATTCTCTAGTAAAAGATGCTTGGATTTTTTCTCACCAAGCTTCACAGTTCTCTAGCACAAAGATGCTTGAATTTTTTCTCGCTGAGCTTCAGTGCTGCTACTACATGAAGGTCTGAATTGATTTTGCCTCAACTGGTTAGAGAAGACTGAGACTGACTGAGCCGAAGTTCTCTGCTTTCTTGAGGTGACGAGATGCTATCGATCATGGGCTCTGTGCCCCTGTCACATTCACACGACGTCCCAAACCAGACTCTACTGGACTCGTCCCTCCCCTCTGCCTGTGTCCATCACTCCACCAGGGTCTGCGATCATCCTCCCGGTAGCTCTCTGGCCACCCCACCTGCTTCTCTTCCACCGAGGCACCGCTGTCTCCTGGATTCCCACCGCCTCTCCCTTCTCCCGAGCACCAGTCAATCTCACTTCTAGTGTCTCTCCCACCTGGAAGCCAGGGCCGGGGTCTACAGTGCAGGTCTGAGCACACACGCAGCCCTGTGCAAAGCTCTTCAGAGACTCCTCATGCCCTTTGGAGAATTTTCAAGTTCGCAGGGAGTGTATGAGGCCATCCTTTCGGTCACTCCTGCCATTTTCCCACCTCTCCCCTGCCTTCCTGCCATGCCCAGTCACGGGAATTTCCCTAAACATAGCCTCTTTCTCAGCTGTAAAAAGGATTCTTTCTGCAGTATTCTGTAAAAGGTATTTTTTCTCTTGTAGGATGTCTCCTGCCTGCCCCTCTCACCCGCATGCCAACCCCCTTCACTGGGGCAATTTTTCTTCATCTCCCGGACTTGGTCTGGGCCACCTTCTCTGGGAAGCCCTCCTCACCCCCGAACACCGTGGGGCTGACGATATCTTTATGTTCCTTCCACATCTGGGCACCTGGAACTTGCTGTGAGCACGGCTGTGGTGGGTCCTTAGCCCGAGTGACCACATGAACTTGCAGCTGGCACACATAGGTGAGTAAAGGTCAACACTAGGGGCTGGACCGCCTAGAAAAACAGCTTTTGCTTATTTACGCAAAGTAAGCTGTGCTGGGGACAGGAAGAGGAAGGTTTTGGAGGTGGATACAGAATTTCTTTCTAACCGAACACGTGGGGACTGGAGCAAATCATTGAAGAAATGAAAGGTGTGAGAACAGTCAAGCCCTTGATTTTTGGAGCAGATCACATCAGCTACTACTAAGCCGCTATTATCAGGCACAGAGAAGACACTCAGCACTGGATGAGAGAATAAAGCTGTCTGCGGTGCGGCTTCACGTCTCTCACAATAGTGCTCCGAAGTGCGGCTGCTCCACCTTTCACCCCCAGGAGAAGCTGCTTAAAAAGCCAGGCGGGGGCTCTTCAGTGCAAAGGTTCTCCTCCGGACTCTCACCAGCCGCTGAGAGCAGACGCAGCCTCTCTGAGTTTTGGCCTGAGCCGGGGCCTGGAAAGGCCAACTGCCTGTTGGCCTAAAGAGCTAGAAAAGGATGAATGGATTCATATTTACAAAGACACCACAGAGTCTGTCTGAACAGTCCTGCGCGTCTGTAACCTGCTCGTCACCCATCCCCTCGTGCCTGGCGATGTGAGTCCCGTGACAGTCTGTTCAGCAGCACCATTTGCAACCCCTGTGATGGGAATCCGAATCTTCGTGACTATGTGACATGCTCCCCATCTCTCTCTCTGTTGCTTTATTTTCCTTTGACAACATCAAGCTGGAAATTAGAAGCCGTGTGTCACGCAGAGTCACTCAGATCTGAAGCAGAGTGCATGGTGGGGCCATCTAAATATGTTTTTCTGCACAATGTGAACCCCAGCTGTTCAAAGCTAAGAGCTGCCCAGCGCAGGGTACAGTGCTCTGGTGAGAGGAGGTCACCTCAAAGTGGGCCCCCCGCGTGGGGCTGCCAAACGCACGCACAGAATACACTTTATGAAAGGTTTCCTTTGCTTTGAATAGTTGGCTGTTTCAGAGAAACTGCAGCACCCACTGGCTGGAAATTGCATCTGAACTGCAGTGGAGATGCAGGGGAGACATAGCACAGGAGACTCAGCCACAGGACTGCTGCACGTGCCTGCAGTGTCATCCCTGCCAGCCCTCAGAGGCACCCGCTTCTGCCCAGGGGATCCTGCCCAAAGGTTCTCAAGTTGCTGCTCACCAGGGACAGGAGAGGGCCGGGTGTGAGGGGCAGACGCTATGAGCGGACCCGCAGGCCCAGCCATGCCACGTGCAGACCGCTGCCCGCCCTCTGCAGATGGGAAGGAGAGGCCCAGGGAGGCTGCCTGTCTGCTCAGGGTCACACAACAACACCCAAAGGCAGGATGTGAAGCCAGGTCTGCTTTGCACAGAAGACCTCAGTTTTTACTATTAGTCTTACCACATCAACAAATTAAATGTGAAGTGTTTGAGTTGGTCAGACTGGTGAGATTTGGGGAAGCTCTTTCCCAAAAATTCTCTTCAATATCAAAGATACTTTGTCCTCCTAGTGCACTGAGCGTGACTGTTTTTGAATAAAAAGAACCACCCTTTGGGGTGTTGGCGCTTATGTAGGATAATCCAATCCTGGCAGTAAAAGGGAGGGTTTTAAATCTACCAGACTGGCCCACAGAAAACAATCTGCCGGTGTCAAGATGCTCACATCAGCGCTGAAGGAAGGAGTGAGGCTCCTTGGGAGCACCAAAGCAAACTTCTTCTTGTCTGTGATCCACGCGGGCTACAAGCCCCTGCAGTGCCCTGTGCATGGCAGCAGCCACATCAACTCACACCCAAATTCTGAATTACAGTCAGATAAAATAAAGCACACAGGTCCCCCATCTCACTAGTAAGGTTTCCAACACCCAAATTCTGAAATACAATAAGATAAAATAAAGTAAAGCACGCAGGTCCCCATCTCAATAGCAAGGTTTCCAGCACCCAAATTCTGAATTACAGTCAGATAAAATAAAGCATGCAGGTCTCCCGTCTCACTAGCAAGGTTTCCAGCACGCAGTGGCCACAGGGGCTGGTGGCTGTCCTGCTGCATAGCACACACGTGGGCCATTCTGTTGCCACAGAAAGTGCTAGAACAGAGCTGCCCTAGAGACCAGGCCTCTGGCTGCAGAAGAGGAGAGCTGGACAGCCGCCTGCAGACCAGGTCACTCTCAGTGCTGTGTGTTGTGGGTGGAGCTCACCAAGTGCCAGGATTTGCCATGTGGGCACAGCCATATCCCCAGTGGGGCCATCATCTGCATATGAACCTAATTTGCCAAAACCCATAATCTCGGGTTAGCAGAGGTGAGGCCCAGAGGCCTCAACCCCATTATCCAGTGTCTACTGAAACTCAGCACCAGACAGACAGAGTTGGCCTCAGAACTCCTCAGTCCAGCTTCCCTCTGGCATAACTTGCAACCTGTGTTAATATCAGGGCTTTTAAGATGTGTTTGCCTAGCAGTTGGTTTTGCTAGGCCCTTGGATGGGTGCATTTGGCTGGACACTGGGCACCCAAGAAGGAGAAGGTTGCTACGTACGTGTCTACAAATGGCACGGGTCTCTGGCCTGTGAGACCCCAGCACAGAGCAGAGCGGAGGCAATGCTTCCTGAATGAACTAAGCAGGTCCAGGAAGGTATCACTGCACAGGCAGGGAAGAGCAGGGAGTACCCGGGTCCTGGAAGGCGTCACCACGTAGGCGGCAGAGAGCAGGGAGGACCTGGGTGGAGGAAGGCGTCACTGCATGGGCGGTGGAGAGCAGAGAGGCCCCCGCTGGCACAACCACAGACCCCTGTCAAGAGTTCCAGTCCAGGTCCCAAGGGACGTGTTCTCTGTGCATTTCCTTCTGGGGGTCTTCCTCAGAGTTCCCGTCTAGTGGTCTGTCAGCCATGGTGCTGTTCAGAACTTGGTTCTAACTCAGCCCTGGCTTCTTTCTGAAGCCTCAGCGCAGATTCTTTTCTCTCCCCTTCCTAGTGTTATTATTAAATTTTATAAGGTCTGTGTTCCTTACTTTCAAAGCAAACTGTTTTTTGTGCCATCAAGAGGCAAAGTTATAAACAGTTGACTCTGTGACACTGAAATACTGAAATTAAGAAATGAAGAAGCCTAGACATTCTCGGTGTTATAGAAATCTAATGCCCTCCCCAATGACACTGAAAATCTAACACCCTCCCCACAGTGACACTGCAAAACTCACACCCTCCCCCGTGTGACACTGCAAATCTCACACCCTCCCCTATGTGTCACTGCAAATCTCACACCCTCCCCCGTGTGACACTGCAAATCTCACACCCTCCCCCGTGTGACACTGCAAATCTCACACCCTCCCCCGTGTGATACTGAAAATCTAACACCCTCCCCCGTGTGACACTGCAAATCTCACATCCTCCCCCATGTGACACTGCAAATCTCACACCCTCCCCCATGTGACACTGCAAATCTCACACCCTCCCCACTGTGACACTGAAAATCTAACACCCTCCCCACAGTGACACTGCAAATCTCACACCCTCCCCCGTGTGTCACTGCAAATCTCACACCCTCCCCCGTGTGATACTGAAAATCTAACACCCTCCCCCGTGTGACACTGCAAATCTCACAGCCTCCCTCATGAACTGCAAGTGATTCATCACTAGACCCAGGTCCCTGGGTACTTGAAACCACAGCAACCACAGAGAGCCACTGTGTAAGAGTTAGCAGAAAGGGGCTCCTGGCCATCCACGCAGGGACATACGTCCATGCATGTGTATAAAATATTTCTGTAATTTTTCAACAGGGCTAGGACCGTCCTGAAAGTGCAGGTCTCCCAGGGCCAGCCACACTCCCTACGCTGGGCTCTGCATGGAGTGGGGTCAGCATGTGGCCAGCTGCTGCCAAGGTCTCCCTCCCAACAGCCCTCCCAGAGGCCTCTGCCCACCTTCACCACCTAATCTCCACACTCAAGCTTCGCTGTGTGGCCAGGCTGAGTGCCCATCTCCTCACAGGACACAGGGCTCTGCAGGACTTTTGCTAAGTGGTTGGTCCTGACAGAGACCCTGCAGCAACACACGGGGGTCCTCAGCACTCCTTTCCAGAGGAGGTGATCTTGAGGCACCACAAAAGCAGCACCTGGCCCCTGGCCGCTCCCAGCTCAGAGCCCACCGTGGGGTCCTCAGCCTTCACCCCAGTTTTGCTCCCGCATCTGAGGGCTGCATGTCACCTCGCTGTGACTTCTGACTGCACAGCAGGTGTTGGTGTGGGGAGTCAGGTGGCCTCAGCACATGTCCTGAAAATGCTACCACAGAGTGTTTATATCTTTACAGACACAAAATGCTGCTGGGGTAATATTCCTGGAAAGTATGCAAATGAGTTCTTTTTCAGATGTCAAGCAGGAGAGATGATCAGAGAATCCTCTCATTGAGACTGGGAGCTGGTGGAATATGACTGCCCTGAACCACAAAAGCCAGTCCAGGTTCCCGGCCGCCACCTGGACTCATGGACCAGTGTGGGATTTGCACAAACACAAAAGGAAGCTGCAATTTCACGAGCTCCAGACCCCAACTTCTCCATGTTCACCTGTACATCTGCAAATATTTAGAAATGCAGTGTGTCCCCTCCCAGTCCCTCACTGCCCTTCCCCAGATCACACCCCCACAACCCCGTGCTCACGGGGAGCTGCCCCCACCTCTTCCAGGAAGGAGACCTTGGTTATCGGTCATCCTCCTGCCATCTCTGACGACAGGCAGTGGCAGGGGCTTAACCTTGTCCTTCCTTCTCATTCCCATCGGTGCCACCCAGGCCACCTTCCATCTGCGTGGCCTGATTCGCTGTGGCCTAACTGGGCCCTGGGTCTCCACGCTTCACTCCCAAAGTCAAACACACCATTCCCATCTCCAGCATTTCCACACGCTCACTCGACAAAGGTCTGCAAGCGTCGAGCTCTGTGACGGGCAGCAGGCGTGCACAGCGGGAGGCCAGGCCTGGTGCTCAGCAGCTTCTTCAGGCTTAAAAATGCGGCCCCAGGAAGCCTTTGCATCTGTAACGGTAGCTACCACTGTTCGCTGCCCCAAAATTCAGTGGAGGAGTTCTCGAGACCCAAAACACACACCACACATTCCACTAGCCTCGAAGCGGCATCCTAGCACATCCCACAGCCTGGGGACGCGCTGCAGAATCTCACCAGAGGATAAACAGGCAAAGAACCTTGGGGCTTTGCTAGGAAAATGTCTTACTCTGCGGATCCCCCAGAGGGTCTCAGGGCCCTCCATGCCCCCTCCCATGACCCAGATGGTCCTTTCTGAGTGGCCGACTTAGACAAAGGCTCCACCCTTTAAATTCAGTGACAGTCAACAGAATCACTTCCTGCCCTTGAAATCCAACAATGTCTCCACAGGAAGCATCTGCTGGCTCAGCGCGGCACCAGTTTCAGCCCCTACTCCTCCCCATCCCCGCTCCTGGACCTGCTGGTTCCGAGGAGACCTGGATGCCAAGACCCCCATCCCAGATGCCCAGACTCCCCTCAACATGGAGGATCCCCATACTGAGGCCTCCCCAAATGCTGAAGCCCCTCCCCAGATGCCAAGGAAGCCCCCCAACCCCAGGATTCTGAAGTGCTCCCCAAATGCCAAAGTGCCAAAGCCCCCAGAGGCCAAGCGCCCCCTTCCCCAACGCCACGGTCCCTCCAGGACACTGAAGCCCCCACCTCCTCTGCTGAGGAAGCGCCATTCCACGGAAGGCCCGGCTCAGCCTCCCCGGGTCAAGCGTCTGTCTCCTTTCAGGCAGACGGAAGCTCACTGGGGCCGCAGGTGTCTAAGGGCCAAGTTGATCACTCCGCCGTCCCCTCTTGGTGTTTTTGTATCTGTTTTGACTCCCTATTATTTTTGTCATAGTTCACCCTTTTATGTGTTTTTAACGAAATCCATTCAGATGATCTCGTTCTTCCTCTGCCACTTTTCTCCACGTTGTAAGGGTTTTAAACCAATGTTTCTAAGGGAGCATTGGGCTTCATTTGACATTTTAGTAAGTATTAAAAGCTGCTATCACTTGTACCTGACACTGCCAATGACGGACACTCCAACCCCAGGACAGGCTCCAGATGCCGTCGTGCGGCAAACACCTTCACAGGGAGGGAAGGCGGAACTCTCTTTCCTTGCCACAGAAAATGATTCTAACGGCATTTGACACAGATTGAGCATGGCGCGTCGCGAGCGTCAGCCCACCCCCGTGATCACATCCTGCTTAACCAACACACGGCCCAGCAGTCTCGCAGCAGAGCCCACCACCCAAGCGGGGGCGTGACCACTCCCACCACTGACTGAACCTTGGAATCAACACAATGCAGGGTAGAGCAATTCATTCGAATTAATGTGTTAAGTGGCACAAATACGTGTTTATCGAGAGAAACCTAAGTTTGTGAGAAAAGGATCTATTAGCAAATTCTCTTTTTAAAAAACTCATGGAAAAAGCTTCTCCCAAGCATCCACACTGCTGCAAATATAATAATTGTTTAAAAGCATAACGTTTAAGTCAGAAGCATCTGTAGACATGTTGATTAGAAATAGTCTTAAGAGGGTCAAAATATGTCCACAGAGGCTGGAACACCAAAACAGAGGCAAGAATCCTGAGTTGTTTCTAGGTGATCCAGTCCCCAGGCCAATGACCGCTGTCCCGCGGGTCCACGTGCACGGATGAGAGCGGGGCCCCTCTCTTCTCTAAGCCAAGGGGCTCTTGGGACAGGCAGCCGCGCCTGGCCAGCTCTGCCCCGGCTCATCAGCTGGGAGGTAGCCTGCTTCTCGGGGGGCGGGCATTGTCTACAACACAGACTAGGTAATGCACAGTCCACAACTCCTGAATCCTGCCTGGTATTTATACAGTAAACAGAGACTCTGAAACACACACTGTGGTGAATGCGGCCTGTCCAGCTCCCAGTGCTGTGACCCCACCACCATCGCTCACCTGCTCCAGCTGGAGAACTCTGCCTCCCTACCCGTTTTCCCGCTCTCCAGTCAGGCCGCGGACCAGCCGCTGTGCCACATGGAGATGCCTTTGGTGTGGGAGGAACACGGTGAGAGGTAGAGACGGAGCAGGGATCCGTGCAGGGATGCGGCGGCCCCGGTGCTCGGTGTTCAGGGCTGACTCCTGCCTCTCCAGGCACCTCCTGCCAGAGCGACCTCATGCGCCCTCCAGGTTTCAACCCCCGCGTTCGCAGCAGCCACATCCCCACCTGTACTGGGTTCTCCTTCCAGACTCACAGCCTCCGCCTGCCGGCTGCTCCCAGCCAACCCCCAGGGGCACCCTGACCCCGCGTATCCCGAGGACCTGCCTCTGAAGGCCCTTCCATCCTACTGCGCCTCCATCCTGGCGTCTGACGAACCAATGCATCTTTCCCCGTGGATGTTTCTCCAACCCACTCACTCTTCTCCCCTCTGTGGCCCGGCCCCTGAGCCTGCCCAGGTTCCCAACCCGGACAAGGGCGCCTCCGACCGGGACAAGGGCGCCTCCGACCGGGACAAGGGCGCCTCCGACCCGGACAAGGGCGCCTCCAAGTCGGACACAGCCGCCTCCCCACCTCCTAAAGAGCCAGTCCGGCCGCGCCACTTCCTGGCTTCAGCTGTCCCATCAGACGATGGGTCACCAACAGCTGGGGCATTCCCAGGAGCCCAGCTGGGTGCCCTCCCCCTTCCTGGGCATCCCTACCCCGCTTGCTGGGCCCAGCTCAGGTTCTGGAAGATTCTGCCTTTCTGTTCAGCTGTCCCACCTCTCAGTTCCAACAGTGTGAGCCTCATGGTGAAAGATTCCTAATCTGGCCCTTGAAGACTCAAGCAAACTTAGGAGCTCCTGGTTTCAAATTTCTCTTTCCGATTTTGCCTCTTGTCTTGAGGTGGCAGAGACAGCTGACGGTGAGGCAGGAGAATAGGGTCTGGAGGCGAGAAGCAACCACACTTTTCTAGTCTTGTGAAACAACCAAAGCCTCTTCAGCTGGCCCGTGCCTCATGGGAGTTTTGTAGCTCTTTCTGTGTTTGAGAAGACACTAAAAAAAAAAAAAAAGTCCAGCTGGTCCTGAGAGACAAGAGTTTCTTCAATCCTGGAAATTCAGCAGGAAAAATATCGTTTATGCACTGAGTGAAATCACTGAGGCCAAGAATACTTATTTGTTCACGCCATTTCACGGATGCCTGTTTTTGTCCCAAAATAAATACGCTGCATATCACCATGTTGATGCATCTGGACACAAGTGAGAGGCTTTGAGTTATCAGCACACAGCCCAGATGTGAAGGCCCACAGCAGCTCCTGACGGTGCGTAAACTTGCCAGAACAGGATAGTGCCCCACCGGCTGCCTGGGCCATCTGTGTAAGGGCCCTGTGGACTGAGTCATTTACGTCAGTTAGGCCAGCAGCCACAGGGATGGTGTCAGCACTGTGGGATTCAACACTTTGAATAATTAAGGCAGAGGTTACTTTTGCTTGGGTTTCCACAAAATCGCATCCTGCAATAAGGATGTGGGTATAAGTAATTTATTTGGAGGATGATCCCAGGAGCCAAGTAAGAGAATGGGACAGTGAGCCTGAGAAGGGTGGAAGCCATGAAGTGCATGCACAAACCGCCAGTGTGGACAGCCGAGGACCGACGCTGCTGCGGACCCTCTGAGAGGCATGTGAGATGTGCCTCAAATTGTCTGAGGGCCAAAGAAGCAGGGGTGTCTATCCATTGACTTCCATCCCTTGTTCTCTGAGGAGGTGAACTCCTGAGCAGCCCTGGCCTGCCCTGGATATGGGCTAGAGTGCTGCTCAGCTCAGACAGACCAAGGCAGGTGCTTAAGGCTGCAGCCATCAGCATAGATGGGAGCTGCCCTGCAGAGCTGGAGAGAGGCACAGGGTGGGCAACTGGGATGTGGGCAGGACACAACAAGGTCTGTCAAAGGAGTACTTCTTCCAAGTGGGCCAAAGACTCTATCAGGTCGAGTGGTACCATGGAAATGGCAAGGCAGGTGATTCCAGGGATCTGTTTCTCCACTGAAGTAACCAGTAAGCTAACAAATATGGACAGAAGTGACTGTTCTGGGATTCTGTAATCTAATTTTAAAAACCAGTAGTAAACAGTGGGTGCTAAATCAAGAAAGAGAATGCTAAATTTTGGTTAAAAGGCATTCTGGGGTTTTTGCTTGCCCACCTATTATTCCCCATTCCCCCGTTCAACAGCAGCTACAGGACTGGTGGTCTGAGTTCCTGGTGAGATGTGGTGGTACCAGGGGGCAGCATGGGCCGTGTTCTCAAAAAACTGTGGCTGTGTGTTTTGAGCTGTCTGGTGGTTCCCTGAGAAACCAGTGCAAAGAGGAACCCTGTGTTAGCACCCTTGGGCCAGACTGGCTTTCCAGGAGGAAGCTGCCAAAATCATGTATAGAGTTATACTGACCAATACTGTCCCAAATTTGATGAAAGACATGAACATACATATCCAAGAAGCTCAACTAACTCCAAGTAGAATTGATTCAGAGAGATCCATGCTGACACATTATCATCAAACCATCAAAAGCCAAAGACAGAAACTTGAAAGCAGCAAGAGAGAGGCAATTCATCTTGTACTAGAGATCGTCAATAAGATCAACAGCAATTTTTCACCAGAAACCTTGGAGGCCTGAAGGCAGTGGGATGATGTATTTAATGTGCTGAAGGAAAAGTAACTGTCAACCAATAATTCTGTATCAGGCAAAACTATCCTTTGAAAATGAAGCCCAAATTAAGACATTCCCATAGAAGCAAAAGCTGAGGGAGTTTGTCAATAGTAGACCAGCTTGGTAAGAAAGGCTAAAGGTGTCATACAGGCTGAAATGCAGGTCACTGAGGCTGAAATTCTAAACAGCAACCAGAAGCCATAGAAGAAAATAAAGAACTCCAGTAAAAACAACTACACAGGTAAATATAAAAGCCCCAGTATTGTAGCTTTAGTTTGTATCTCCTCCTTTTGTCTTCTATATGATTTAAAAGACAAATGCATGAAAGAATAATTATAAATCTATGTTAATGGCATACAGTGTAGGAAGAAATAATTTGTTAAAATAATAACATAAAGCTGGGAAAGAAGCTATTCAGAACCAGTTTTTGTGTGCTTTTGAAGCTAAGTTGGTATGAATTCAAACTACATTGTGATAAATGTGGGGTGTTAATAGTAATTCCCATGGTAACCACTAAGAAAGTAACAAAAAAATGTGCAGAAAAAGAAAATGAGAAGGGAATCAAAACAGTACACTAAAATTAAATCAAAGAAACAAAAAAGGCAATATTTGAGGAATTGAGGAACAAAAAAGGTGTAAGACATATAGAAACCAGCAGTAAAGTAGCAGGAGTAAATCCTTCCTTATCAGAAATTACTTTAAATGAAAAGGGATTAAACTCACCAATTAAAAGAGAGGCTGACAGAATACATTTTTAAAGTATGACCAACTACAGGTTGAATATCCCTAATCCAAAAGTCAAAAATCTGAAATGCTCCAAAATCTGAAAGTTTTTCAGTGCCTACATGATGCTCAAAATAAATGCCCATTGGAGCATTTTGGATTTCATATTTTTGGATTATGAAAGCTCAACTGGTGGGTCCAGCTGGCCTCAAAACAAGATGTGTCTGAATCATGTAGTCCACTTATACACAGATATTTTTCAACCAAATGTGGATTGAAAATATAGTACTCATGGGATTCAAAACCCATGTTTATGGAGAGCCAACTTGTGTAAATGTGGGTTCTGCAGGGCCAACTCTGAGACTTGAGGATGCGTGAATTTTGGCACACATTGTGGTGGGCGGGTGTCTTAGAACCAATCACCTGCATATATGAGCAGATGACTGCAAATGTTCCAAAATTTGAAAAGATCCAAAATCTGAAATACCTCTGTCCCAAGAATTTAAGATAAGGGATACTTACATATTTAAGATAGGGGATATATGCTGTCTGTTAGGGACTCACTTCGTATCCAAAGCTGAAAGTAAAATAATGCATTTTGGGATGGTGAAAATGTTACACACAGGTGGCAGTTGCACGATGTTGTGAATGTACCAAATGCCACTGAATTGTTCATTTTTAAGTGGTTAATTTTATGCTATGTTAATTTTATCTCAATTTTTTTGAAAGGCTCCCTCAATTTAGTTTTGTTTCATTCATCTATTCCCTATTTATTTGCCTCTCCAGATTATAAAATTGTTGAGAACATGGACAGGAGTTTATTCCTGTTTGTGCTACCCAGCACAGTGCCTGGAACAGTAAATATTTACTGAAGGCATCACTTAGCATGGAGTTGAACATCATGGAGGGGCTCAGACACTGGCAGCCGAGTCAATGCCATGCTTGCTGTGGGACAGCCTGCCCTCTGTGCCTGCAGTTTTCAGCCATCTCAGTCTCAGGTATTTCTTCATAGCAGTATAAGAATGGACTAATACAGGCCCATATGCCAAGACCCTTAGGAATGATGTAATTGTTTGCTATTTAGACAGGATTCTCCTACTTGATAAAAGTCTCCTGCTCTGTAGCCCCACAAACAGTAAATTTATTTGAAATCAGTAAATGAATGATTAAGCACTGTGACTGGAGAGGGCCGAGCAGGGTTCCATTTCCAGATGTTTCCAGGCACTGGTGATTCCCTTCCTGGGGCCCAGCAAGTTCTGAGGCTCCTCGGGGTCTCCTCAAAGAATTCAGGCTTCTTTAAGCCTCACCAGCAACTGTCTGACTCATTCAGTCGAGGTTGGTAGGGAAGTTATAAAAGGCTGTACTAGAATCACCATCCTGATTGTGGGGGTTGAGATGCTTTTTATTTATCTTGTGCATCACCAACTTTTAAAAAATATCTTGGTAAAAAAATTTATAATAAAATGTTAAAGCTTGTGTTATGACGAATTAAACATTTAATGCCACATGGTGTGTATATCTCAATGGAAACACTGTCCTTGTGTGTTCAGTATCTGTGTGCACATTAATCTTCCTGTGAGGTCATAAAGCTCTGTGAGGGAAAGGATCCAATTGTCTCACCTTGCAAATTCCAAACCTAGCGAATGCCTGCTGGGAAATATGGACCCGCAGGCATTTCTGAGTGAAAAGAGGTCGTGCCGGGCCAAATGCTCACCGCTGGTCCCGTCCTGCTCTGAAATGTTCAGATGCGTAGTGGGTTATTTTTGTTGGTATTTGGGTGGTATTTTTGCTCTATGACCTCCCATTTCTCTGACATCTCTAGATTCCTTTGTTATTTGTGATTTCTGTTTCTGGTGGTGACAACAAAATCTGCCATTGCTGTGCAGCTGCCTCACATGGAGCAGGCTTCTCCTCTACAACTACTGTACAGAAAAGACAAGCAAGGTCTGCATGGAGTGAAAGTGCCTTCTTTCCATGTCGGACGCTGGAAGCAGTGAAGTTGGCAAATGGCTCTTTGCACGAAGGGCTGTGCACTGAACCGGGAAAGTGAAGTGCAGACGTGTTGGGCAGATGAGCTGCCGTGAGGGCGGGTGGCCATTGCCTATGAGAGACTGACTCCTATATCATTAACAAAATAAAAATTAAAGAAGGGTTTCCATTGAGTTTGCTAGTTCTTCACTAGGAATATTCCCAGCTGGTTGACCTTCGTTTGTTTTAGTTTGATTTCATCCAACACGGCTTTATTTTACCTGCTGCTCACACCCTACTCTTGAGAGCATGTGCTCCTGGCAGGACCCCAACCCAGGAAACCTTCCCATGCCCCAGGTGCTGTCCATGACCAGCCAGCCTCACTCTCAGAGACAGGGATGAAATGCATAGGAGTATCGACTTCAATACAGTTCAGAGGAGGGTGATCTGTTATCTGAAACTTTTACTGCAAAAGCTCTTTTAATCAAAACCTTGAGAAAATTTGAAGTTTACTCCTTGCAAAGATTCTTTGGTTAAAAAAAAAAAGGACATTCACAACAATTAACATATGACTGGGGATGTGTAAGAACAGCGAACAGAACTGGACAGGCTGTGTCCTGGGAAGAGTGCCCGGTGCACACACCCCTTTCCATCTTTCCTATCGGCACCTTCAGTCTCGGGGGGCGCTGCTGACATCCATACAAAGGGGCTGAGGCCTTCACAGTCTGTCAACAGGAGGGTCCCACGGGGTTCCATCACGGTCGCTGGGACCCTACTTCTAATTCAGGGAAGTCGACAAGTGCCCTGCATCAACATTTCAACACTGAGTGGAAAGAGAAACGCCTTTTACTAAACAACACTCCCGTGATCAGAATCATGAGCTGACGTCCTTCCGCTTCCACAGTCTTCAGGCTTCAGGCACCGCCGCTGGCATTAGCTGCTGTGCGTCCCTCTTGCCGGACTGCAACCCCGTCTCGGGATCCACCTCCCACCATCTTCTCTGACCATGGCCCTGCTCCATCTGATTTGTTTGTCCTCTGATCAGGTGGGGCCGGAGTCCGGCAGTGGATGCTGGTGAGTCAGCCATGGTTGGCAGGGACTGGCTGGCTGCTGCCCTCTCCTCACTGGCCCCGCTGGCCCGGCCTGGGCGCCCACTCACTCCTGCTGCACCTGCCACAACTGCCGGCTGATCCTTCTGCTCCGATGTCCCACTCGGGCTGGGCACGGAGTCCAGGCCCTGGGAGCCCCCCAGAGCCCCCTGCAGAATGCACAGCTAGGCTCGCCAGACGCGGGCAATGGGGCTGAACCCCACAGGACAACATAGGAGGAGTGAAGAGCGGAAGAGTGCCCGGTGCAGGGGTGGGCGGGAGGAACCTGGGGCAGTGTGCACGCCTGAGATGGGGTGGGGGACACAGGGGGAGACAGGCGAAGGGGGGGAGGGAGACGCTGACTCTGCGGCAGAACATGGGTGAGAGGCTGGTTCCCCGAGCAGCTTCTCCCCTGTGGTGCGGAGCCGTGGGTCTGGGGGTGAGGGAGCCATCATCTCATCTCACCACCACGGAGACACGGGTGTGGCTTCTGTTCCTGTATCTCTAGAAGATGTTTCCTTCTGAGAAACTGGGTCTGTCAGCCTCTTTCTCAGGCCTCTCGGTTCCGTCAGACTTGGGGGTAGGTGTGCACAGGCCTGCCTGCCGGGGAACAGGAACCCCAGGGAAATAAAGGTGATGCTCAAACCCAGACCACCGAGTGCTCTGAACACTCTTGCTTTCTTTCAGGCGGAAACATCCACACTGTCCCTGGGTGCAGCAGAGACTTCATATCACAGAGACCTCCCTCTCCGGGACGTGAGGATCTCCATCACCGAGACGTCAGCACGGCAGGTGGGAGAAAGCCATGCACGCAGTGAAGGGGACGGCCTCCACGGGCCACAGGGTGAGCTGTCCAGTGCCAGGAGCCACCTGACCCACAGGGTGAGCCATCCAGTGCCAGGAGCCACCTGACCCACAGGGTGAGCCATCCAGTGCCAGGAGCCACCTGACCCACAGGGTGAACCGTCTGGCTTGAGAAGCCCTCAGCGACATCTGGGGGTCCTGTGCATCCACCATGTTGACTGTACTGGTGTGCAGCCTGCACAGAGTCTCCGGCAGCTCTGGGGAGGGCTTTGTGTTCAACGTGTGATGAGCTTTCGGGAAGGACAGGAGAACTGGGTGTGAGCAGCCTCATTCCCGGGGCCTGTGTCTCTGGAGAGTGCATGAGACAGATGGATGGAGATGTGGGAGCGGGGGCTTGTGGCATGCCCCAAGCATGCTGGGAACTCAGGAGCAGGGGCTGGTAGCACTCCCCGAGCACAGAGGGAGTGGCCTGGGTGGCACGAAGAGTGTCCTCCCAGGAGACAGCAGAGTGCCCGTCACCACCTGCCCACCTTCTTCATACCAGGAGGCTGCTGGCACGGGTGCCTCTGCTGCCGGCTGGCGTCTGTGCTGCCCTGCAACCTGGATCCATACCACTGGAGGTCCAGTGTCCCTAAAGCCTTTTATGACATCCTGACACTGCCCTGCTTGGACACTCTCTGGACAGGAGACACCTCACCACTCACAGACATCTCATTTTTGCAGGGTTGCATCATCAGAGCTGTTGGGGGACAGAAGGGCCGAGTCTGAGGACTCAGACCCGGGGCAGCTGGTGGAAGCTGGGGTTAAGGGTGGGATACATGGCTAAAAGATCCCTCCTGAGGGTGAGGGGTGACCGGGAAAGGAATGAGGGCATAAGAGCAGTGCTGGAGAAATGTAAGCAAATCTGCATTTCGAAGTAGAAATTGCTGGTTTAAATATTCTCTCCTTTCCATCACCCTTGAATGCACAAACGCTTGAAGATGCATGTGTGTTAGAGTCTCTTCCATGGAACTCTCTGGAAAGGCCATTCCAAGAGCTTCATGTGTTCAGTTTCAAGTCTGAGGCTCCAACAGGCAGAGCCACTTCCAGTTTCTTGACCAAAAAGTGAAAGCCCCAGAAACATTCCCAGATTGTTACTTTCCTCATTGTTTAAGGAGGCTGGAAATCGCCTCTGCGTATGCCTGTGTGTGCTGTGTGGTGTGTGTGTGTGGTGTGTGTGTACTGTGTGTGTACTGTGTGTGGTGTGTGTGTGTGTACTGTGTGTGTACTGTGTGTGGTGTGTGTGGTGTGTGTGTGTGTGTGTGTGTACTGTGTGTGGTGTGTGTGTGTGCTGTGTGGTGTGTGTGGTGTGTGTGTGCTGTGTGGTGTGTGTGTGCTGTGTGGTGTGTGTGTGCTGTGTGTGTGGTGTGTGGTGTGTGTGTGTGTGGTGTGTGCTGTGTGGTGTGTGTGTGTGTGTGGTGTGTGTGGTGCTGTGTGGTGTGTGTGTGTGTGGTGTGTGTGTGCTGTGTGGTGTGTGTGTGCTGTGTGGTGTGTGTGTGCTGTGTGTACTGTGTGTGGTGTGTGTGTGTGTGTGTGTACTGTGTGGGGTGTGTGTGTGTGGTGCGTGTGGTGTGTGTGTGCTGTGTGGTGTGTGTGTGTGTGGTGTGTGTGTCCTGTGTGTACTGTGTGTGGTGTGTGTGTGCTGTGTGGTGTGTGTGGTGCACGTGTGGTGTGTGACGTGTGTAGTCTCTGTATGTGTGTCTGCGTGGGTGGTGTCTGTGTGCTGTGTGTGGTGTGTGTGTGCTGTGTGGTGTGTGTGGTGCACGTGTGGTGTGTGACGTGTGTAGTCTCTGTGTGTGTGTCTGCGTGGGTGGTGTCTGTGTACTGTGTGTGGTGTGTGTGCTGTGTGGTGTGTGTGGTGCACGTGTGGTGTGTGACGTGTGTAGTCTCTGTGTGTGTGTCTGCGTGGGTGGTGTCTGTGTACTGTGTGTGGTGTGTGTGTGCTGTGGGTTGTGGTGCATGTGTGAGGGAAGTGGTCTCGGCCGGGGTGAGACTGAGGCCTGCAGTATGGTTCCAGACCCCAGAGCGAGGCCCCGCCTCCCTGCCGAGCCTCAGAAACCCCGCTTTTCAGGGGCGGAAGTGGGGGTGGTCTCTCCCACGCAGTTGGGTGTCCCGGGTGGGAAAGCACAAAAGTTCTTCCTGGCATCTTTAGAACCAGGTCAGGTGAGGTGCTTAAGCATCCTATATGGTTTTTGGTCATTATTTCTATTTATTTCTGCAAAATCATTTTTTAAGATAAATTAAAAGAATAATAAATGAAAATACTGGACTTAAAATTTTAAAATTTAGAAATTGCTGGCAATCTTTTTGTTTTTACAAAATGCCACTTCCTAGTTTGTTTCTGGGTAGTGTGGGAGTGAAGCGGGTGGGGTGGAGGGTGCTGGGCGGTTGTGCCTCTCACCATCCCCAAGGAGCCCCTCCAGGCGCAGTCCAGAAAGACGGATCCACCGTCCCTCCCATGTACCAGGAGCAGCAAACATGAATGCTGGGTTTGTGCCTCACACTAGAAAGCAACTTGGTGTAGCTGTGAATTTTCTATCCAGGCACATCCCTTCACTGCTGATTAAGCTACCTCTTTTTGCCAAACATACTCTATATTTGTGCTGGATCACAGGTAATTTGGTGGAGAAAAGCAATTCCAAGGAACACAGGGGACGACACCATCGTGTTTGTGATGCATGGAATTCCTTGCAGCCGGGAGGCCTATCTAGAATGCTGAGCCGGGCTCACATCCCCCTGGGTGGGAGCTATTTCTAGGTCTCATCAGCGGCCAGGGGAGGGCTTGCCAGTAATTTTTAAACCATTTCAACTTCTCTGAAGGCAAAATCTGGGAAAGCACCGCGGGCCCATCACAGATCCCCTGAGAGAAGCGACTCCTCAATTCTGCACCTGCATCTGCTTCCAGACAGCACACAGCAGGAGGGTTATCCGAGCATTTGAAGAAATGCTCTCCAGGATCAACTGCCTTCTTCAGACAACTCCCAACCATTGTGGTTTTAAGTGGCAGGGCACAGCTCAGAAGAGAAAGACAAGGAGGACAAGGCAGCACCGCAGCTCAGCCCCACGGGGCGCTAGGGCGGACACCCTGCAGGGTTTGCCTGGGCTCTGCATTCCCATCCCTTCATTAGCCCAGGGGTGCTGAACAGTTTGCACCCAGCTCTGGGTCTTAATAGGTGGAGGTCAGGAGAATCTCAAATAGCACATCTGAGAAAGTCCCCAAACTCGTGTGATTTCCAACAATACAAAGCCTTTGCATATTTCTAAAGAGAGTCAGAGGTTGGAAGGAACCCAGGAGACCGAGGGAGAAACCTGCACATTCTGACAGGTGCGTTTTCTCATCAGGATGTCAGCTGCCGGGACACCCAGCCCATTCGTGTGCTGCTGAAACTAGGATGTGTTTCTCTTGTGTTTGGATGAGATTTTATTCTTCCTACATGCTGGTGTTTAGTACACTGTTGTTTATGGCTGTTTCATGAGAAAAGCTTAGGGGACGGCTGGTGTTAAGGTAAGAACATTAGCAGTGAGTTCTCTGCGTGCCCAGGGCTGCGGGAGAGCAGAAGAGGCAGGGTGGGCTCCCTGATGTGTTGGAGACAGCAAGAGACGTGGAGCACATCTGGAGGGGGAGGCTGGGCTGCCGCTGTGGCCATGATCGCTCCCGTCCACATCTGGGTTCATTTGGTGTGTGGGCACAGGCGTCTATCGAGAGGGTTTTACCTAAGTTAGACTAAACAAGGCTGTGAGCCGGTCCCAGTTTGTGACTCTACCAGAAAAGGCTGGGTCCCTCGCTGAAGAAAGGCTGAAAAATCCTCAGACATGAATGAATCTATCAGACTCGAGGTTCGCTCAACAACGGACTGGCTATCCCTGGCCCTCTTCGGGTCTACCAGTTGCTCTTCCCCGCGTGGGCATCAGCCTGCACACAGTGAACAAAAGCAGCCGGTTCAGAGCTGCCAGCACTCCCCAGGGGAAGGACTGGCAGCGCGATGCCAAGACAGGGCTGCCCTCCTCCCTAGGGAACGTCCAATCCACGCATGGCCACCAGAATCAAGGTGGCCACAGACGAATCAAGTTTCAGGGGTCATGGTGGGAACCTGACTTTCCCAGAGGATAAACTGTTACATAGAAGGCTTGATTGCTTTGGTTTCTTAGCCTGTGAGGTAGAATTCATTTGTGTGACTAATTCATGTTTGGAATTCACAAAAAGAAGTTATTTCAACTGAAGAAGTTATTTCAACTGCCACCAAGTAAAGAGGTCATTTAAATCTGCAGCCTTGCTAGAATGCCCAGCTCATGCCACTGTGAAAACCTGCGTCTGAGCCCATTCTGTTTTGAATGGTGGACACCCAGAGAGGAAGAGGGAAGAGGGAGGAAAGTTCCTCCCACATCAGAACCACATGAGCCAGCGGCCACTTGGGAAATGGAAGTACGTTCGACCTCCACAGCTCAGAGAGGCTCGGACGGTTAATCAACAGCTCCAGCATGCGCACCTGAGAGCCCACTGTTACTCTAGAGCAGGGGACAAGAGTCACCCAAGGTGACTGTAAGTCCCCACAAATTCATCTGATGTGCACTTCCCAGAATCCGCAGCCCCCTGTACCAGCCCCCAGCCCCTCTCCAGAGCTTAGCACATCCTAACCGCGAGCTTAGGAGACACATATTTTTGGCATCTAGGACTTGAGTATTAATCCCTGGGGGGTGAATCCCATAAACTAAGGACAGGTGCAGTGACAGGATGAGACGTTTAAAGAGAAGCATATCCATGGAATCAAAATGCAATCAGAGTATGGCCAAATAATCCCTAAGAAAAACACTGATGATACACACGACAGATACAAGATCCAAAATAAATCACTGATTAATACTTTTAAATAGTATTATTTTATTCTTTCTTATTATTTATACATTACTATTATTATTTGATGGTACAAAGTGAAAAGGATTATAAGTGAGTGTGATGAGCATGTGCACACCTACAAATGGGATAACACAATAAACGGGAAAATTCCTAGAAATACACAACCTACTGAGACTGAGTCATGAAGAACTAGAAAACCGACCCAACCAGGAAGGAGTAAGGAGACTGAAACAGTAGTCAAAAACCTCCCAAAGAAAATCCTGCAGTCGCTGGTTTGATGGATAAATTTTACCAAAAATTTAAAGAAGAATCAGCACCACTCCTCCTCAAATTTTTCCAAAATATTGAAGAGGAAACACTTTCTAACTAATCCTGTCAGTCCAGCATTACTCTGAAATGAAAGCCAGTCAGACACTACAAGCAAACAAAACTAAGAACCAATATCCTTTATAAATACTGATGCAAAAAATCTTCAACAAAATACTAGTAGACCAAATTTGGAAGCATATTAAAATGATTGTTGTACCATGACCAAGTGGGATGTATTCCTAGAATGCAAGAATTGTTCAACACATAAAAAATAATAAACACAATACACCCCACTAACAGAATGAAGGAAAGGACCCATATCATCATCTCAACTGATCCAGAAAAAGCATCTGACAAAATTCAACCCTCTTTCATGATAAAAACACTCAACGAACTAGGAGTAACAGAAAATCACCTCAACATAATAAAGGCCATATATGAAAAATCTTCAGCTAATGTAACACTCCAGGGTAAAAGATGTAAGGCTTTTCCTTTAAGACTAGGAACAATATGAGGAGGCCTGCTTTCACCACTGTTATTCAAGACAGTATTAGAGGTGCCAGCCATAGGAATTAGGCAAGAAAAATAAGTAAAAGGCATCTAAACGAGAAAAGAAGACATAAAATTATTTCTGTCCACTGATTATATGATCTTATAGGTAGAAAATCATAAAGATTTACACAAGAGATCTGTTAGAACCCATTAAAATTTATTAACAAATTTAGTAAAGTTGCAGGGTATAAAATCAATATACAGAAATCATTTGCACTTCTATACACTAATAAACAATGCCGAAAGGACATTAAAAAAGCCATTCCATGTACAGTAGTATCAAAAGAATAAAATATTTAGGGTAGGCTTAACTAAGGAGGTAAAGGACTTGTACACTGAAAACTACAAAATGTTGTTAAATGAAAGAAGACACAAATAAGTGGAAAGACATCCCATCTTCACGTATTATAAGGCTCATTATTGTTAGCTTTTAATATTACCCAAAGTGATCTACAGATTCAACATAATCCCTACCAAAAATCTTGATATTTTTTCAGAGACAGAACAACCCATCCAAAAATTTACATGGAATCTCACGGGAACCCAAATAACTAAAGCAGTCTTAAAAAAATTGGAAGACTTAAACTTGCTGATTTAAAAACTTACAACAAAGCTATAGTAATCAAAACAGCATGGTCCTGGCAGAAAGGCAGACATATAGACCAATGAACTAGAAAACGGAGCCCAGAAGTAACCTTTTTGTGTACAAATGCTTTTTGACAATTGTGCCAAGACCATCCAATGAGGAAAAGAACAGATTTTTCAACAAATGGTTCTCAGACAACTTGCAAAAGAATAAAGCTGGACCTGTAACTTACACCATATACAAAACTTAAAACTGATCAAATATCTGAATTTACAAGACGAAACTATAAAACTCTAGGAAGACATAGGGGGAAGCTTCATGACACTGGATTTGGCACTGATTTCCCAGGTATGACACTGAAGGCACAGGCAACAAAGAAGAATAAACAAATTGCACTTTGTTGCACTTTGTCAAAATTAAAACATTCTGTGTATTTAAGAACGTTATCCAAACAGTTAAAAAGTAACCCAAAGAATGAGAGAAAACATTTGAAAATTACATATCTGATTAGGAGTATCTAGAATATATGGAAGACTCCTACACCCAACAACAAAGAAGCAAGGATTGGAATAGACATTTCTCCAAAGAAGACATGCAGATGGACAGTGAGCACGTGGTGAGCTGTTCAACATCACCGGCCATTAGGCAAAAGCAAACAGGAGCCGTGAGATGCCACTTCACACTCCTCAGGACGGCCATCCTCAGAAAACCAGAAAACAAGTGCTGATGAGGGTGTGAAGAAACTGAAACTCTTGTGCACTCCTAGTGGGAATGTAAAATGGTTCAGCCACTCTGGGAAATCGCTTGAGAATTCCTCAAAAAATTAAACATAAAATTACCATTTGACTCTGCAATTCCACTGTCAGGTAAATACTTCAGAGATGCAAAAGCAGGAACTTGAATGGATATATCTACACTGACGTGTATAGCAGCACCATTCCCAGCAGCCAAAAGGTGGAAGCAAGCTGAGTGCCCATCAGGGAAAGGACAGATAAAAAACACGTGGTCTATACATGACGGGGTATTATTCAGCCCTAAAAGTGAAGGACATTCATCCAAGCTACAACACGGGTAAACCTGAGGATATTACGTTAAGGGAAATAAGTTGCATATAACAGGACAAATATTATGATCCCACTTCTCTGAGGTCCCTACGGTCATCAAATCCATAGGGGCAGAAAGTGGAATGGTGGGTGCCAGGGGCTGGGGGAGGGGAGTGACGAGTTCTTGTTTAGTGAATACAGAGTTTCAGTTTGAGAAAATGAATAAGTCTTGGAGATGGACGGTGGAGATGGTTGCATGACAAGGTGAATGTACTTAATGCCACTGAACTGTACATATGAAAATAGTTAAAATGGTAAATTTTACTTTATGTATATTTTACCATAACAAAAACATCATTGCAAAAGCAGCATGAGAAGACTCGTAGTCAGGTGCTGTTTTAAACTGTAAATCAATAAAACCTTTCTGAAAAAGGAGTTGGGTGGCATATGTCAAGAACAGATAAAATATAGATAGATTTTAACCATCTAATTTCAATTTTAAAAATACATCTTTAATTCTTTCCATTTAAAAAGTGTGTAGTAAACATTAGATATAGAAATAAAAGTCCTAAGAATAGTGAAATAGCTAAGTAAATATATTTTCATGGATGAAAAATTATTCATCCATTAAAATGATATTTACAAATGTTGAAAAGACTAAGATATTCTCATGATACAATGTTAAACGAAAAAAGAAAAAGAAAAACAAACAAACAAATAAACCATGGTTGGGCATGGTGGCTTACGTCTGTAATCCCAGCACTTTGGGGAGGCTGAGGCTGGTGGATCACCTGAGGTCAGAAGTTCGAGACCAGCCTGGCCAACATGGCAAAATCCCATCTCTACTAAAAATACAAAAATCGGCCAGGCATGGTGGTGAGCATCTGTAATCCCAGCTACTTTGGAGGTTGAGGCAGGAGAATCGCTTAAACACAGGACATGGAGGTCGCAGTGAGCCAAGATCGCGCCACTGCACTCCAGCCTGTGTGACAGAGCAAGGCTCCATCTCAAAAAAACAAAACAAAACCAAAAACAAAATGAAAAACAAACAGAACCATGGAAGTGAAATCTCAATTATATTAAAATAAATATCTGTAACACTCTTGAAGGAAATATGCCAAAATATTCACAGTAGTCATAGCTTATTAGAGAGATTATGAAGAAATATTATTTTTCTTTCCCCTTTTGATTTTTTCCAAAAATTTCACAATGGCACACAACATAGATATTAAGAATTATTATAAAGTCAGGCGTGGTGGCTCATGACTGTAATCCCAGCACTTTGGGAGGCTGTGGCAGGTGGATCACTTAAGACCAGGAATTTAAGACCAGCCTGGCTAACGGGGTGAAGATCCATCTCCACTGAAAATCAAAAAAATTAGCTGGGCATGGTGGCACACACCTGTAATCCCAGCTACATGGGAGGCTGAGGCAGGAGAATCACTTGAACCTGGGAGGTGGTGGTTGCAGTGAGCTGAGATTGTGCCATTGCACTTTAGCCTGGATGACAGAGACAGACTCTGTCTCAAAAAATATACGTATTATAAAAAAGCTGATTAAAACAACAATTTTAAAAAGAGGGCAGGAAGGTGGTCTAGGAACCAAGAGACCTGTCTCAGCATTAAAGCGTCCATTTAATAACGGTGTAACCTTGGGTTTATTTAGCTTCTCTATTCTTCAGTTTCCTGATTTGTAAAACGAAATTTTCAGGTGACTCCCTTTCAGCACTCACACTCAAAGGCACTTAGTAAATTCGGCACTCACACTCTAAGGCACTAAACAAATCTGTCTACTTATGGGAGCCCGAACATGAGCCTCTGCCAGGTTTATGGAGGACAAGTTCCAGTGGGAAAGAGGCTCCAGTGCGCCCAGGAGACCCGGCGGCCGCACCGCGACCCGAGGCGTGCGGAGATGCAGCGGCCGCACCGGGACCCGGGGTGTGTGGGAGGCTCTGGAAGAACCACTCTGCATCCCACCCTCTCGCTTTCCTTCCTGCTGAAGAGACTTCAGTGCCCCGCGGGTGCAGACAAGTGGCGGAGTCCCTGTTCCGGTGGGAAACACAGGATGCGAAAGTATTTTATGAAACAGTTTTCAGTGAAGAAGAAAGTGGGTCACTTTCCTTTTTGAAAAATCCAGAGTCTTCTATTTTCCTTTGAACTTTAAGGAGAAGCAAAGTGCTTTTAAAATGTTTGTAGATTAGCATAAACGACTACAAATATTTGTGTGTTTCCTGGTCAATGAAAACACGGTGTCAGCAGGACGAGATCCGAATGTGAACGGCCACACTTCAGCGGGAGAGTTACTCCATCAGCAGCGTTACTCCCCTTCCCGTGTCCTGTTCCGTCGTGCTGACTTTAATGCATATGTTCAGACGCACAGAGGAACAGAATTTTCAAACTCGGTCACCAGCGGGTCTCTCAATATTAGAGGACACCCTGATCCAGGACTGCGGACCAAGGGTGTTTAGTTTTTACAATATTTAAAATACAGATTATTTTCATCAATGTTAAGACCTCAGCTTCCTGAAGTCAGACCCCACACCTTTTATTGGTACCTACACACCTGGAGTCAGGTGCAGCCTGCACATGGCAGGTACTTGAGGAATACCTGTGGACAAGCTGGAAGAGTCCGATGGGAAGGGTTTTGGGTGACAAGCATGGGATGTGGAAGGGTTCATGACACCTGTTCCTATTACAGACATGGGGAGGTTCAAAGTGAACCAGTCAGGAATAGTCTCAGCCTCACCCCAGAAGGAATTTACAAATGGGGACCATATATGGCACGGACTAGAGGGTCAGATAAACCCACAGACCATGGCATTCTTGGTTCCAGTCCCCACTATTTGGATAATCTTGGGCAAGTTAGTCTTTGAGCCCTGAAATGGTGAGGAACATGCCCTTAGCCATGGGATGCTGGCAGGTCATTGATACTGTCCTATCTCTGAATGGGGTTTTCCTCTCTCTAAATGGGGTGATGAGGCCACCTCACAGGGCGGCATGAGGAGAAGCAAGTCCACATGGCAGACACTCAGCCAGCGCGGCGCCCAGCAGAGAAGTGCTCAGCAGACGCACACCCTCAGCTCTGACAGCCACGGTGGAAGTCAGATGCAAGCCTGCAGGCCAGGCTGGACAGTCTCTTGGCCTCCGTTGGACCCGTATTCAGAGACAGTCCCTCCCTTCTGCTGCATCCTTTCCTTCCTGTGTGAGAGCCGTAGAATAGGGGGCTGGGGGCGTTTAAGACAAGAAGCAGAACACTGACAACTTTGTCGCCTGTAAAAAAATAAGGTGGAGAACACTGGAACTAACGGCAGAAACAAGGTTCTGGAGCAATCTACAATTCATTGAGAGCATCCCTGTGTTCCAGGACTAAAACAACTAGGAGCTGATTTGGTTTTATTATTTCTCGTTAAGCACCATGTCTGAGGTTAAGACCCAGTTCTTAAAAGTAATCACATAGGTATGTGTTCCACACCTCAGTTCAGTTGCTAAACAGCCCATTAGCTTGGATGTAATTACTTCACATGTCCTCTGAGAATGTGTTCCACACAAAAAGAATTTCCACAATGGCCAGGCAGCCTTGGGTGGAAACAGGCCTCAGTTTGGGCATGGGGCAGAAGTCCGCAGAGGCGGGATCTGTGGTCAGGCCCTCACCCCATCCCCAGGGCAGATGATGCCCCTTCTAAGTGAGGTCCCCTTAGCTTCTTGTCACAGCACCTTGGTGCTAGTCCCCCCGGGAGATGCCAGAACAGGGCTAACTCCACTCACAGACCGATTCTCGTTCACTTTTCCAGTCCAGTGGCAGGGATTGCTACATTTCTCAAACTTAATTTCCATCATTAAATCCTTTAGTTTTGTTTGGTTTTTGGAGAGACGAGTTCTCCCTTTGCTGCCAGGCTGGCCTCAAACTCCTGGCCTTGGCCTCCCAAAGTGCTGGGACTTACAGGTATGAGCCACTGCACCCAGCCATTAAGTCCTAATTACATGTTATTTGCCATGATCAAGTTCAAGCAGTATTTTTTTTTTAAATAAAGATTATTCCCAATAGATCTTAGTCCTCATCTGTGAGAGGCTGTTGAGGGCACGACCACCTTGCGGTGACCTCCCTCTGTGTGACACCCCCATTCCCGCCGGCACACCATGGGGACAACTGGGTGGGGCAGTGTTGAGTTCTGGTCCTGGCCCCGCCAACCTGGGCTGAAGCTCCTGGATGCTCCACATGCCCATGTCTACGGAAACACTGGGCCAGACTGGGGTCCCACCCTGCGTGCACAGAGGATCACTGGGGGCGATGCAGAGATGTGGAAGCTGGACCCCACCCCCCAGACTAATTCATCAGCAAGATGTCGGCAACTGCCGGGCTGGATGGTTATTAACATATTAGGATGATGTTTGACCCTAATGTTCCAGTTTTGTGCCACCAAAAAAAAAAAAAAGTCACCTGAATGAGTCAGGAGAGTTAAACTTGAGGGTGACTTGGGAATGGGGGGAATTAATGCATTTCAGTTTAAATGTTTGCCAATCTAATTTGGTTAAAACAGTTCATCCACCCCGTGCAGGCCACAACACAGGACGCAGGTGCAGCAGGGCTCTTGAGTCTGTCTCATGCCATTAACACCCAGTGCTGGTCTTACTTGGCGTGTAGAGCTGTGACCACCGGGGCCAGCCTGAGGCAGCATCGTGGGCTTGACCCACTCACCTTAGAGCTTGGCACTGGGTGCTCGGATCCCTTCCTCAAGCTTCTCACTTGAAAGTTGGTGTGAAACACACCCCCTGCCGCCACTCAACCCCGGCTGCCCTCTATGGCCTGTTCTTTCGACGATCTTCCTCTTGCCCCAATTTTTCTGCCACACACACTCGCCTGGGCTTTGGTTTGTGAGTGCCTGCACTCTGTCAGTCGGGCCACAATATAATTTATCTTCAACAGAGACCTCTGGGAGTGAGTGTCAGTGCCGTAGCGGGACACAGGGATCTGAGGCACAAGGCAGGGCTCTCCCAGGCAAACAGGGACACTGGCCCCTTCATCAGTAGGTGACATGCTTTCATTCAATAGGAAACTCCAGAACACCAAGAAAGGGATCTCCAGACAGGGAATTGAAAACAGGATATGAGGTAGAGTTGTGGGAGAGAGATGGAAAGGGAGCTAGCACTCTTTGAGTACCCACTTTGTGCTAAATACTTAGTTTTTGACTCCATATGCATGAAGATTACCGTATTTCATCAGTTTCAAGATGTGTAACCCTCTGAAGTCACGATGCCTCTTATGAACACTGGCAAGAGAGTTTAGTTGGAGCAATAGCCCTTTCCTGATAGCACATAAAGTGACAGTGCCCCTCACCAGGGTTCCTGGCTTGGCCTGGATGGACGACAGTATTGCAAGCATCTCACTGTCAAGAGACCGAGCCTTCCCAACACCATGTGGCATTCCCAGCTTACACAGCTGAGGTGGTGAAGCAAGGTTCAAATCAAAGTCAGCACTAATAAAAAAATTTCTAGGTTTCCATCCCCAGTCACCCCCCAGGCCTGGTCTGGTCTCGTGAACTGAGACCTCAGAAGGGTCAGAGCCCCAGTGGGTTCCAGCTCTCAGATGAAGGTCCTCCTTTCTTATCATCTTCTTTCTTCTCTTTCCTGTCTCCTAAATCACTGCTCACTGTCTGCCCCATACCCAACTCAACATTCAGATGCTCAGATAGCATTTCTGAGTCTTATTTTATGACTTTCTGAAGAATTCTGCTGTTTTAAAAACATGAGCCCCCTCATTACCAAAAACTTAACCAAAAAGTGCATTTCCCAAAATGCCTCCAAATAAGTGGAGGAAATCCAGGAAGCCCTCCAGAGCCACTGAACGCCTCTGTGCCCAGCACTTTGACTAGCATTGTGGAATCAGCTTCCCAAAATATGCATGGGGCACTGGAATCCCAGTTTCACAGATGCAGAGACACAGAAAGCTTGATTCACAGGCAGGTGGCAGGAGAACTGCAGTTTTATCCCTGTAAAGTCTAATTCCAACAGGAGTACTCTTAGCCACATCGAACTTCTTCTCACTAAGAAAAGTTATCTCGGTGGCCTATAAACTCTTTAGAAATTGCTTTGAAAACATGTTCTAGGCTGGTGTTTTATTATTCACGAAGCAACACCGCTGTCCTGGTTTAACTGCCTTCCTGTGAAAGAAAGGGCTTCCTGTTTTGGCTCCTGAGACCCCTCCTCCTCCTTCCTGTCATCACCATCGCCACCACCATCTTTATCACCACCATGATTTTCATTATCAACATTGTCATTTTCAAGATTCATCACCATCATTACCATCATCTTCATCACCATCATCATCTTTATCATCACCATTATCTTCATTATCACCATCAACATCTTCATCACCATCATCATCTTTATCATCACAATCCACATTATCACCATCATCACAATTATCACTATCATCACCATCTTTATCATCACCATTATCTTCATTATCACCATCAACATCTTCATCACTATCATCATCTTTATCATCACAATTCCCATTATCACCACCATCATCTTCATTATCACCATCACCATTATCACCATCATCACCACCATCGTCTTCATCACCACTCTCAGCATCATTTTTAAAAAGGATTGCATTCTAAAAAGTTCTGTGTTTGAAAGTATTCATTTTCTTTGGCTGCTGTTGTGACAAATCACCACAAACTTAGTGGCTTAAAAAACCCACAGGCTGGCTGGGGGCAGTGGCTCATGCCCATAATCCCAACACTTTGTGAGGCTGAGGCAGGAGGATTGCTTGAGACCAGGAGTTTGAGAACCACCTGGGCAACATACTGAGGTCCTATCTCTATTAAATTTTTAAAAAAAAATTAGCCAGATGTGGTGGCTCACACTTATAGTCCCAGCTACTTGGAAGGACCCCTTGAGCCTAGGAGGTCGAGGCTGCAGTGAACTGTGATTGTGCCACTGCACTGCAGCCTGGGCGACAGAGTGAGACCCTATCTCTTCAGAACAAACAGACAAACTTATTTTTCTGTAGGTTAGAAGTCCAGCCCGGGTCTCACTGGGCTGAAGTCAAGGTGTCGGCTGGGCTGCACTCCTTTCTGAATGCGGATGATGGTAAACGGGATGGGAGGTGCAGGTAAAGACTCTGTGTGGCAGGTTCTATCTTGTTTACACGGCTGGGAGTTGTGAATGCCACGAGTTTCTTCTGTTTGTTAGACCGTAAAGCAATGGAGGAGTGGGTGAAATCCGACTGTGGGCTGAGAGGGCTGTGTGTCCCCATCCTCACTCAGAGGCAGACACATGCTCCGTGACGTGGGGAAAAAGAGAACGATGCTGACCCATTCCACAAGTCATCAACTTGCACAAGTTACGTATGTGCAGTTTACTGAGAGTAAGTCATACCTAAAAGGAGGAGAACTCAACACACAGGAGGGTGGACATTGAAAAGTGTCTGGCTGACCCTCTGTGAGTGAAGACATATTCACCTGGGGATGAATGATCAGGAAAAATAAAGGTTGAATCCAGGGAGAAGGGGTCAGGGCAGCCACAAAGCCCATCTCACGCACAGTTCTCTTCTGGTGATGAACACTAGTGTGACGAGTATAAATGCAATATTAGTCGGATCTTTTGTTAGTAACATGCCTTTGGACACTGGCTTTATTCTTCAGTATCTTCCCTTTATAGACGTGGCTTTCTGGGTGCTGGATGTTTACCCAGTACCACCTAGCACTAGTAAATTACTACGGCAGAGGGCAGGGGAGGACCCACCACTCCAGGATCATCTGTAGGGGTGGCACCTGACTCAATATTTTAAAAAAATCACACGGCATTTTATGGTTTACAAGGCAGCCTTGAACATCTGACACCATGTAACAAGTGGTAACTGTGAGAAGTGGGGATACAGGACCAGGCCTTCTCTCCGAACCCTGAGGTTACCCTTTGTAGGAATGCAGAGCTTTCAGAATGGTGTCCATTCCACTCACTGCATGTCAGCCTCTGTGGCCTTGGGCAGCACCGTGATGCCTGTGCTGCCTGGCATCGTCTGCAGTAAGTGAGGAGGACACAGAGCCTCCATCAATCCATGCAGGGTATGTGTTTCGCTGCAAAGTGAGTTGTGAAAACTTTCGGTTTTCCAGAGTTTCTGGGTCTTGGGGTTGTGTGAATGGACATGAACCAGCCTCCTTCTGTTCTTCCAGGGGATCTAACAAGGCTTGAAGAGTGGAGCCGCGTGTCTGCGATCACTCAGCAGGTGCCGGCTGGGGCTGGGCTCCTCGGGCCTGAAACACGGACTTCTCTATTCTGCACCTCTCCAGGGTCATCCTTGAAGACGAAGAATCCAGCCTGGGTGTCTCCTGACCCATTATACAGCCTAGAAGGGTTTGTGTTTTGCTTTTTTCCAAGTAAATTCCTGCTATCATTTTACTTATTTTATTGCGGTGTGTAGAGTGAAGAAGATGCTGAAAAAAAAAGAGTGAGAGAAAAAAATCCAATTGATCCTGGTAGATGGGATATGTGGGAACTAATTTCATATCCATGCAGGAGTTAAAACGAGCAGCAGGCACATTTCCCATGGCTGGTGGAAGTGACCTCTGCTGGCTCAATGGAAGGTGCCGAAGAAACAGCAAGAGACCTCCTTGCCCAGGTAGCCACAAAGGAATTTCCTTTTGAATGTATACTCATTTAAAATTTTAATCCAGGATAAATTGTGAGAGTCTGTACTGCCCACGTCAGATGCTGCAGATGAAAGGTTAACATTTTGCATCATCCATGGCATCAATGTTTCCTTTTTTTTTTTTTTTTTTTGAGACATTGTCTTGCTCTGTCACCCAGTCTGGAGTGCAATGGTATAGCCATAGCTCACTGCAGTCACCACTTCCTAGGCTAAAGCGATATGCCTGCCTCAACCTCCCAAGTAGCTGGGACCACAGGTGCATGCCACCATGCCCAGCTTACTTCTCTTTCTTTGTAAAGATGGGATCTCCCCATGTTGCCCAGGCTGGTCTCAAACTCCTGAGCTCAAGTGATCCACCCGCCTCAGCCTCCCAAAGTGCTGGGATTACAGGCGTGAGCCACTGTGCCCGCTGTCAGTATTTCCTCTTTGCACACATCCTGCACTTGTCAGTGGCCACTTGCCCACCTCTGATTTCTCAAGTGAAATCATCATGAGAAGGGTATGAGTGGGGAGTTGGGAGGTGGCGGCAGGCTGGGTGCTGCCTGGGTTTCATCAGAACCTCCTGAGGTGGGGGCCGGCGTAACCATGGAGTTGGGAGGTGTGGAGGAGGGTAGATGCTTGGGAGGAAGCTGTGGACAGGGTCTGAATGGGGGTGGCTGAGCCTGAAGCTGGAGTTGAGTCCTGGTGGGAGCAGAAACCTCGGGCACCCGGGAGTGTGGCTTAGACAGACTGTGCTGTGCATGGTGGAGAAAGGCCCAAGCAGAAAAGCTCCTGAACAGGCCTGGAGCTTACACAGCAGAAAGGCTGGAGTCACAGACCTGGATGTTGACTCTCTTGATCCCCTAACGGGGAGAGGAGAGGAAGAAATGAATAGAGGGTCTCGGGGAAAATTCCCCAAGAAATAAGTGAGTAGCAAAAACAAACACTGCCAGACTCCTGAGGCCAAAGGGATCCCTGAAGGTGCAGGGACTTAACAGAGCAACCAAGAAAATGCAGGTGGGAGGATGAGTCCAGGAAAAACATCACTGGGCTGGCCTGGGGAAACTGGTGGCCCTGGAAAGGGAGTTGCAGAGGCTCAGTTCCAGGAACGCACAGGGAAAGGTAAAAGACATTTATTTCCCACAGGGCCAGGGCTCTACCAGCTCAGTTTTGATTTAGACACTGGGGCCACACTGTTGGAAATCATAATTTAGGGATAACTGCACAATATACTTGCCTCCTTTGCCCTGTGAACTCTTCAAGAGCTCGGGACACACATCTAGAAACACCAGCACACAGGTACCCAAGGTCATCTGCAGGCAAATAGAAAGCATCGCGGAAGCAGTGCTTCTCAGACCCACACACCGTCCCAGGTGCTCTGCTCAGCAGAACCAGGGGGCAGAGGCACCATCCCAACTAGCATGGAGGTGACAACCCCAGGGGCAGAAAAGAGGAGAAAGTCTGCACTCCAGCACAAGGGTCTGAAGTCATGAAAACAGAGCAGAGCAGGGAGTGAAGCTGTGCCAGAGCCACGCTGATGGCGTCCTGACCATTGGTGGGGGTGGGTGGCCAGAAGCAGCTGTGCTGATGGCAAGGGCATGTTTCCTCCTCTCACTGTAACTGACAGCAGTGTGCTTGTCACGCTCAGAGCTGAGCCCTCCCACAGGTTGCCCACCCCAGGGCAAGACCTAGATCCTGGTGAGCCTTGGTGGGACCTGTGCCCAGCACGACACACATGGACAGCCCGGCAGGGGTAGCTGTACAGCCAGTGGAGTGGCTTCCATGCCTGGCATGCCCTCTCTGAGGCTCATTCCCATGTTTCGTACCCTAATTCTAAGCTCATTCTTCAGAGCTCACAGTGCCCCTGACAAGCCCTGGAACCCCTCTCTGCCCAGTGACTGAAGCTGGCTTGTCCCTGCGTGCACGAGGCCCTGCTCCATCACGTGACTTCTTCCATCTGCCTGGCAAATGCACACCATTTTTGGAAGCAGCTGAAATCCCATTTCCCCGGTAAAGTCGGCTGAAATAATCCTAGAGAAAGTTCACCACCCCTTCCTCTGCCTGTGCCTCTATCACAGATTTAATAACATGCCCTGTAATTCATCTTGCTTATGTGGGTGTTTTCTCCATGAGTTCTTCAAGAAAAGTGCTGGATTCTGTTCATCTTTGTTCTTATCCCTGAGTATCCAACTCAGAACTTTGTACATAATAAATATTTGTACTTGTACGGAATATTTTTTGGAATGAATAAATGCATTATTGAAGCATCGGCCCCTCAATAAAAGAAGTTATTTTTTTCTAATCTATCATGAATCCATATTTGAAGATTTCTGGGAGAAAAATGAATCAGAAAAATCAGAACATCCAGGTGAGTCTGGGGATATTCCACCCCAGTGTAGCACAGACACACCTCAGGACAGAGAAATTGAAGTTGGTTTCTTCAGCTCTTGTTGTAATGAGCGCCACTTGGAAGGAATGGCCTAATCGTTATTAATTTCTTTGGTATTTCCTATGATAACATTAATCACAGCAAACTCATTTGATGTAATGGAGACCAGGAGCCCCCCTGGAACGTTCCCCAGCAATTTCGTGCTAATTAACTGAAGCATCTTGTAAAACTGCCACCCTGTTTTACGATTAAGTGCATTTCTTGCACACTTTGATTAAGACACAAATCCCAAGCCAATAAAAAAAAGTGGGAAAGAAAGAAAGAAAAAAACCACACGTATTAGAATGCAGTAATGAGAGCATCGGTAAAATAACAGAGGCTTCACTGCCGGGGGCGACAACAGCTACTACTTGAAGTGAAGCAAAACGAACTCCCCAGGGATGGTGTAGACTGAGATACCTTCTTCTGTACCTTAATTTAGCCACTGCATATGTAGAGAAGCAATTTTAAAATGCATATTAAACACTCCATTGAAAGAAAACAGAATAATTCGCAAAGATGTCAGTTCTGCATACACAAGTGAGAACTATGAAAGCAGAGATTCCTATGCAAACTTATACCAAGGTATGGAAAACACCTTTTACCACTTAAGGTAAATGTTCAATTTCCAGAGGGCAAATCATGAGCTGCCTCATTCAGCAGCAGAATTTTTCTCCCCAATGATTGGCATTTGGCTATCAAGGCAGAAGAAAACGGAGCATATCACGAGATTGCACAGCTTGGAAGTGTAAAAGGCATTCGTTAGAACAGATTCTCTGGCACCCAGCATGCCAAAGTCCTGATGAAAATCATGTCAAAAGTCATGTCAGTCATTCTGTGTTTTTTCTTCACTGGTTCAAATGCACATCTTTCTAAGGATGACAGACACATGCAGACGCACCTGGAATGTGACAAATGGGACCTCAGGTCTTAAAGGATGAAACCAGAGCACATGGGCATTAACCTGCTGACTGACAGCTGCTCAGGACGAGAGAATGCCGATGTCACCCAAGAGAAGGGGGTCCAGGCCCTGTGGGAGAGACCACAGGAACTCCACACCATGAGAGCAGGTCTTCAGAGACCACAGGAACTCCACACCATGAGAGCAGGTCTTCAGAGACCACAGGAACTCCACACCATGAGAACAGGATTCAGAGACCACAGGAACTCCACACCATGAGAGCAGGTCTTCAGAGACCACAGGAACTCTGCACCATGAGAACAGGCCTCAGAGACCACAGGAACTCCACACCACGAGAGCAGGGCTTCAGAGACCACAGGAACTCCACACCACGAGAGCAGGGCTTCAGAGACCACAGGAACTCCACACCACGAGAGCAGGGCTTCAGAGACCACAGGAACTCCACACCACGAGAGCAGGGCTTCAGAGACCACAGGAACTCCACACCACAAGAGCAGGTCTTCAGAGACTGCAGGAACTCCACACCATGAGAACAGGATTCAGAGACCACAGGAACTCTGCACCATGAGAACAGGATTCAGAGACCACAGGAACTCCACACCACAAGAGCAGGGCTTCAGAGACCACAGGAACTCCACACCACGAGAGCAGGGCTTCAGAGACCACAGGAACTCCACACCACGAGAGCAGGGCTTCAGAGACCACAGAAACTCCACACCACGAGAGCAGGGCTTCAGAGACCACAGAAACTCCACACCACGAGAGCAGGGCTTCAGAGACCACAGGAACTCCACACCATGAGAGCAGGCCTCAGAGACCACAGAAACTCCACACCATGAGAGCAGGATTCAGAGACCACAGGAACTCCACATCGTGAGAGCAGGCTTCAGAGACTGCAGGAACTCCACACCCTGAGAGGAGGGCCCCGCTGAAGCCAGGGGTGACACAGGCCTGCACTCTGGGCTGCAGTGGCCTCACTGGCCTGCAGGAGAGGCCCCATGAGACGCCCTGGAGCAGCAGTGGGTGGCAGGAGGTTGTGCAGGGGCCTTCGAGGGATGAAACAGCTTTGCTGGCAGTTTTGGGGAAGACAGCCCTACTCGGCCTGCGTCTGGTTAATGGGCTGATAGGACAGACACAGGTTTTAAAGGCTAAATAGAACCACATAAACCTACAGATGTAAAATAACAAATAGCAGGGTGGGGGGAGGAATGGGGAAAGGATGGGGGAAAACAACAGGGGTAGGTTCTACAATATTTAAAAATTCCAGACATCCACAGGCTCCTTATGTCATTTTCCTGATGGGAGGGAAATGGATTTCCAATATTTATATACACCATTTAAATAATGTTGCAAGATAATCAGAGGCATTAGAGAAAGACGTGCATAGAGCCACATGAGCTATCTACGTGAGACACAGTCATAGCCGTGTGGGGCTTACCCTGTAAAGAATACCCTTTTGCACAACAGAGGATGGCCTCGCCGGAGTTAGATGGCTCTCCTTGAATCAAAGCCCTAATTTTCAGGTAACGGCCAATATATAAGACATAAAGCACCGTTGTAAGATTTTTAAAATCTGTATTTTAGTTTTGTAATGGCAATGTAAAATTTAAAAAGATAAAAGCAAAGCAACAAAGATAAAACAAACAGCATGTTTTTAGAAGACCACGTGGCATGGAAAGCAGGCTCTAGCGCTGTCTTCCTTCCGTTAGGGTGGACTAGAACCACGGGGCATGAAAAGTGGCCTCTCGTGCTATCCTCCTTCCGTTGGGGGGACTGGAAACACACTTCTCCATTCATTGTCAGCTGTGTTACAAGTCATTGGTGAGCTTCCTTCCAGAGTGAATGCCAAATGATGCTTTTCTATTAGATCTCCCTGACCACTGCTGGTGACCTTGGTGGGGTAGCAGGTGTGGCCATAACATGGAGCACAGGGTGAGCTGCCTGACTCGCACTGCTGGCCGGTGGATTGGCGGTGTTGACGCTGCACAGGCCGTGAGCGCCAGCCCTGCAGATCCGGCGATGATCACTGTGGGAAGAATGGACAGTGCCCTGGTCGATGTGCAGAGTGACCCTGCAGTCAAGTCATGTCAATTTGCCTCCAACTAACATTTGCTCATCTCCAGCACGGTGCCAGTGGTGCCACTCCAGCTGGGCCACCCTGCCTGCAAGGTCTTACATGGGGCTCCTGCCTGGCTCACAGGGAAATCCCACATTTCAAACAGGGCTCTTCCACCTGCCCGTGATTCCCTGTGGCGCCTTGGGAGCATGGGGCTGCCCTATTGTGGAGTTAGTGGGTCCACTTTGAGAAGACAGAGACAGAGTGAAGCCTCAAGAACAGTGTTTGCTGGCAGTGGGAACCGTAGCACCGTCGGCCCTGCAAGGGGACGATGTGATGGGGGCTCGTCCATGCCTTGTCGTGGACATCTCTGGTCTCAGCCGGCAGGGGTGGGTGGGACCTCAGACCTCAGCAGACAATGGCAGTGGGAGCCTGGGCAGGGCTCCACGGGAAGACACAGACAGCAGGTCAGGCGTGGGGGAGGTGTTGTTGGGCACGGTGGATCTGCAAATGTTCAGGGTGGTGGGGGGTCTGGCGAGTGTAGACACAGGTGAGCCCGACGGGGCAGAAGCAGGCACAGTGCCTGTGGGTGAAGAGCTGCGCGGGCAAGCACTGAGAAGAGGTGCCCACGTCCATCCCTAGCCCCTCAGCCATGTTCACCATCATGGGGCACGTGTCTGGGAGGGAGCAGAGGACCAGGGTACAGAACAAGCCCTAGTCGGAAATGCTTCCTGACTCCTGTGACCTCCTGGCAGGGCTGGTGGGGGGCTGGGGAGAGCAGAGGGCATTTCTGGATAAGGATTCACACTAAAGGCCTGGCCCGGACCCTGCCTCCATCAGCAGGGCACAGCCCAGGCCCAGTGCTTTCTCCTCCTCCTGGGACCGTGATCTTGGCCTCCCCAAGGCCCATCCGGGGCCCTCCAGTTCCTGTCAACACTGCTGTCCACTCTCTTGTCCACCCCATGATTCCAACCATTGGCTCCAAGCGTCTGCACCCTGTATCCACTTCTCTACCTCAGATTTCCTCCAAGTTTCAATCCTGCACTTTCGGATCAGGACCGGATGCCAGTCCCTGTCTCCTCATGTCTGAGAGCCTCTCCATCTCCAGACCCCTCAATCTCCTCGTCCCTGTGATGTCGGCTCAGATCCCCATTGTGTCCTCTCGCTCTCCTCGGTCGGCCACCTGGAGGCCCTGAACGCAGACAAATCTTTCCTCAGCTGTCATATTCCCACGGCCCACAAAGAGACCTACTTCATTTTACACAAACGTGGGCAAGCTCCCTAAACCCAAAATGTGCTTTTCAGTGTGTGTTGTAGACGTCACGTGGGTGTGGGATTCAAGGATGAGGCCATCCCTTGGTGTCTGGCTCGGCATACATCAGCCCCAGCAACCCCTGCCTGCCCTCCGTGTCTGATATTCATATTCAAAGGAGTCTAAATTCTCACTGTCTTTTCCATGTGAATTTGCTGTTTTTTCCACTGCACATCCTTTAAATAACCACCAGATACCTACTGTGCGCCCTGGGCACTGGGAACGCAGAGGGTCCCAGCCACAACGCCCGTCTGCTGGAGTTCCCAGGTTGGAGGTCCAGCTGCTCTGAGCTTGGTCCAAGGACAGCCACAAACTAGAGAAAGGCTTCGGACAAGGCAGTGAGGCCGAGGTGGGGTGACGTACCCCACGCGACGTGGAGAGAGGGAACTTCTGTTGAGGACGGCAGAGCGGAGCTGGGCAGCGGCCTGGCACAGGGCCCTCCCTCACACGAGCACTCACCATCCGAGTCCTTGCAGTGCAAGGTGAGCTGGAAGCAAAAGCCAGCCCAGCACAGACGTCCTGGTGAGACGCCGGGAAAGGGGCCTCAGCCAGGGCCATGGCAGCTTAGGGCTGGTTCCCATTGCCTTATCAGCAAGCGAATCTTCCCCACATCGAGCTCTGATGTCACTTCTCTGATGCGAGGTGCTTGGCTATTCCCTGGAGGCACTGATGAGGAGCTGCTCCGCCTGGCAGCCGAGTCCCAGCACAGTTGAGACCCCGCGGCTCCTCCGGCCATTCCTGTATTGGGCATTCTCCTGCCCCTGGCACCTGCTAGCACTCTCCTCTGTGGCCTCTGTTCTTTTTGTTGTTCAATTATGAGGCTCCTTCCTCAGTTCCATGGGTGAAAATCCAGATGCAAGCCCCCCCACCAATTACCCCTTCATCCTACAGAGTTCCCAGGTGCTCGCCCACTGGGCCCAGCGCCTTACTGGTGTCTCCACCATGAGGCCTCCAGTGCTGCCTCCCGGGATAGTCCCGCGTGTGCCTGTGCGGCTGCCCTACCAGGCCCTGGGGCCTCCAAGATGGCAAACTGGTTCATCCCTTCCCTGCCTCCAGAGCATCTGGCCGACCATGCTCGCACCTGCCTCCAGTGCGTGTAGCCGACCACGCTTGCCCGCAGCCGTGGACTTGTGCCACAGATTGGGGTAAATAATCCTAGAGCAGATAACTAAGGTACACTCTTCAAACTAATTCATCATAAAAGCAAGTAGTATTTTGTTTGTAAATGTACCTAAGCCCATTTCATCTTGTTGGTGGTAAACTGCGGGGGTATGAGGTGTGGTAGCATTTTACTAAGTCACAGAGGATAGAAATGCTTCTGCTTAAGCCCCCAAATCATCAAAGCCAGGCATAGCGGAAGAGAATTTGAATCAAATCAAAGTTTGTTAACAAAGATAGCTGTCATACCAGGAATCGTTACAGATTTCATCAAATTTCAAAGGCATATGTTATTATGCAGAGCCATAAACACAGTAGTTTCCATGAAAAACTATAAGTAGGTATGGAAAATAAAACAGATGCGAGGGTAGGAACCACAGCTAATAGTCCATGAATCTAATAATTAGTTAACTGATTAATGAAATGCATATTCATTCAGCACACCTGTAGAGAGCCTATTGCGTACAGGTACTATTCCAGCACCAGGGACTCACTGGTGTGACCCACAGGTAGGGTGGCTGCCCCAGGAAGCTTGCATGGAACTCACCATCTGTGGTGGCACTGATCCGAATTTAATGAACAAGGTGATTTCTGATCAGGGCTCTGAGCTCCGAATCGAGTGAGGGGGTTAATGTGCTCTGGGGTGACAGGGGTGGGAGGGGCTTATCTGAGACCTGGGAGCCAGGAAAGACCTCCTGAGGGGATACTCAAGCTGATGCCTGAATGCCAAGTGCCACCTGGGCAAATGTGGGATTGTGCCTGGCAGGTGGAGGGCCCAGAGCATGCAAGGCCACAGGTGGGATGATGTGAGCGTGTTCAGGGAGCAGGGTGCAAGGTCGCAGGTGGGATGACGTGAGCGTGTTCAGGGAGCAGGGTGCAAGGTCGCAGGTGGGATGACGTGAGACGTGAGCGTGTTCAGGGAGCAGTGTGCAAGGCCGCAGGTGGGATGATGTGAGCGTGTTCAGGCAGCAGTGTGCAAGGTCGCAGGTGGGATGACGTGAGTGTGTTCAGGGAGCAGTGTGCAAGGCCGCAGGTGGGATGATGTGAGCGTGTTCAGGCAGCAGTGTGCAAGGTCGCAGGTGGGATGACGTGAGACGTGAGCGTGTTCAGGCAGCAGTGTGCAAGGTCGCAGGTGGGATGACGTGAGCGTGTTCAGGGAGCAGTGTGCAAGGCCGCAGGTGGGATGACGTGAGCGTGTTCAGGGAGCAGGGTGCAAGGTCACAGGTGGGATGATGTGAGCGTGTTCAGGGAGCAGGGTGCAAGGTCGCAGGTGGGATGACGTGAGCGTGTTTAGGGAGCAGTGTGCAAGGTCGCAGGTGGGATGACGTGAGCGTGTTCAGGGAGCAGTGTGCAAGGCCGCAGGTGGGATGACGTGAGTGTGTTCAGGGAGCAGTGTGCAAGGTCGCAGGTGGGATGATGTGAGCGTGTTCAGGGAGCAGTGTGCAAGGCCGCAGGTGGGATGACGTGAGTGTGTTCAGGGAGCAGTGTGCAAGGTCGCAGGTGGGATGACGTGAGCGTGTTCAGGGAGCAGTGTGCAAGGTCTCAGGTGGGATGACGTGAGCGTGTTCAGGGAGTAGTGTGCAAGGCCGCAGGTGGGATGACGTGAGTGTGTTCAGGGAGCAGTGTGCAAGGTTGCAGGTGGGATGATGTGAGAAGGCCCACAGGTGGGATGAATTGAGCATGTTCAGGGAGCAGAGAGAATGCCGCTCTGTTCAGTGCCCGTGAGCAGGGGAGGTGGGGGCAGGTGGAAGTGAGAGGTAGGATCTGGTACCATCTGGAAAGGCTGTAGCAGGGACACTTGAAGATCTAGTGACACCTAAGAGATCCCTGTATCCCTGTTGCTGCTGCTGCTACTGGGGGAGCAGGAAGTGGGATCACCCTGACAAGACTGGTGGCAGCTGGGACTAGAGCCGTGGCTGAGGAGGAGGGAAGGAGGTCAGCTTTCCGACGTGTCTGTGGGCCGGCAGGACTCACCGCTGCAGGCAGCAGGCTCAGGCACCCTTGGTGACAGGCCCACATCAGATCCTGAACCCCCGTACGTCGCACGCACATCCACAGACTAAATGCCAAGGAGTTTCCTGAAAAGGCCAATGACAGGTCGGGTGGACCTGAATTGTTACCACTAATTAGGATAAAAGAAGTTAACAGATGACTTGGGTCAGGGCAGTTTCTCGGGAATTCTGAAACCAGCTCTCAGGCGTGTTTTGTGGACGATGCAGCTCTTCCGGTACAGGGCTGCGAAACCAGCTCTCAGGCGTGTTTTGTGGAAGGTCAGGGCTGTGAAACCAGCTCTCAGGAGTCTATGAAACTCTACCTGTTCTGCTTCTCAAACAGCTCACGTGGGAACACGGCCTCCCCGGTGGTGCCACATCCCCGCCGTCAGGAGGGGCTTTGCAAAGACGTCTCATGCTGACCGCATGTCTTTTGGCCTTTCTTTTCGAGAGCCAAACCCTTCCTCCTAGATAAGACACAGCAAGATACTACGGCTTCATGTTCTTCCTAAGCAAAGCCGGAGACCACTGGGGAAATTGTTTAGCAAGGCTCTGAGTCTTTTACTCTCTTGAAAGCTTTTGAGCTCAAGACAGTCTTAGTTTCCGGCAAGGCGAGTCCATTCATTCACACCTAAAGCTACAGCATTTGTGAAAATAATGGAAAAGTCTTTAGCAAACCCTTCAAAGTCACAAACACTCACGAAAGCAGAAGCCAGAACTAGACTTTGCTCAGAGGTGAGCCGCTGATCAGAGCCCAGGGGTCCTCAGTGATGATTCTTTCTGAAGAGGAGTCCTCAGCTTCCCCAGTTCCCTCTGGGACTGCACACTTGGTTTCCTTCCTCAAGGGAGGCCTTTTCTGGATGATTCTGGGTCACAGTGAGGTTTCATCCGTGGTGAAGTCGGTCCTGGTTTTGGGGCCAACCTCACTGCTCACGGGGCTGAGAGACGAGACCCCTGGAAACATGGCGCCACGACGGTAGCAAGATGTCCCCCAGGCCCTCCTGGCGACTCACGAGGCTGGACGTTCTTGTCTATGACACGTGCCCAGTGGAAGGCCCGGAAGGCCGTGGCTCACTGGAGTTGACTCTGCAGAGCGCCGGCAGGGCCAGGATGCAGAGCCGCACATGCCGAGGGCCGCCCTCCCCCAGGCTGACTGCACCTGCTTGGCCTTGCCTACCTGCCATCTCCCATCACCCCCACGGGCCTGGCACACACTGAGGGCCGCCCTCCCCCAGGCCGACTGCACCCACTTGGCCTTGCCTACCTGCCATCCCCCATCACCCCCACGGCCCTGGCAGGAGCGATCGTTCCTCATTCTTTGTACAACCAGAACATACTACAGGACCCGGTCCACAGCAGATGGCTAATGAATGTCTGTTGAATGGATAGACAAAAAAAAAAAGAAAAATGTTGTAAATGTTCAAAATACCTGAAGGAGACAAGAGGACATTGTGTAAGTCATCAGGGAATGAAATTCCCAATAGAAAGACATGCTAACTCCAAGTTTAGAAAATATTATCCTTTAATCCATGGTTCTCTCTGGAAACACCAAACGTAAGGACGTCCCACATCTGAGAAAACCCTCTTCGTGGCGCTGTGGCTGCAGCAGCAACGGTGACGGCGACGGTGACGGCGACGGTGACGACGGTGACAACGGTGACGGCGACGACGGTGACGACGGTGACGATGGTGACAGCGACGGTGACGGCGCCGGTGACGACGATGGTGACGACAACGGTGACGGCGACGGTGACGGTGACGGCGACGGTGACACTGGCGGCCGCACTTCTGCAGAGTGACCACTGCGGTCCTGATGCTAAGTCCTCACATCATATTTAACTCATGGCAGTCCTCTAATGCGGACACTATGGGAGCCCACATTTTGCAGATGGGGGAACTGAGGCAGCTGGTCCATGATGACTTGGTCGCTGCACAGAAGAGCCAAGCAGCCAGGCTCCAGGGCGACGCTGCCTCCGGTTCCTTTATCTACCTCTGGTGCTGCTGGTGGCTGACAACGCCCGCTTGTGTGTTCTGCTGTCTGCAGGGGGTGCCACCGAATATCATCCTCGGAGGTGTGGGCTGGACTTTATGACTCTCATCCATTGTATAGAATAAAGCGCATGATGTGCAGGCATAAGAGGTATCTTGGCTTCCTGCTCAGTCGCACCCCTGGCCAGCAAGTCAACCATACCCTCATGTGAGTCCCAGAGCCAGAGCCCCCGACTGGGCAGCTGGGGGATCTGTGACCACAAGAACTAAGCTGGTGGGTTTGGGGTAGTGTGTCGTATAGCATCAGATAACTAATACAGTCTGTTTCCTCAGCAATACAAGGAGCCCCCAAAAGCCTCATAAAGAGAATCACTGAGGACTCCTTTGTCTTTGAAATGTAATCCTAATTTCATTAAGTTTCAGCGACCATCACATTTTGATGACTTGGTAAAAATTCAGTACTGATGGAAACGATGACCACATTATTACATCATTGAGGTTTCTCTGCAAAAGAGGAACTTGGCGATCAGGGTATTCGTTTTATGCAGGCTGAGATGCAAACTTCACAGGCAGGCTGCACACCAGAGGGTAATTCAGTATCTGCATCTGGGTAAGAAAGTTCTTAAACCACTGACTCTCTTTATGTCAACTTACAGAGAATAACATTCTCCAAATATCTTAGAAATTCAGTCAAGTGTTTCAAAGCCAAACTAAATTACTCCAGCTATTTGTCGGAGAAACTTCTAGGACTGAGCAGCCGTAAGATACAGCCATAGATACCATGTGATTCGCCGGGCGTGGCAGCTCACACCTGTAATCCCAGCACTTTGCTGAGGCCAAGGTGGGTCAATCAATTGAGATCAGGAGTTCGAGACCAGCCTGGCCAACATGGCAAAATCCCGTCTCTACTAAAACTATAAAAATTAGCCAGGCATGGTGGCAGGTGCCTGTAGTCCCAGCTACATGGGAGGCTGAGGCAGGAGAATTGCTTGAACCTGGCTGGGCGGAGGTTGCAGTGAGCCGAGATCGCGCCACTGCACTCCAGTCTGGCTGACAGAGTGAGACTCCATCCCCCACCCCCCCAAAAAAAGATACTATGTGATGGTATTAGCATCACACCTGCCCACAGCCTTGGAAAATAGGCAGACGCTCCTCCCTTTAAGCTTGAGGAAACCCAGGCTTAAAGAAGTGACATGATCAGCCAGTTCCCACCGAGCCCCGCCTCCCACATAGACACTGGTGACAGGGGAGGCACAAATAGCCAGTTCTCACTGAGCCCCGCCTCCCACACGGACACTGGGGACAGGGGAGGCACAAATAGCCAGTTCTCACTGAGCCCCGCCTCCCACACGGGCTCTAGGAACAGGGGAGGGAGTAGCCAATTCCCACTGAGCCCCACCTCCCACACGGACACTGGGGACAGGGGAGGGATAAGTAGTTCTCACTGAGCCCCGCCTCCCACACGGACACTGGGGACAGGGGAGGGATAAGTAGTTCTCACTGAGCCCCGCCTCCCACACGGGTTCTGGGAACAGGGGAGGGATAAGTAGTTCTCACTGAGCCCCGCCTCCCACACGGGCTCTGGTGACAGGGGAGGGATAAGTAGTTCTCACTGAGCCCCGCCTCCCACACGGACACTGGGGACAGGGGAGGGAGTAGCCAGTTCTGAGCCCCGCCTCCCACACGGGCTCTGGTGACAGGGGAGGAATAAGTAGTTCTCACTGAGCCCCGCCTCCCACACGGACACTGGGGACAGGGGAGGGATAAGTAGTTCTCACTGAGCCCCGCCTCCCACACGGACACTGGGGACAGGGGAGGGAGTAGCCAGTTCTGAGCCCCGCCTCCCACACGGGCTCTGGTGATGCCTGTGCACTCTGGCTGTGTGGTCAGCCACTCACACAGTTAGATCAGTAACTTGCAGAAAGCTTCCTCATATACCAACGTCCAGCGGATAAACAGCCTTTTACTCTAAGAGTGACCTCAGAGTTTGCAAGAACCCCCGCATTTATTGGTCCTTGTACAAAGTCAGAGGAGCGGCAGACAGTGACGTCACAGGAACCATTTAGATAATCATGTGTGTGGACGAGACATGGAGAAGCCCTCCATGGTCGGGGACGCTGTTCCAGGACAGATGAAACTCACTTTAACCAAACCAATCAATATATTCAACACAGCAACACACACACAAATTTGACTCCAGTCATTGATAAAATAGTAAAAACGATAGTTTCTTTCCTGTTCTAAAAGGAGCTTTTCCCTTTCACTCAGTTAATTTAACAGGGAGTGATTCCCATTTTTTTTTGTAGTAATTCAGTTTACCTTATTTTAAAAAATAACTCATCATACCAAATGATTTAATGACTTCAATGTATCGAAATTTTATTGGCTCATAACTTATCAGGACTTACACCTATTTCATAAAACAAGGTTTGATCTAAAATGACCTTTGGGTGTTTCCAAGTTAATTAATTAGCAATGCTTCAGAAAGCCACAAGCTATGATGTGAAGGCTTCGAGTTAATATAACACTAGCTCCTGATCATAGGAGGCCATTCTTCAAGGGTTTTGCAAAGCAGCGGTTCTCCAAATGCAGCCCTTACACCAGGCGCCACCTGGAAATTGTTAGAATTTGCAGAGTGTGGGTCCCACCTTAAACCCCCGAATCATAAAGACGAGGAGGGGAATGCAGAGTGCGGGGTCCCCCCCAAATCCTGAGTCATAGAGATGAGGGGGGAATGCAGAGAACGGGTTCCCCCCAAACCCTGAGTCATAGAGACGAGGGGGGAATGCAGAGTGTGGGGTCCCCCCCAAACCCTGAGTCGTAAAGACGAGGGGGGGAATGCAGAGTGTGGGGTCCCCCCAAACCCTGAGTCATAAAGGGGGGGAATGCAGAGTGCGGGTTCCCCCCAAACCCTGAGTCATACAGACGAAAAGGGTGCTGATCACAGCCCACCCAGCTTCCAGGTGCTTCTGATGCAGCTGAAACCTGAACCCATGACTTCAAGGCTGTGGCCTCCCCTGCCCCCGCCCACACGTGTCCGCCAGCCTTGGGAGTGAGTCCGAGGCAAGGATTCTCAGGGACGCTGCCTGCATGCCCCGGAGGAGTAGCGTGTGTGTGTGCACGCGTGTGGACACGTGTGCTTGTGAGTGTGGACTTGAGACCGTGCTGCTGACCCAGTCCCTGGAACCCCTGTGCTGAGTTGTTCTCATGTGGCTGCTGGCCCAGGGAGGAGCGTTACGGATGATTGTAAGTGGAAATTGTCTGGGCATAATGCAGTTCATCAGCTCAAAAGCTGTGGGTCTGGCTCTGTGACCAACAGCGCTGGTGTCTGGACACACGGGGGCTGTTCTGGGGCTGTTGCTGAAGCCGCGGCACCTGGTGAGTCCCACAGCCTCCCTGGAACGCCTGAGGAGCCGGCTCACCCAGCGCCGGGGGCACCTCTTCCTGACTCCCAGGGGGCCTGTGAGATGGAGAACCCGCCTGACAGCGTGCACTTACACAGCCAGGCACCAAGAAGGAAAACGGTGTTTCATTAGCCATGGAGAGAGCCGGGAAGCCAGCAGCCTTCTTTGTTCTGGCTCATATTTTCTCATTATTCTGAGGGAGTTGTACAGGTAACGACCTTCTGCAAACCAGCGTCCCTGCCTGAGTCCTCTTCACCTAAAACCACCCCACACACCAGGCTCCACCCAAGCCAGCAGCGCCCGTTCTGGCTGGAAGTTCCCGAACCCAGGCCAGGGTGTGAATGCCAGGGGCCCTGTGAGTGCTGTGGCGATGGGCGCTGGGGGGCTGGTTCGGGCCGCCACGCCCTCCGCGAAGCTGACTCTCAGGCCCGCTCTCTGACCCTGGGCTGGGCTCAGCAGCCACGAGCTGACCACGCGGTGAGACCGTTCACTTTTCTCCCTGACTCCGGCTCACCTCTCATGCAGCTCATCCCCCACATGGGCTCTTATCCCACCAATCGCTTCTAAAGACCCGCAGAATCTCCCCAGTCACAGGACGTGGCCAGCCCAGTGCTCGCGTCCGCCCCTGACTTCTGCACTGGGCCCTGCCTCAGCCACTGGCCTCCTGCCCCTCGTTCTCGGCCTCAGTCCCAGGCTTTCTGTGCGGAGGCCACCTGGCTTCCCCACCCCGTGCTACTCCCCACCCCATCCTGCTCCCCACCCGGTGCTACTCCCCACCCCATGCTGCTCCCCTGGCTGAGCACCCACACTTCTTTCCCCTTTTCCAAATCCCACCTACACGTGGCGGTCTCTAGCACGCCCCTTGTTTCCATGGGCCTTGACTGACACCTTGTTCACTCAACACTCCCTTTAACAGAAGTGACATCATCAGATGTTTGGGCCCTACTTGCATTCAAGCCACCCAGTACACTCCACATAAAAAGCTTGCACCTGGAGGCAACTAAATAATCACAACCAATCACTCTTTTTTTAGAAAAAAGCAGCAGCTCTCTCAATGTAGACCAATTTACGGGTCTAAACTAGAGAGACCGGCAAGCCACTTCCATCTTGCGGGTTTGGCATAGTCGCCTGTCGACACCCACACTTAGAGGAAGTCATCCTGTGTGTGTGGTGTGCCTTCACAAGTAATTTCTATGGAAAACAGCCGTCCGACAGTCATCGGGCCCAAGGTGACCTCATTACCAGAATTTGTTCTAGTTGTCATTAGACATATCACACTATGTCACTCAAAATGGGAAAGAAAGAAAAGATACTGACATGCGGCCCCAGTGATTAGAGATGAAAATGCAGTTATACCATACGGTCCCTGCTTGGAGACTGTATGGATAGGGTTTAAGATTCAGGCCCCCCTCAGATCCATCACTGTGGTCTCGAAGGCTCCGTCCTCCTTCGGTTCTTTCAAACTTCTCTGTGTAGACACAGCAAGTGTATCTTCTACTCACTGCACAGCCAGTGCCTCTCTTGAACAAACTCCCGAGTGAGGTGCACGGAAACCATTCGTCCAAATCCAGAGGGCCGGGAGACCAGCCAGACAGCCCACCTGGCTGACAAGACCCAGCCTCACTCAGAAAGCTCCTCCAAGACGCCCCCGCGTGTGAAATGCTTGGCGTTGAAATGTAACGAATCTCTCACTACCGACAAGAGAAAGGCCAGAACACAAACACACTTCCTGCTTCCGGATGGCCGGAGGTGGGAGGAGGGAGGGGTTCTGAGCATCTTCTCCGGAGCTCAGTCTGAGATGACAGCATGAGATCCACACCCTCATCTAGAGTCCCGATCTCATACGTCCGGGGGAAGCTATGGGGAGGGCGCTGCAAAGCTGCCAGCAAGTGTGTCTGCATCTGACGAGTCACTGCTGGATGTGAGGCAACCTGAAGGCTCCACCACTAGGATGCAGGCAAGACTGCCCAGCAGTTGAGGCTCAGCTTTAGGACCATGGACTCTGGGGGCAGACAATGGCCTGAGAGGTCAGCTAGTCCAATTGCTTCCTTGTAGAGATGCAGAAACTGACGCCCAGAGAGGCGGGGCACCCTGTGTGGTCACCGTGGTCAGTGGCAGAGGTGGGGCTGGAGGTCAGCACGGGCTGCATCTGTCTCCATCTCCCCAAGCACAGGTCATGCCCGCTTCTCTCAAGTGGCTTCTCCTCTCTGTGGCCGTTTCCCTCCTGCCTGCCTGTCTGCGACATCTGCCCTATTCAGACATCAAGCTTCCCTTTCTCCTCACTCAAAATTCGCATTCGCTCAGCATTACCATGGTTTGATATTAGGACAGCTTGATTCAAGCCAACAGTGCTAAATTATAAAATTATAACTAATGAAGCCTTCACGCTCCATGGGCTTCTGCCGTTGGAAGCACTAGTGAAACCCAAGGAACATCCAGTTGGCAGGACTGGAAGTAACTGGGCAGAGGAGACATTTTGGAGCAGGTGGTCAGTGCCCACCCACTGAGAAGAGCTGCCAGCTTCTGACTCACTCCACCCCCGTCCAGGACCCTCCAGAGTGAACCTGGAGCAAGGGGGCCCAGTGACTTTGGGGTCATCTGCGTGGTATCAGCAACAGCCACAGTGAGAGGGAGGCTGCTGGACACACTGGGGTTCACCTGTGTCCCAGGAGAGCACCCCTTTAGGATGTAACGGGCTCATGCACGGGAGTAGCCGCCGGTACACACCTAGGGAAGGACGGTCCCCTCCAGCAGCCGGCAGGGAGCCCGTGAAGGTCACGGCCAGCCATGAAACAGCTGCACCGCCCAGCACGCCGCCCACGTTTGGTCTCCCCCTGGACACCGCCCACTCTTGGTCTGCAACAGAGATTCCATTTCTCCCTGGGATTAGGAGGCACAGAGTGTCCAGATCTGCTTCTGAAATCTCTTCCTCCCTTAAGGTAAGGTGCTGTGTGGAGCTTCCTGGAACCTAAACGGGGGCAAGATGACCGGGTTGCTAAAGGGGGTGAGGTTACCAGTCACTAAAGGCAACGGGGGCGTGATGACCAGTCACTAGTGGGGGTGAGACAACTGGACACTAATGGGGGCGATCTGACCGCTCACTAATGGGGCTGTGATCACCGCTCACTAAACGGGGCGAGATGACTGGTCATTAACGGGCGGTGAGATGACAGGTCACTAATGGGGGCATAGTGTCCAGTCACTAATAGGGGCATGATGACCAGTCAGTCAGTCACTATCTCTGCATAAGAGACCTCCCAGGGGCAGAGCAGACCTGGTGGACGGCAGGAGCCACCTGGTCCCACTGCTGAGTTTGATGTCTGGATGCTCAATAGCTGGAGGAAGCGGCCTGTTGGTTCTGTTCACACTGGGTGAACAGTTGGAATATAGGTTCCTCAGGCCTGTCCGAAATGCTATCGGTCTTTCTCTAAAGATGGGGCAGTTATTACGCAGCGTGGGATCCACAGTTACAGAGTGGATGGGGGCTAAGAGCATCCATTCTGCAGAAAGTGGGACATTCAGGGCAGTAGGGAATCTGCTTTTTGATGCGGCGTCCCCGTGGGGCGGCCCCTGTCACTGCTGATGTCTCCATCTCTGACGCCCCCGGCTCTCCCCGCACCTGTTGTTTCCCATGTCAATGCAACAGGGATCCAGAGAATGGTCTCCGGACATGCCGGGGACTGGGGTCCTCACCCCTCTCCCTTTTGTCTTCTCCAAGCCAGGGCCAAAGCTGCCTCCTGCAGAGGGAGAGGAGAAGCTGCGTTCCCCGCCTTTCCCGAATTGTTTGTGGACTGTGAGTGACACATGTCCGGCTGCACCACGGGAGCACCAGGGAACACCATGCTGCTCTCCCTGGAGCCCCCATTGGCGTCCTGGCAATTTCCAGCTTGTCTCCCAAAGACGGGCTTCTTCACACTTTGGTCACACGGAGAAATATCAGTGCAGTCTCTCTCTCTCATTTCCCCCTTAATTGCCATGATGTTGCAACTCCCAGGCGTGTCCCCAGCTCTCCTGACGCTGTTTGCAGTGGCCGGACCCAGCTAAAGCAACTGAACCTCCAGAGCAGAGGACAGTGTCCTGCCCGCACGTCTCGATGTGGCCCCAGGCGTTTGCCTCTAGCACCACAGGAGGGTCCCCTGGCTTTGAGGTGCAGAAAGACCAAAACCAAACGCATTCCCAGGCAGATGCGAGGAACAGTAATGAATCAGGGACCCTTCTTAGTGCCGTTATAAGTAACAATAGTGAGTCAGACGGGTGCAGACCCTTTGGAAGACCCAGTCTGCAAGCCCCAGGGAGCACAGAGGGTGCTGGAGGGAACCGGGGGAGGGATGTACAGGCGAGAAACACCCGTGACCCGGTACCAGGTCATCACTGACTAAAGCTCCCGCTTTTATGCACATCCACGCTTTCTAAAAAACCACCAACAACAAAAGGGTCGTTTCCTGGCCCCCAGTGGGGTGCGGAATGTCAGCGCTGGGCTGCTCTGGGCAGCATCGCTACACCTGTGTCCCATTCTTGGGGCGCATCCCCTTCTCACATCTGTGTCTAAAGCCAGGAATGGGCAGTGTGACCTGAGGGAAATCAGGGACACCCTCTGTGCCCTCATCTACAAACATGTCTCTCGTATGCCAGTAAATGAAGAAAAGGCAAGACCTAAATCCTGAACTCCTACAGCTGTAACACGTTCCTCTGTGCCAAGGAACGGACATTCTACAGCTGCAGATATACCCCTGGGCCGCAGGCTGAATGGGCAAGAAGACCCCGGCACAGCTCAGGTGTCTGAGTCCTTCCAGAAAGAAAGACTGTGGTTTTTGGCCAGGCACAGTGGCTCATGTCTGTAGTCCTAGCACTTTGGGAGGCCGAGGCAGGCAGATCGCTTGAGCCCAGGAGTTTGAGATCAGCCTGGGCAACATGGTGAAACCCTGTCTCTACTAAAAACACAAAAGTTAGCTGGGCGTGGTGGCGCATGCCTGTAGTCCCAGCTACTCGAGAGGCTGAGGTGAGGGGATCACCTGAACCCAGGAGGTCTAAGCTGCAGTGAGCCAAGATTGCACCACTGCACTCCAGCCTGGGTGACAGAGCAAGAACACACCTTTAAAAAAAAGGAAAGAGAAAAAGAAAAGAAAGAAAGACAGCCGTTTTCATAAGGGGGTAAGACTCAGAGGGCAGAAGAAAGCAGAGTCTTGTGGGGGGCACCGTCTGTGGCTGGGTCTGAGGGACCAGGGCTGCCGTAGCCCCTTCCTTTCTGCACTGCTCTGACCAAGTGCATCTAAGGGGAGGAGGGATGAGGGGGGTGGAGGCCTCCATGGCCGCTTAGCTGTGATTCTGCTGGACACCACGGTCTGGAGGAGGCAGCGGGGGCAGGTGCCACCTCACCTTCTGGTACCGGAATGACATATGCTTGTCACGTCCACCCCATTTCACAGATGGGAAACAAGGGCTCAGGTAACTCAAGGGAAGCAGCATTGGGAGGTCAGGGCAGGCTTTCTGCCCAATCCCCCGCCCGCTGGCTGCGTTCTTTCTACACTCGGCCAAGGTCTGTGCCCCCACATCCCTCCCTGCCCCGCCCTGGGCTGCGCTGACCTGCCTTCTCCCCCTCCCCATTAGCTGCAAAGAAAACTCTTCTGGGGTCTGTCAAATGCAGAGCTGCTTCGTGTCCCTTCTTTAACAGTCAAAATTCTTTTCTTGGAAATAATGAAATCGAATTTGTATTTCTCAACAAAACCTGCCCTCCATCCCTCTATGAAGTAAAATGCAAGTTGCTCTTCTGAGCTCCAAATACACCGAGACAAAAACAAGCCCAGGTGAAGCTGCAGCTGGAGACCTGAGTTAATGTGAGTGCAAGCCCGGGGCAGAGCGGGTCTAGATACATAATTCATGCGCGCCACTGGGGAAGACTGGACACTCGTGAAGTTCAACAGATCATAAGCTGGATCCAGGGCTGTGGCAGCAACACAGCTTCGCAAGCAGGCGAGTGACCCAGACCACAGAGGGAGGGATGGGGACAGGTGCAGCAGAGATCGGGCGCGGGCCAGGGATGCATCACGGCACCTGTGCACAGGAGTGGCCTCCAGGCGCTCCAAGTCCTCTGGGTTCCAGGGTCTCCTTCCTTCAGGGCACCCCCACCCACCCTCTCCCCAAGGCTTGGGCCATACTCCATGCCCCCGTGCCTGCCCTGCACCCACCTCTGGCAAGCTCGGGCAGGGGGAGAGCGAGACAAGGTGAGGGAGGAGACGGTGGTGGATGGGGGAGCAGGGCAGGCTGGGGGTCGGGGCAAAGGGCGGTGCTGACAGCAGGACACACTGGTCCCTGTCCCAGTGAAGTCCCAGGAAACAGTCTCTCGAGTTGCTGGGCCAGCACTCAGGAGCTGGGGCTGCCTGGTGCACGAAGCACATAAACCAGGACACTGGAATGTCACTGAGCTTCCCTCCAACACAGTGGGAGAGAGGACTTGGCACAGAGCGGCTGAGTGGACGTGCAGGCTGGAGTGACCAGCCCAGCCCCGTGCTTACCAAGGAGTATTGGGGAGGGGGCCGAGTCTCCAGTCGGGCAGAGAGAGCTGCTGGTGTCAACCCTGCCGGCGAGATGTGCCCAAGATCCCGAGTCCAGCAAACTTCCCTGGCCCTGGCCAGAGCCCATGTCTGACTCTGAAGGTGTGGGGGGTGTGGACGTGGGGGCACTGCCATTTCCACTGCCAGGCTTTGGGTGTGGACACGAGGGCACTGCTATCTCCACTGCCAAGCTTTGGGGTGTAGGCATGAGGGCACTGCTATTTCCACTGCCAGGCCTGCTGGATATGCTCCAGCCTGGGTCACAAGCCCAGGCGACCGAGCTTCCCTGAGAGGCGCCCAGCCTGACGCAGCACAGGGCCACGGGCCGGGGCACGACGAGCTCTGCTCTTTCTCAGTCTCCCTGTGATGGGAATTGTAATCCCATCCTCAGAGGGTGGCTAAGGGGATCCCCAGGAAACTACCCGGACAATTCCTGCCTCAGAGACGCTTTAAACAGGGCAACGGCCGGGATCTCTGAGGTTTCCTTTTCCTAACCAGAAACAGATTCTCTTTGACAAATGGGTCTTGCTGCTTGTCCTTATGGACCCAATGCCGTGGGCCCGGCCTGCACTTCCTGGTGGAGTCCTGGCCCCACTCGCCTCCTCCACACACGTCCTCTTCACCAAAGGAGACTCACAGAGCCCCGGTGGCACCGGGTGCTACCCATGCGGGGCACGGAGACTCAGGGCCGGTTTCCCTCTGGCTGAGTGAGGGTGAGGGAGGGCAGACTTGTTCCCTGTTAAACCCTGGAGCTAGCACAGACCTGCGGCCCGCCTGGGACCCAGTGAGGATCTGTGGAGACGGGAGACAGGCAATGGGGAGTGTCGAGGTGAGAGGTGTGTGGGGCTGTTCCTGGCAGGTCCCAGCAAGTGACACGCCCAAGGCTGGGGACCCAGGATGGGGCCAAGGGCACCTAAGGGCTGAACAAGAGTGAGATTAGACCCCCCAGAAGTGAAGCACCCAAGGCTGGGGACCCAGGACATGGCCAAGGGCACCCAAGGGCTGAACAGGAGTGAGATCACACCCTCCCGGGACTCAAGAGAGGCTCCCAGCATTGGTCACAGCCCACACCCCTCGCAGGCCTGCATGACAGTGAGGCCTCCATCACCATCCGGCCAGCACAGGTACAGCCCGGACACGCAGGAGGCGCCAGCCAGTATTTGAGAGCAGACACCTGAGTGCTGGGACTCGGCCTGCAGCTGGCATTTGCCCAGGGAGCCTGGTGGCCCCCAGGTGCCACCCGAGCTGCCAGGCACTCAGCATGTTTTTAAATTATATCATCTTTTTAATTATATCATCTAATACGTGGAAAATTGTGTATCACTACTGTAAATGAAAAGTAGAATCATTGCTGTGAGGAGAAGGCCACTCTAAAGGTGAGTTCCATGAAAACAAAACACCCAAATGTTGTTCATTTAAACGTGATCGAAGACTGCACGGCAACACGGTCTCTGGAAAGGGGCTTGTCGTGGCCCCCAGAGCCTCTCGCTCTCTGGGATGCATGGGAGTGGAATCGCCGTGCCCACAGGGTCCCTTGCAGCCTCCGAGCTTCTGCCTGTGGGAAGAGCTGGCGGGAGAGGGACCGGCCACGCGGTCTGTACTGGGTGGGTCTCTCAGCGCTGCCTCATTCTAACAGGAGGGCTCCTGAAATCAGGGCCTTATGGTGCTAAGGTTTTAATAACACATTAGAATACACAGAACTAAATAAAAATAAAACAAAACAAAATAAAACATAAAAGCTGTAGACGATTTTCTGCTCTGGAAAACACTGGTGCACACAAGCCTTTATCTGGGGGTCCCCTGGAGGGGTTGGGGTGGCCCCACAGAGAGCAGGGAGCAGAGGCAGATGCGGGGGCCACACTCCACCAGGAGCCCCCAGGCACTGTGGCCACAGGACAGCCGGGCTTGTGGACCGTCCTCCAGAGTCCAGCTAGAATTACCGCCCACACCTAAACCTGAGAACGAGCACGCGACGGAAAGGCCTTTTGGCTCCTTCTGTTCAGGAAGCACAGACAGTATCTTCAGTTTTGCCCACGCAGGCCCCCTGAAGGGGACACACAGACGCCAGGAGGCAGACGCGCGGCTGCCGGGTCTCCCTCTGGGGAGCTGTGGTTTGGGCGCCTGAGCCCGGAGCCCCCGTCTTGCTGGGAGGCGTTGCCTTATGACGGCGCCCACGGGGCCACAGTCCCCTCCCCAGGCCACGCGCCAGGACGGTCGTCGCGGGTGGGTGGCCTCTAGCTGTGAGCTGCAACTTTCCACTTTCTGGTCACGATCTCTAACTCATTTTCCCACAACATATTATGGGCGGCTCGTACGATTTTCTATCAAAACGTAAATAGATTCGGATTTCTCTGAAGAGCAGGTTTCCTATATTGGCGTGTACCAGTCCGTGTTCACATGAAGACCAAGGACAAAAGAGGAAAATAGATTTGTTCCGAGGTTGTAAGACTTCATGAAATTAAAAACAGCAGCCCCCTAACCTCTGCCAGAAAAGACCCCACAAGCACATCCTGTACTCGGGCAGAGCCAGGACATACCCCATGTCCTTTTTTTTCCTCCCCTTTCAGAAATGTAATTTCCATGCCGCGTCCACTGAGGGCCAGGAACCACAGAAGAGAAAGAGCAGCAGGAAGCTTCCAGAAACTCCCACGAGGGCTCAGAAAACACGGGGAGGTGGCAATTGCAATCACCTGCCAGGACTGGAGAGCCAGAGGTCGGCCAGCTAGGAGATGTCCTGTCCCTGAGTCCCCGCCCCGGCTCCACTTTCATGCAAGAGGGGGCAGGGCGGACCACAGAGGGCCCCCCGGGCAGCCAGAGCCAGGTCCTGGAGAGCCACCCCCAACCCAGGTCAGTAGGTCCAGGACAGCAGGAAGACCACCTAGGTCGGAAGTTCAAATCTCTGATTTGAGATGAGTGTTGACCCTACAGGGGTTGAAGGCCTCTCTGGAGAGCGTCGAGTGAGCAGACAGGCCCAGAGCTGGACGACCTCTCCCTAAAATGCCAATGGCCTCAGAAGACAAAACACAAGGGGGTCAGTGGCCCCCAGGCACTGAGCTCACTGGGTCTCCCTGAGCCCGTGTCTGGCGTCACACACAATGTTGTTATTTTACTGCCTAATTTCAAAATGCACGGCTGCAATTTACACACTGAGCTGTGACTTGAATAATTTATCGCAAAGTCCCTGTATCAGTGACCAGTGTGCTGGGTGTTCCTTTGAAACCCACAGAGCAGACCTAATATATCATGTTGTTTTCCTCCTCTTTAAATATTTTTGACACAGCAATACTTCACTACAGGCCACTAATAATGTTCTGCTTCTAGAGGAGAAAATACTGACGCAGCTTCAGGGCAGGTGACTTGCTCGGAGCCATTTAACAGCGGGCGGCAACTGCAACCCACCACTGGTTCCTTTTTAATTTAATACAGGAAGAAGCACAGCGAAGTTCCCTCATATTTCTCTTCCTAAAGCTGACAGAAAACAAGTAAACCAGCAGAAAACAAACACCACATCTTAGGGAGGGGAATTCAGACAGGACCAGGGAGCCAGAGGAAGGACTCCTGCTTCCCGCAGTCATCGGGATGAATCCAAGGCAGCCTTAGAGCGAGTGTCTTCCACCTTGGCCCACAGCTCCTTGTTCCTAAAATCAACGCCGTGTCCCCAGCTTATAGCTCCTCATTCCTAAAATCAACACCGCGTCCCCAGCTTACAAATGCTGTGTCACACTGAGCGGTTTCTATCTGGTTTTATTTTCATCCGACTCTCCCCAGCCCTGCCTGTCACTCAGGAACACATCTCACCAGTCCAGCCGCATCTGGGAGATAAAAATGCCCAATTCGGCCGGGCACGGTGGCTCACGCCTGTAATCCCAGCACTTTGGGAGGCCGAGACGGGCGGATCACGAGGTCAGGAGATCGAGACCATCCTGGCTAACACGGTGAAGCCCCGTCTGCACTAAAAACTACAAAAAACTAGCCGGGCACGGTTGTGGGCGCCTGTAGTCCCAGCTACTCGGGAGGCTGAGGCAGGAGAATGGCGTGAACCCGGGAGGCGGGGCTTGCAGTGAGCTGAGATCCGGCCACTGCACTCCAGCCTGGGCGACAGAGCGAGACTCCATCTCAAAAAAATAATAATAACAAATAAATAATAAATAAAAATGCCCAATTCAATTAGCATTTGTTAAACACACCCCAAGGTTTGTTGCCATGGATTGTAGTTTCCTGGAAGGCAGCAAACCTGGAATTTTAGAGTAGGATGCGGCCTTTCAGCCCCTGAACGTGCATCCGGGTTTGGACCAGGGGCTTCCCAGCCCTGCAAAGGGCATGGGCAGCCTGCTCTGCCTCAGCGTCCACACCAGCAGGTGGGGTAGCACCTCCTGTCAGAGGGGAGGATCCACCTGTGCATGTGGAGGTGCAGAAGGAGAGGTCGTCCATGGAAATCTGACTTCTACGGCAAACTCAAGTTTAAGCAAAAGTAGACTACCCTTCAGAAACCCACACTGGAATGATAGCAAAATATGAAATCGATGTAAGTGTCCATCAGTGGGTGAACGGATAAAGAAAACATGGAGCGTCCACACAATGGAGTACTATTCAGCCACGAAAAAGGATGAAGTCCTGTCTTTTGCACACACTGGAATACTATTCAGCCATGAAAAAGGACGAAGTCCCATCTTTTGCACACAATGGAATACTATTCAGCCATGAAAAAGGACGAAGTCCCATCTTTTGCACACAATGGAATACTATTCAGCCATGAAAAAGGATGAAGTCCCGTCTTTTGCACACAATGGAATACTATTCAGCCATGAAAAAGGATGAAGTCCCATCTTTTGCACACAATGGAATACTATTCAGCCATGAAAAAGGATGAAGTCCTGTCTTTTGCACACAATGGAATACTATTCAGCCATGAAAAAGGATGAAGTCCCATCTTTTGCACACAATGGAATACTATTCAGCCACGAAAAAGGATGAAGTCCTGTCTTTTGCAGCAACATGGATGGAACTGGAGCCATTATCTTAAGTGAAACAATGCAGAATCAGAAAGTTAATACTGCACATTCACACATGTAAGTAGGAGCTAAATTACATGTGTGCATGGACGTAGCACATGGGACGATGGACACTGCAGACGCGGGAGGCTGGGAGGGAAGAGGAGGATGAGAAATCACCGCTCCGGCACAATCTATGTTATTCAGTGATGGCTACCTCAAAGCCCAGACTTCACCGCTACACGACAGATCCACATAGTAAGACCACGCTTGGACCCCACACATTCATACAGTAATAAATATGACTAAGAGAACCTACTGGTCAGATAGATCTCTGCTTTTCTGCCAGTCAGTGCCAGGGGAGCTTTTGTCTCTCACACTACTTAGAGCCCCTCCTTCCAAGGCTGGGCAGCTCCCGCGTGCACATGGGGGCTCCCACCACCCTGAGGGCTAGTCTCCATGCCTGTTGGATGGCGGTGTGGGTTTGCTCTGGCTGGTGTGGACAAGCCCTTAACTGAGAACAGGCTCAAGGGAACTTCTAGCTTTCTTCTTCTCTAGCTTTCTTTTTAAAAGGCATTTATTGCTCCTGAAAATAATCTGTGCTTGCAAAGAAAAACGTCATTTTGCTTCAAATCCAGTGATAATGAATGGATCTTTTCTTCTCCTGGCAAACCATTTTCCCTCGCCCCAGGGGACCGTCTGAGCCATCTTCCCCCACCCAGGCCCTCAGGAGACCCAACCTCCCTGACACGTCCTAGGCTCGGGGCAGGTGTGGGGAGGCACGAGCTTCTCTGGAAACCGGCACCTGTCACCTGCTTGCACATCTGCCACGGAGCTCCAAGTGCTGCCTGTCTGCTCAACAGGCATGAGGAGCAGTCCCACAGTGCGACGTGGCCAGCACGGGAGCCCCGGGAGGGCTCGGCCCCAGGTCCCCTGACGTGGGGTGTCTGCCATCCCCAGGAGGATGGGGTTGGGGGCCCATCTGATGGGGCCTGGGCCATGCCTGCCAGCTGTGCACTGAGCTGCCTCCTGAGTGCCCACATGCCCTGCAGGGCTGGCGGGCAACTCCATTTGCTCTGTGTCTGTGGAGCAACTGCCTCCCTGGACCCGCCTGGCCTGTGCTCCCACTGAGGTCACAGCGCCCGGGTTGCTCAGCTCCAAGGATGGGGCAGGACCCTCACCAGCAGTTCGTGCCTGTCCTGGGAAGGCCATGGAGAGAGACCCTTGACTCCAGGCCAGGGGGCGACTCTATCCGTAAATCCCCTGGCTGGCGCCCGGAGCCCAGGTTCCTCCCACACAGCCAGTCACTCCTGCCATCCACACTGGCCCTGCAGGGGCTGGAAGGGCCACAGGCGGGCCTCACTCAAGAGGGAAGGACCAGGGAGGAGAAGGGAGCCATGCTAGCCTGGCTGGACAGGCAAAGCCATGTCAGCAGCTGGAACATCCCTGCGGATAAACTTGGGAGGGAGGTATGACAGAAAGCCGGGTTTCTACAGAAAGAGGAGGCCAGGGAGGTGCAGAGACTGGGGAGAGAAGTGCAGGGAGGTGCAGGAGACAGGGGCGGGGGCGGAGGAGTGCAGGGGAGAGGAGGGCAGGGAGAGGAGGGCAGCGGAGAGGAGGGCAGGGCCGGGGAGAGGAGTGCAGGGGAGGGGAGAGGAGGGCAGGGAGAGGAGGGCAAGGAAGAGGAGGGCAGGAGAGAGGAGTGCGGGGGAGAGGAGGGCAGGGGAGAGGAGGGCGGGGGAGAGGAGTGCGGGGGAGAGGAGTGTAGGGCCAGGGGAGAGGAGTGCAGGGCCGGGGGAGAGGCCCAGGGCCCTGGCTGCAGCCTGGCTTCAACTTTTTACCCAGCAGCCTCAGAGCTCTACTTTTAATTAAGTGCCTGACCGAATAATTAATTTGTATTCCTCTGTGGAATAGGGAAAGAGCCATGGAATAATTAAAGAATTAAAACACTAGCTCAGAGCCGGGAGCAGCAGTCAGGGCCGCCCTGGAGGCTCCTGGGCCCCTATCTTGCCATCCATCCACCCAGGACAGCAGACCAGCTGCATGAGACGCGGAGCAGCAGCAGCTCTGCCGTGAGAGGAGCCCGTGTCCAGCCTCCAGTGTGGATGGTATGTGGGAGAGAGTCTAAATGTAGACCAAATAAGCTACCTCACATTTCGAGCTCAGTAAATGTGATGTTTAATCACACCTGGAATCCCAGCACTTTGGGAGGCCGAGGCAAGTGGATCACCTGAGGTCAGGAGTTCAAGACCATCCTGGCCAACATGGTGAAACCCCGTCTCCACCAAAAATACAAAAATTAGCCGGTCGTGGTGTCGTGCGCCTGTAATCCCAACTACTTAGGAGGCTGAGGCAGGAGAACGCTTGAATCAGGAAGGTGGAGCTTGCGGTGAGTGGATTGCGCCACTGCACTCCGGCCTGGGTGACAGAACGAGACTCCATCTCAAACACAAAAGAACAAACACACTCTCCTTCAAGTTCTAATTCTGAGATTTTGAAGCACGTTTGGCTGGACTCCATCCTTCATGCCCCACGTAAGAGGGTTGTGTTCTGGGTAAGAGGTCATCTTCGTGCGGGGTGTGAAGCATCCTGGGCCCGGGGGACCGTGAGCTGCAGCAACAGTGACCCCTCCGGTGCCGACAACGCAGGGAGGTCCCAGGTCCGATCCTGGCTGTTCCTCCGAGCGGCCGTAGGGGTCCGCCCTGGCCCCTACACTAAGCCCACTGAGAGAGCCTCCTGGGAACGTGAGCCTTGTGCTGGAGAACCCACAGCCAGCCCCTCACACCACTGCACTGACCGGCTTTTATTTCCAGCCTAAAAGAAGAGAAGGCAGATTTAGTTGCCTGAACACAAACCCTCCTTCTCCCTCGCTCAGGTCATCAGAGGGTTCTAGTCAGCTTGTCCACTCTCATCTCCTTTAAATAAACAGCAAAACCATTTTCACAACTGATCTCCCAACATGAAATTAGCTTCATGGTGACTGAGCACCGCGCGCTGCCCAAATCTCTCACCAGCCCCAGACGCCCTCGTTGTCACGTGCCACGGAGCTACACAAAGATAAAGCAGCCCCATAAAGGCCCGGCTGAAGGCTCCTGTGTTCTCTCTCTCTTGCCCACTGACCCCGCGTTTTCCACCAACACAGGCAGGGGAAAGCCTGGCCTGGGAACCTGAGTTCTGGGACCCGCTCCCTGGCTGGACGTGCCGGCACCCACCGGGGCTGAGGCCTCGGGGACACCTGTCATCGGGAGACTCACCTAGTCCACAGGACGAGACCGGGGGAAGAGCTGCTGTCTGCAGCTGCTCTCGGCCAGTGAGTCCCTGGCCCACCTGATAACGAGTTCCGTAACTGGGAACGTTAAGGTGGGGGTGTGGGCCTGAGACCTCACCGCACTTGATTAAAGCTCAGCCGCTCAAAGGTGGGGTGCAGACTGGGGTTCACGGCTCCAACACACCACACCTGATCTCTGATGTTTACCCGACGAACTCTGGCCTCTGGTTTTTATTTTTAATTATTATTTTTTGAGTCAGAGTCTCACTACATCACCCAGGCCGGAGTGCAGTGGCAGGATCTCAGCTCACTGCAACCTCCACCTCCCAGGTTCAAGTGATTCTCCTGCCTCAGCCTCGCGAGTACCTGGGATTACAGGCATGCGCCACCACGCCCCACTAATTTTTGTGTTTTTAGTAGGGATGGGGTTTCACCATGTTGGCCAGGCTGGTCTTGAACTCCTGACCTCAAATGATCCACCCGCCTTGGCCTCCCGAAGTGCTGGGATTGCAGGCGTGGGTCACCGCGCCCAGCCGTTTTTATTTTTTAATTAACTGCTTGCCTCACTAATAAAACTTCTCTTTTGCCAAAGGATGCTTCTCAGGTTGCAGTCAGGGGAATAACCAGAGAATTAAAACAAAAGGTTAAAGTGATCACTTCAAAAACAATCACCAAGGCCCGTGAGAGACAGGGTTTAAAACCCGCCGGGGCCATGCTTGGGTTTAGGCCAGAGGGTTCTCAGCTCGAATCACCCAATACGCGAAAGCCCTCAGCAGACCAGCCCTCACCTGGTCACCGCTGACGCCCTGCGCACCTTGCCTTCTTCCTCCTCCTCTTTATTTCTTAACAGGGAGCTGCCTGACATTTCAGCTTTGGGATCTACTGGGAAGCATGACTGAAGTTCGGGTGCAGGGTGGGGCTGGGGTTCGGCCATAGGTGGGGTACAGGGTGGGGCTGGGGTTTGGTCGCAGGTGGGGTGCAGGGTGGGGCTGGGGTTTGGTCACAGGTGGGGTGCAGGGTGGGGCTGGGGTTCAACCGCTGGTGGGGTGCAGGGTGGGGCTGGGGTTTGACTGTAAGTGGGGTGCAGGGTGGGGCTGGGGTCCAGCCACAGGTGGGGAGCAGAGGGCTTTCTCCCGCAGGCCTGCCCTCGGCCATGCACATCACAGAGGGGACCACACTCCACACTCACAGTAACCCAGAGGTAGAGTCCACGTGCAAAGAATTGGAAGCTTGGAGCCTTAAATAATTTGCCTAACTTCAGGCAGCGGCGAAAGCCAGAGCCAGAATTTGGAAGCAGGTACAGCTGATTCCAAACCTCTCTCCTATACCCATGACCCCTCAAGACATAGAGCCTGAGTCCACAGCTGGGGCGTGTGCAGCAGGGGGACCTGGGGACGGGCAGAGCGGCGCCTCAGCCTCGGGCGCTCCCACCATGCAGACAGACACAGGCGGTGATGCAGGTGGTAAAACGGCCTAAAACCATCAGCAGCCTCAGAACCTCCCTATCATGATGCCAACTCCCAGTCCATGCTGAGAGCCTCAGGGAGATCAGCGAACACTTTCATCTGTTTATATATAATGCAAACCGCTTGCAGGCGCGGCCCGCTGGCCTTCCAGGAACGCGAGTCTGCATGGCCCGCTGTTGTGCCCTCGCCCGGAACTGTGCCAGGCGCCGAGGAGGTGCTCAGTAAACCATATGGGGTTGCGTCGTATTTGAGGTCATCTGGAGGCACCCACTGCTGCACTGGGACTCCGGGAGATCCTCCCCCCGCTGGAAGCTGGCCAAGCTGTCTCCAGGTCCCGGGAGCCCTTTGTTTCAGTGGAGATGATGGCCGCGAGCTCCAGACTCAGAAATGGCAGTTAGTACTTCTTCCCTCAGAGTCACCTCGGGTGACATGGGGTGGCCCCCACAGCCAGCGCTGGCCAGCTCTGCCCTGCACCTGCGGGAGCCACATCTCACCGCCAAACACCCTTTTATGGGAACTGAGGTGCAAAGCGGAGGCTTGAGGCGAGTGGCCACCACGGGAAGCACGGCGCGGTCCTCAGACAAGCGTTGCCTTAGAGACCCGCCCCCTGCAGAGGCTGTCTGGATGGTCACTCGCTCACCCCTTTATTAAGAGTTGGTTCTGCAGAGGATGACAGAGGCAAGCACGTGTTTTGGGAGAAGGTCGTAAGAAAAATTAGTGCTACTGAGTTACAGCCCCTAAAGCTTCCTGTTTCACGGTGGTGAGGGAAAATGTAAACTAAAACCTCTGGTGGGGGAGTCATGTGTGTTCCCCGAATCCCCAATGCAGTGGACGGCGCCTCGTGAGCCGGATGGCGACACGGCCAATGTGCAGTGAAGGAACAACAGGGCCAAATGCCACAGGTGTGGACGAGGGAGAAAACAAAAGCTCCCGCTGCACCCCTCCCTCCCTGGAGCTTAGGGTTCATCTGAGGGCGAAGAGGAGGATGCGAAGGACACCGCAGGGGGCAGCGAGCCAGGGGATGCCCAGCAATCCTGAGGCCAGGCCCCGCTCCCTGGAAGCAGATCTGAGGATGTTTCGGGCAGGTCGGCTGCGGCGAGCGAAACGGACTTGCCGGGAGGAATTCCCAGCTGCCTCAAAGCTCAGCCGGTCCATGGAGCATGAGCCCTACATGGCCCTTCCACACGCCCCGTGAGGTGGGGAGCTGGCCCGGGCTACCTTGGCGTGGGCACGGCTGGGCTGGGCCTCATCTGTGGGCCTCCTGGCAGGAGGTGGAGGGCCCTGGTCCTGGCCGGGGTTTGGCAGCACCAGTCAGGGTCTGCTACAGGCCGCCTGGATCCAGAGGAGGCAAGAGCACAGCAGAGGGCAGGAGATGTTTGGGTTCTGTCATGAGCTGACCTGTGTCCCCCAGAATCCACAGGGGAAGCCCTGACCCCTCACGAGACTGTTCTTGGGGACCTCTCTAAAGAGGTCCTCAAGGTAAAACAAGGTCCTGAGGGCCCCAATCCAATAGGACCCGTGTCCTCGTGGGAAGAGGAGGAGACACACAGGCGGCATCTACAGAGGGACGGCCCCTGAGGATGCGGCCAGGACGCAGCCGCCGTGAGCCAGGGAGCGGGGCTCCAGGAACACACCCTGCTCACAGGGTCTCAGACCCATGGCCTCGGGACTGCAGAGGGTGGACGTCTGCTCCGCCCGTGGGGCTTCACGGCGGCCACCCGAGCTGACGAACACAGGCGGGGAAGCGTGCCATCGGGGCTCCAGCTGTGCCGTTCGCGGGAACCGGGTTTCTTGGTGGTGGCAAGCTTCTCACATGGGCTTGGCGGCACCTCCCAACACGCCAAGGCCAGGGGTAAAACGGGCCTCGGCTTTTTTTTAAAGAATAGTTTGTCTAATGACTCTGAGAGCATCTATTAATTTCATCCCTGTTGCTGACTTAATCAGCAAACTTCATTTACAATTCCGCGAGCTGCGAAAAATCATTTGCTACTGTCACAGCAGTATAGGAGACGTGTCAGCACCTTGGGAGCCCGGCCAGGGTTTCATTTCACTGAGTTCCGGAAGACTCCGGCTCTCAGACGGGAGCGGCCCCCACGGCTGCTTTCCTCGTTTAGAAAGCTTGGTGACTCTACAGCGACAGGAAGAGCAAAAATTGCTCTGTTAATGCTTCCAGTGCCCAATTTGGGAGTAAAGAATGGGTTTTATCGCCAAAAGGAAGACCTCACGTGATGTTTCTGCCTGAGAGAAGTAGGCAGGGTCCAGGGGCCACCTGAGCCTCCTCCCGTCCTGGAGGATGGGAAAGGGAACCGCCCACTTCCTGTGTGGCCCCAGGACTCAGAACCACACTAAATGGAACCTGAATTTTAAGACCTAACCCCTCCCAGATGCTTCCTGTGTGTCCACAGCTGGGTGGTGGATCTAGTTTTAGGTTTTTTATATCAAAAAAAACAGCAGATAAAAAATTAACCAGCATCTATTTTTAAGGAGCTGCACGCATTCCTCTGCTATAAATAACACCTTAGTGGACTCTAAAAAAAGTAATTCAAACCAATCCTTTTTCACTGGGTTTGCTGCTTGTTTATGTTATATTTCTCTGAGATAACAGGAACAGGCACAGCTTATCACTTTCCTGACAGTTTCATTTTCAGGATCTGATAACATTACGCGTGTATGTGGAAAATATTGATCACACTGCACTCCGCTCTTCCTAAATTTGTTTTCATTTTTTAAAAATTCATGACAACATTTGATTCCCAGAGGTTTTACAAACCATGTCCTTCAAGCAGATGCATGTAAATTTCACCTGTGACTCTGAGTTCATTTTTAAAGAACGGTTTTAGAAAATCTTCTTCTACTTTGCCACATTTCATCTTTAAAATGCTTATTTCTGTTCCTCTCATGATAATGGTAATGTTTACGATGGCTGATTTTAACACCTCTTAGGGTATGAAGTGTGTTGTAGAAACGCTAAATGCTAATAGATACATAAACAGTAAGATGGAAGTGGGAGAAACACACAGTTCCCCCTCTTTCCTCACAAGCCTGGGAATTTCCAACTTGAGAAAATCGGCCCGGCACCCATGAAGCACCTGCGGTCGGAGCTGTGTGGCCTCTATTTTTTTTATTTTTGAGACGGAGTCCTGCTGTTGTTGCCTAGGCTGGAGTGCAATGGCATGATCTCAGCTCACCACAACCTCCACCTCCTGGGTTCAAGTAAATCTCCTGCCTCAGCCTCCCGAGTAGTTGGGATTACAGGGAAGTGCCACCACACCTGGCGAATTTTGTATCTTTAGTAGAGGTTTCTCCATGTTGGTCAGGCTGGTCTCAAACTCCCGACCTCAGGTGATCCACTTGCCTCGGCCTCCCAAAGTGCTGGGATTACAGGCGTGAGCCACTGCGCCCAGTCGTGGCCACTCTTAAGGTGGGTGCAGCTTATGGTGGCGAATATGGAAAGATTACTATTGTCAGCTTTCCCTGATTTCTTTTTAAAAAATGCAAAGAAGAGAAAGGTCACTAAGCAAAAGACCAACGCTGGTTTGGAATGTACTAATCTAACACTGGCTAGAGTTTAAAAAGTGGGGGCTAGTAAAGCCCACTCGATATGCAGAAAGTAAGATTAGCAGCAGCATCTTCCCATCCGCGCTGTCTTAGAGAGCTGGAAGACGGGGTGTGGGGGGAGGCGCAGGGCAGGAAGTGTCTGCGGGGCAGCCTTTGGGCAGTCACAGCGCGGCTGCAGAAGGCTCAGGTGGTGCTCGAGGCCCATGAGGGGCTCTCCCCAGAAGAGACAGGAAGGGCCCACCAGGTTTCCCACAGCAACATCCTCACGCACACCGAGGCACACGTCTTATGTGGAGGCCGTTAGTATTTAGTACGCTGCGTCTAAAATGCACGTGTGTGCAAATGCATGTCTCCAGCACACTCATAGCGGGAATTCCGTCTGCACGGCTCCTTTTAACTCTACGGGATCATGAAGGAAAGTAAAACCTTAGAGGCCAAGCGGTTTCTGCCCTGGGCCTGTATCCGAATTTCTTTGGAGTGCTCATGTCAAGTCTGATGGAAACGTGGTACTAGCAATAGCCACTGCCCAAATAAACATGCTCGAAGCTCCTTTTCACCCAAGCTTCTGCTGTGAACCTCTCCCTTCTTGTGGCACCTGCCACCCCTTCCTCCTGCCTCTGCTGGGGCAGCACAGGCACCTGCAACCAGCTTACGGGGCTCAACAGACTGCAAGTGTGACACCCATAAGAAGGTGGCCAACATTGTGTTCCACTTGGAATTACTGTGTTCACATCCTTTTTCTTTTTTAGAGAGAGAGATCGTATCGGCAGCATGAATGGAAATGCAAAGACTCCATAGATTTTTACCAACTTTTCCAAGAAAAGCCCAAATCATGTTTGGTCCTCCATGCCGGTACAGCTCAGTGCCGGCCTGGCCTGGCCCTGGAGCTTTCCTTTGGTATCCAGAACATCTTCCCAACATCCCAGAAACACAGCTGACCTTCTGCCATTCTGAGCCTCACAAGCGTGCTGGACACCGGACACCTGAGGTGAGTCCCAGCAAGGGCCAATCCCAGGCAAAGATCTGACGAGGGAAGAGCCGCCCCGGATGCGGACGCGCTTATCACCCACTGGCTGTTTCCACAACCTTGTTTCTTTGCAGCCGTGGATGGTGATGGATTCCTTACTGGCCATCCCACTGCTGTGGAGAGAGATGTCAAGGCTTGGGAGTCACTTGGTGTGGCTGTGTGAGCTGAGTGTCCTCGTCACTCAGAGGAAGGTAGGCCTGTGGTCCCTTCGGCCAAGAGACTTGTTCGGGTCTGTCATAGAAACACGCTGATTGGGGCCACCTGGCCGTCCCCACATTTCCAAAAGTAAACCTGTAACACATCACGTCTCAAAGACAAGAAACCCTAGGGACACCCCAGCACTATCACACAGTTGCAACATTTTGGACCAGGAGGGCCTCCTGTGTGGTCCTCTGGTGGGAAGCCTGCTGGTCTCCCTAGAGCTGCCTTAACAAACCCCACAGCCTGAGCGGCTCAAACAACAGAAATATACTCCAGCACTGTTCTGGGGGCTGACGTCTGAGGTCTGGGCGTCGGTTCCTCATGAGGCCTCTCCGGCACGGTTCTGGAGGCTGATGGCTGAGGTCTGGGCGTCAGTTTCTCCTGAGGCCTCTCTGGCTGGCGGGCGGCCACTCCTCCTGTGTCCTCATGTGGCTTCTTCTCCAGCGTCTCTTCTTTCAAGGACACCAGTCCTGCTGGAGCGGGGCCCACCCCATGACCTCATGTAACCTCAGTCGCCTCCTGGAAGATGCTCTCTCCAAATACAGTCCCTTGTGAGGTCCTGGGTGTTATTCCCCAAATACAGTCACCTTATGAGGCCCTGGATGTTAGCACTTCACAGGTGAATTTCAGGAACACACTTCAGCCCATCACAGGGGGAGCTGCAGCGATGTGGGGTGTGGTTGGTGCTGGGGGTGGGCAGGAAGGGTTAGCAGGGGGATGAGGGACCAACAGCAAGAGGTGTTCTCTCCCTAACATTTCCTTTGCTTCTCGTAAACCTCACCTGAGCCCACTCAACACCAATGCCACATCGAGGAGAGAAGACAAGGGGAGAGTGACCACAGGGTGTGACAGTGATGAAGGGGACCCGGACGCAGGGACTGGGGAGGGCAGCAGGGCCTCACAGGGCACCTCCCACAGGGAGCAGAGAGCAGAGAGCGGACGATGGCCGGTGGTGATGAGATGTGGCCCTGCGGTGGAGGAAGCGCAAGGTGCATCTGACGAAGGCATGAAGACACAGAAAGGGCTAGAAGGAAAAGTGTCACAGTCAGTCTGGCCCCTATGCTGTGTGCACGTGCATATGTGTGAGTGTGTGTGGGGGTGTGCTGTGTGGGAGGGTGTGGGTGTGTATGTGTGTGGGTGTGTGCATACACACTGCCTGATGGGTTCTGAGGAATGAACAGATCAACGGATCAATGATTACACCGACCAAAACTTCTACTGATTGCATGATGAGAAAATATTGAATAATTGCCCATTCTTATTTTCATTTTCAGGAGAAAGGAAACAGGAGTTAGACACCAAAACGCAGGGCTCTGTTTGCAGAGGAGGCCGCGGGGGCTCCCCGCCGGTCTGTGCATTTCAACTTAGTTCTGTCCTTCTTCATAAACAGACGAACGTGCCCCATGTGCATGGCGGCGGCTCACACGGCAGAAACACCCTCAGGTGCTTTCTCACTATCAAAGAATGGCTTAGCATTTATTTCATATTTTTGTCTTCCACTGATTCTTATTTATTTTACAAATTGCACCTGAACAATAAAGGCTGTCATTCCAAAAGCACCAGCCTGCCCCCCAACAGCAGGCAGCAGTGATCTGTCTCCACAGGGCCTTAAAACCTTCAGGGCTACTTTTTTATTTATCTTCACACAGCACTTGGCACGTGGCAGGCATCTAACCAATGTTTAGAATTTAAGTGACACTCCTGTAACAGTTTTATTTCTATATTCTCTTCCACGCACGTGTCTATCTTTCTCGTGGTCTAGTCGTTGTAAGGTTGTTTTTAAAAAGTTTTACTAAGTACGTATGCTACTAAACGTGGTGAGTAAATGTTTACCGTTCAATTTTATCACATGTTGATATTCTCAGTCTTCTTCGGAAATGAGACATAGGCTTTCTCCTTTCACCTTCGTTTCCAAGATGCTCTTCCTGCCTCTAAGCTCCCTGCAATTTCTGCACTCACAGAGCTTCCTATGTGATCAGTTCCTCCAGGCATAGCAGGAATTCTTCTCATTCGTCCAAACCAACAAAGCCCCAGCAGGCCCCACCTGGTGCCTATGACCGTCCCCCCTCAGTGAACCCGCAAAGGTGCCCATGCACAAGGCGACACTTCAGACATTTCATCATCCCAGTCTCCAGCTCGGACTTGAAAATGCCCTCATCAATTACCAAATCTGCATTCCACCCAATCTAAATGCAAGCAGTTCTGAAGCACAATTATGCACAATACGTGCTATTTATTAACTGTCACCACTCAGCTAGGTTCTTTGCCAAGAATTTCCCAAAAGAAGTCTTCATTCTACATAGCAACTTGTTCTTATCCATGGGAAAGATAGTGTCTTATTTTAAATGCAAATGAAGCCAATTAAGCATGTGCAAGCAGAACCTGCAAATGAGGGAAATGTTGGTATATGTGATTTGTAAATAACAGCATATTAAAAATACAATACATAAAATGTTTCCAACGATGAGGCCAGGATTCCTAATAATTGGGTAATCTTAATCAAAAATTTTAGATGAGTAAAATTTTCCCATTTAACATAAAAACCATGACATCAAGCTGAGTATAAGGACACATTTAAATTCTGGCCAAAAAGCAAAGCTTATCCCAGGAGTTCCAAATCTCCTTCCTGCCTGGGTGCAGCTCTTTCTGGGTATATAACACAGGATAAAGAGATCAATCTTTGAGCTTTATTGGAAACAGCACAAGAGGTAACACCAACCCAGCATTTGAATTTCTGATTTGGATCTATGAGCATGGCTAATGACACACTCACTGTACACTTGAAACTTGGATTTCCACCCTCCTCACCACTGGTCTACGCCATGCCATTCCCGGAATTCCCCATGCCATCCTGCCCTGCCATAGGCACCAGCTAGACCCACTGAGTAGGCACTGTCTCCCACCCAGCCTTCAAGACCAGGCTGGCCTCTACCTGCCCCAGACCCTCCACCCTCACTTCCAGCTATGCCCCTGCAGGACCCCGTAGAGCACTGCCTCTTGTCCCTGTCCTTGTCGAGGAGGCAGGGGCCTGTGTGAACCGCCCTGCTTACCTGGGCATCCCCAGCAGCCCTCAGCAAGATCAGCACAAGGCAAAGCCTCAACACAGGAGTACGGAGTTCATTTTCCTCCACTACCATGAGATCCTGGGGGGCCAGGAGTCTCCAGGTCCATCCTTTCCTTTCTTCACTCACCCATCCCCCAGCTCAGAGCCTACTTCAGGCCTCAGACATCGTAGGTGCCACAGGGACATCTAGAGAGTGAACCCACAGATACACAAATAGCTTGTGTTTAACGGTGTGTTAACAGCATTGGGTGGTTCCCAGTGGGGTACACGCTACATCATGTCTACACTTGAAAAAGTAAGAATTCCAAGATGGATGGATTTGCTCAAAACCTCAGAAACACCACTGACCAGCTACTTCTACAAACGTCAATTCCGTTTTGGCCTGCCCACTATGCATTTAGGCTAACAGGCAATGAAGAAATCTTGAAACTATTGGAAACTATGGAAAAAATTCAAGTTTTAAGGAAAATACAGTAGCACCCCATTTACATAGCACCAGTTAAGTAAAAGTTATTTCAAATAAATATATTTCCAGGGTAACTTAAACTTACCTACATAACACCAGTATGAGAAGTTTATATACTTTAAAAAGTCTATTTTTTAAAAAGTATTGCTTATTTTTCTGCTGCCTTACACACAGTAAACAAAAGCTAATTTATTCCTGATGACTAAAATTCCTTCTTTCAAATTTCAGTGAGGTCTTGGGCCCCCCACGGAGCACCTGAGATGCTAGGAAGACCAGTGCGGCTGCTCCCCCCACTCCAGATGGTCCCAGGCGGGCAGGGGAGGAAGAGCCCCATTTTAACAAGACCTTTCCACTTAGAATAACAATCGCCTCCACAGAGAAGGTTTGAGAAGTTACCAGTTTGTAAACACAAACGGAATCCTGAAATAGTCACCTTGTACCTTGCACACAGATCCCAGCAAACACCACAAAGGTGTGCAAATGACAGGAAGATGTGCAAATGACAGGAAGGTGCGCAGATGACAGGAAGGTGTGCAGATGACAGAGTGGTCTCTGCTAGGATATCTGTGGTGATTTTACCCACACAAAACCCCACCTGGGTCGGTACGTCATTGCTAAAGACACTGAATGTGCCTGTTTGATGCTGTGAGTTTTTCACATCAGCCCCTGCCTTCTCACAACACAGGAAGAAGGGAAAATTTACAAAAGAGCACGCCAGAGTCTATGTCTCCGGTGATTGTGAAAAGTTGGTAAAGGCCTCTTCTCTACCATCTTTGTTTCTGAAATCCCTTATGATTTTAACAAATACCAATGCCCTGAATCAAAGATGCACAAAAGATGCACAGGTGTTTGATTTCATTCCAGTTTGAAGCATCCATTCAACCAGAAGAGGGAGCACATGTTTAAAAGAAACCCCCAAACCACCAGGCCATCGTCACAGATGATCACCATGTTTAGTGATGGAAAATTGTACGAATTAAGAACATATCATGATGCTTAGGTTCTTAAGGAGCTATAAGCAAAGAAGGATATAAAATTATATAATACTGAAAGTGAAAATGAAAGTAGGAAACTACACCTTATATTTCGTCCCCTCCGGTGTTTTGGGGAACTTGTCCTACAAACTAATAATCAGAGCCAAGGGGTTTGAAAAAACTGTCATCGAATTTCTGTCTCACAGAGTAGTTTCCTCGGTCCCACGGAGAAAGTGAGAGCAGATATATGCGAGACGAGTCTTGTTTTTAAAAAGAGAAAAAGAACAATCTTACTTAGAAAAATCCAGCTCGATTAGTTGGTCATAGAGAGTTATTTTATACGAAGGTGCTTTTCCCCCACAGTTCTTTCTTGGTCAAATCATGGTTTCTTTCTTTCTTTTTTTTGGTTGAAAAACTACAACAATAAGAGATCAAATGTTCCATAACTCACCAAAGATTTCAGAATCAACTTGGGTGAGAAGAGCTTCCTTTTCTGAATGTGGAGGGAGCCACTCCGATCCCGAGCTTGCAGGAGAGCCATTGGTCCTGAAATTGCTGGATAACTGCTCCTTCCCACCCCTTGGCTGAGAGAATCCCACACGTCGGGGGCAAGAACCACACATCTCCTTTGTGCACTGCTCTTAGTGTCTGACAAGTGCCTTTCGGAAGCAGATGTTTAAAACAATCTGCTCAGTGAGTGCGTGAATAGGTAAAAGGACAGGGAACGAAGGGGGAAGTGCCAGGGGCTGACACACAGATGACACGACACTGGCTTTACCCGGCATGTCACGGTGAGACTGGCTCCAGCAAGCTCACACCACTCAGACAGCAAATATTTCAAAGAAAAAATCCATAGTGCTTAGTAAGCCACAGAAGAACATTTTAAAGTAAGGAGTAACACATCTGTATGGAAGAATTACCAAAATTCACAAAACGTAGAAAGAGGATTTTTAAAAAGTATGTCCAGCGATTGACTTGGAGTGGGTATGGAGGCACAGGCAGCAGCCCTGGAGTGCTGCCTCTGCTGGACCAGCTTTGGCTGTAATTACCAAAGCTTGAAACATGGTACATTTGTCTCTCATGTAAAAATGTGAAAGCAGGCAGTTCAGGGTCAATATGGGGACTCATCCATGAAGCCCTCCTTTCTCCTCTCTTGAAATTTCCAGGTCACTTCTTGGACCATGGTGTAGCGTCAGCTCCAGCCATCACATCTGCATTCCAAGAGCAGGGATGAGAAAGGGAAATGAGGGAGTGAAGGCACATGTCTAACCTTCTAGCTGAGATCCACTGGCCACACCTAGATGAAAGGGAACTGGAAAATGCAGATTTTACTCCAAGTAGGGGTGACTGTGACCCAAATCAAACCCTCAGCTCTATTTCTCCAGAAGGAGAGGAGAATGGACATTAGGCTCAGCCACATCTCCATGGAGAGTGGAGGTGAAGTCTGACAGAAGTAGAGATTTAGGAAAGTTCATGTGCCCATCCTTCCACCCCAGATGGGATGCCAAGCACTTCCATGTTTGTCTTCTCATATGTGACTCATAAGGCCAGTGAACACCTGTAAGAATCTGAAGGAAAATCAACCATAAAGGAGAAAAGTTAATGTTACCCCCTCAAGCTTAGGAGGGCTTCCATAAGCTGAACAGAAGGCTCCTTGAGGGAGATACTGGGTTCCTTGAATTCCACTTCAGAATCATGGCCCTGTGCCTTCCCTTCCTTCTTAGCCAGGCAGCTCCCTGTGCAGGTTTGGAAAGTTTCCAAGAGACTGTTCATTAGGCAGGGCTGTTGCAACTGCTGAATATTCTCCATCCAACCATTCACCTATGCATCCATCCATCATCCACCTACACATCCCTCCATTTATCCATCCATTTATCCATCCATCCCTCCAGCCTGCCTGCCTGCCTTCCTTCCATCCACCCATCCACCCACCCATCTATCCATCCATATATCTATCCATCCTCCAATTCATCTGTTCATCCATCTATCCCTCTATCTATTGACCTACCATCTATCCAAACATACATTCATCTACCAATTCACTTGTTCATCTATCCATTCATTCACCCATCTATCCATCCATCAAACATCTATCCATCCATCTATCATCCATCATTCATCATCTATCCATTTATCCATCCATCTCTCCATCCATTCGTCCACCCACCCATTCATCCATCCATCCACCCACCCACCCTACCCACCCATCCACCCATCCATTCCTCCACCCACCCATCCATTCACCCATCCATCCATCCACCCACCAATTTACCTGTTCATCCATCCATCTATCCCTCTATCCATCCATCCAATCACCCATCCATTCATCATCCACGAACTCACCTATTCATCCATCCATCTACCCCATCCATCATTTGTCTATGCATCCATCCAGCCAGCCACCAATTTATTCACCTGTTCATCCATCCATCCATCCATCCCTTCATCCCGCCATCCACCCATCCATTCACTCATCTATCCATCCAGCAACCAGCATCCATCCACCCATCCATCCCTCACCCATCATTCAGCATCCATCTACCTACGTACCCATCTATCACTTTACCTGTTCATCCATCCATCCACCCATTCATCAAACAACTCACCTGTTCATCCACTCATCCATCCTTCTATCCATGCATCTATCCATCTACCCATGTATCCATCCATCTACTCATCCATCCAGGAAGCCAGCCATCTTTTCACCCATTCATCAGTTCATTCCTCCCTCCACCCATCCATCATCCATCCACCCTCCTATCCATATCCATCATCCATCATTCATCATCCATCCATCTATTTACCCATCTATTTCTCCTTCTGTCCCTCCATTCATCCACCCACCCAGCCAGCCAGCCATCTCTTCACCCATTCATCTACTCACCCATCCAAACGTCCCTCCACCCATTCATCCATCCACCCATCCATATACTCACACATCCATCCACCACACATCCATCCATCTCCCACCCATTCACATGTCCATTCATCCATCCATCCCCTACTTCTCTCCATCTGTCTTTCCTCTTCTTCCAAAAAAGATTTAAGATTGTTGTTTTTCATGCAGTATTTTTAATGCAAAAGCTTACTTTCATTTCCTAATTTTTAAGAGAAAAAGAACTTCTCCAGAATCTCTTTTTTTCCCTTTCTCCTCTCTCATTTGTTTCTCTTTTTTCTTCCCTTATCTTCAAATCCCTCAGATAAAAGTGGGTTGCTGAAATGAGAGGCTCGGACAGAGCAGAGGAATAACAATTCAGCTCCAGATACCCAGGGGGTTGGGCAGTCAGCTGGTCTTTCTTCATGAGCACTGCAGAGTGCCGATCGGTGCCTCATTTCTACTCCACATTGAATCTTTAAATCTAGTGATTTGGTTGCTGATCTTTGAACTGCTCTAAGCCATTATACCTTTAGTTCCCTCTTCCCCATATGTTCTCTGATTGTTCATTTTGTTTATAACCTAAAATGAACAAACCCCCTGTCTACCGATTAAAAACTCTGAGGTCCTTTTAGTTAATTTGTGACAAATAGAGGAGAGATGGGGAGAGAGAGGGAAAAAGTGAGAGGAGGGCTGCTGAGAGAGAGAGGGAGGGTGAGAGGGAGGGTGAGAGGGAGGTAGAGGGAGGGGTGGGAGGAAGAGAGAAAGGTCCTCACCGCCCCCCACCCCTCGCCCCTGTATGTGCATCTGGAATCCACTTTCGGGGGAAAGCACGCCCTTTCTCTTTACTCACCAGCAGTTCATACTGTTAATTTTTAACTAAAGAGAACTGATTTTTGCCGGTAGCAGAGAACATACGAGGTCTCTCTTCCTGTTTTCTGCAATTAAGCAACCAGCTATTATTAGGAGTTCAAAACAAATAACAAACATGTCTGTCTATTACAATTGTCTGATGGTCCCAGATCCAACACTAAGGGAAACACATCCATTCACGATAGCCTAGTAATTAAGACAAAAACAGACACGGAAGCCGGGATCAAGAAGGAGGGGGAACGAAAGGATCAGCTTCTGCTAAGAAAGCCTCAGTCACATCCCTGGGGAGGAGGTTTGAGCTCTTTCCTCGCATGTGGCAGGGACAGCCGTGGCCCCAGTGTCTTGCCTGCGTGGCCTTTTCAGATTCTAGGGGCCTCGGTGGAAAACATGTACAGTGCGTGGACTGACACCTGCTGTTTTTCCTCATTCAGGGAATAAGAGCCACTCCCAAGAACTCTTCATTCAGACTCGTAATCAGCAAATCCACACGGATGCCTCTCAGAGAAAAGAAAACGATGCTTCCGATTTCAGGAGCCCCCTGATGATTCCAAGTCTCTTCATACAAGGGGAGGTGGGGAGGACGGGCAGGGGCTCCGGAGGTCTGGATGACTTGCCCCAGGGACACAGGCAGAGCGTCACACTTCACAAGCCACAGATGCCTTGTGTGGCCTGTGTGTGCTTAGACCCTATCCTGTGCCACGCCGGGCCCACAGCACAGACGAGCCTGGCGGAAGGGGAAGGGGGTGGGCTGTGAGTGTGAGAAAGTCACCAAAGAAGGGCCGAGTCGAGAAGGGCCACTCAGTGGCCACCCTGTCCGAGGCGCGGAGCTCAGCACGGCTGACTTCCTCTCTGAAGGTCATTAGAGACGGATCCCAATAAACACACACACACCCATCAGATTAGCAGACACAACGGTCTCCATGGCAACAATTGGACAAGCAAGTCGCCTGCAATTGGCATTAATTTAAAATATTTTTCCCCGAGTCTCCTTGGAGTCGGTTCCGTGAAACACAAGTGCTTGCCAGCTCTCTAATCTGCGGCGTCCTTTGAAATTCCATCCAGCATGTGCTGAAGCTGAGCCAATTAACGTGGAGAGAATTGGGTGGATCCAGAGACGCTGGCAAGACCGTGTTTACCAATTAGGTTTTTTTTATGATGCAAATGTTGCACACCATGCGGCAGGAATAAAAGCTGGCTGCGCTGAATATGAAACTGTTAATTGCATTTTCAGAGACACAGCTACAAGGTGAAACTAATCATACACACGATAACCGGGCTTCACCACCTACAGTGCTTTGCTGCTGCACTCTCACTAAATCTGTATTGAAACAGCCCCGTACATCCTTGCAGGAAAGGAAAACATCGTGTTTGGTAGAACCTTTCAATTTTAAAGAGAAAAAAAAGTGTGCCTATGTGGGAAGCAATATAAAGGATAATTTTTATTTAAATCAGATTAATAACGTTAACAAACACCATGGCAAAGGGCCCAGTGGTGCTTCTTGAAATGCGTTTTTTTGCTTTAAAACGATAGCAAAGGTGCATCTGCAAATGAACGCCAGCACATGCTGACAAGAGTGGCTCAAAATGAAGGAGCTTGTTTCAGAAGAAAGGGCCATGGTAATTGTAAAGCTTGGCTTTGCCAGCTAGGAACATCAAAGAGGCCCCGCTGGAATCACTAGAGAGAGGCTTCCCAGGGAGTCCAGTGCTCCTGAGGGTCCCAGTGCCCTGCCCCTCCCTGGGGAGGGGAGGATGAGACCCAGGAGCAGAGAGAAGGGTCTGAGCTCCAGGCTCCACCCCGGTGCTTGGGGGCAGAGAGGCGTGCCCAGGAGCTCCTGTGTGCAGGGAGTCCAGGCCTGAGCTGGCAGAGGCAGTTCTGAAATGGGGTGTAGCCACATTAAGGGGCAAGGTCAGCTTTTAAAATGCCCCATGAGAATTTATGTCTTTTTTCTCATTTCTGTATTAACCACACAGTTTCGGCATTGACATTGACTAACTCAGCAGCCGAGAACGGGGCTGGAACAGGAGGGAATGTCTGACTCCCCAGGAGCAGCCCATGTGGAGACCCTAATCAGAGGAGTCCGGGGTGCCACACAGAAGGAGCATCCAGCCAGGGCTGGGCAGCCAGCAGGGAAAGAAGGACACAGGACTCCGCCCGGCTCCACAACTCACACCTCAGGATTTCACACACGCAAGGAGCTTCCGAGACAGAAGTCACCTGAGGCTGTGCCCATTGGGGTCCCCTTCTTTTTATTTTGCGTTGCAGTCAGCCCCAGGAGTTCCACATTGGAAGCCTCTGCTCAGAGACAGGGGCAGAAAAGTCCGTCGTTGTGGGGTGGGGCCTGGACGTGCACTCCCCAGTGTCGTGAAGCTGCTCTCGGATTCCACGTGCAGCCCTCGGCAGCCCAGCACACCTGCACCTCACAGTTTCTGGGGCCAAGCGAGTGGTGGGTTTGAAAGTTCCCGGAGATTCTGAGCTATCAAGGGCCAAGACGGGGAACGCGTTGCAGACTTCTAAATGGCTGGTAAAGGGAATTTAAAAGGACCAGGCTGATTCCTCTTCAAGGAACGTGTGGAGCTGCAGCCAGGCCACATGTGCTGCTGAAGTGGCGGGTAACTGGAACAGTTTGCGTGCTTGTTCACAGGCTCTGCTGGACACACAAACGAGCACAACAGGTCTGCAGAAGGAAAAGCTTCTTGCCTGTATGTCTCTAACACACGGTGAAGGGGGCCGGAGAAGACTGAGGTGTAGTGTGCGTGCTCTGATGGAATCTATAACTGGAAGTATGTAAATCCCTGTGTGTGACGTAGGAAACCATCAGGCTGGATCTGCCTGGAAATGCTAACTTCTGGGAGCTTAACATCTTTAGCCTATACTAGTGATGTGCCCTGAACTTTGAAATTTATTTCAGAAAATGAGGCCTCTACAAGGAAAATCATCTCAGCTTGAAATGGATCTCTCATCCCACAGAGGCTGCCTCAGAGTCCTGTGACCATATGTGGTAGAGATGGTTCCTAATCAAACATTCAATTTGTTTCTCTTTAAGAATATAAGAAAGTAGGCTGGGTGTGGTAGTTCACACCTGTAATCCCAGCACTTTGGGAGGCTGAGGTGGGTGGATCACCTGAGGTCAGGAGTTCAAGACCAGCCTGGCCAACATGGTAAAACCCTGTCTCGACTAAAAATACAAAAATTAGCCGGGCGTGGTAGCAGGCGCCTGTAATCCCAGCTAGTCGGGAGACTGAGGCAGGAGAATGGCGTGAAACCAGGAGGCGGAGGTTGCAGTGAGCTGAGATCAAACCACTGCACTCCAGCCTGCTGGACAAGAGCGAGACTTCATCTCAAAAAAGAACAATATAAGAAAGTATAAATAGAGTGAAATTAATTCATTAACATTAGGAAGTAGAAATACACTCTAATGTGACCCACACTAGCATGAGATACTGTGTAACCGAACTGGGTCTGGATCCCCCTGGAAGGGCTTGCGGCCAGACCACCAAAGGGCCTCATGTAGACCCATCCTCCCCACCATGGGCTCCCAGCACTGGCAAATGCCACTCAGACCACAGCCGCAGGGGCCTCCCCGATCCCGATCCCGATCCCGGGGCTGTTTCTGTAAGAGAGCGTTTTGTCACCACATGATACTTTGTTTCAAGCATTATTTCTAATGAGCAAATATATGCTAAATTAACAGGAATGTAATTAAATAGCACATGGATAGGACACGTGACAGCAGGAGGAGGCGGAGGCCGTGGTGCTTCTGACGCCGCCTCTCTTGAAGGGTGGCTCCAAGGATGTGAGCTAGAGGAACCGTGTCAGACGGTGCGGCGGAGGGCAGGGATGGGGCCACACATAATGCCCACAAGGCCTCGTGATTCACTGGTTTTATTCGTGCAACTATTTCTTTTCCTTCCTTAGTATCTTTCTTCTTAAAAAGTTCAAAGAATGAAAGAGGGCACTTAAATTATTTTAAATCAGCAGGATTTTTTGAGACCCCATCATAGATAAGACCCATATTGAGCAAACCAGGCTGGAGAGTTAGTGTTCAGTGGAAGACGGTGAGCGGGCTGTGTCCCCACCAAGTCCCACCCCGTCTCAGGGACCCCACAGCTGCAGGCCTGGCTGTGTCTGGCAATGCCGGGGGAGCCGCGCAGCATGAAACAGACCCTGTGCTCAGTCTTGAGGTCACAGCTCAGCCTCAGTGTGGCTGGGGCCGCATAAACACAGGATGGCGCCCCCCGGCATCTCACAGACACAGGCGGCCCCCGGCATCTCACAGACACAGGACGGCGGCCCCCGGCATCTCACAGACACAGGTGGCCCCCGGCATCTCACAGACACAGGTGGCCCCCGGCATCTCACAGACACGGGACGGCGGCTCCCGGCATCTCACAGACACAGGACGGTCCCCGGCATCTCACAGACACAGGACGGTCCCCGGCATCTCACAGACACGGGACGGCGGCTCCCGGCATCTCACAGACACAGGATGGCCCCCGGCATCTCACAGACACAGGACGGCGGCCCCCGGCATCTCACAGACACAGGACGGCGGCTCCCGGCATCTCACAGACACAGGCGGCCCCCAGCATCTCACAGACACAGGACAGCAGCCCCCGGCATCTCACAGACACAGGCGGCCTCCGGCATCTCACAGACACAGGACAGCGCCCCCCAGCATCTCACAGACACAGGACGGACCCCGTCATCTCACAGGCAGGACGGCGACCCCCAGCATCTCACAGACACAGGCAGCCCCCAGCATCTCACAGACATAGGACAGCAGCCCCTGGCATCTCACAGACACAGGACGGCCCCCGGCATCTCATAGGCACAGGACGGCTGCCCCCAGCATCTCACAGACACAGGACAGCAGCCCCCGGCATCTCACAGACAGGACGGCCGCCCCCGGCATCTCCAGGACACGGTTTTGCACTGTTTCACCAGCCCCTCAGCTTTTCCAGACGTCCCTGGATCCCAGACCCTGCTCCTCACATCCAGCCACTGGCCAGGGCTCTGCTCCAAACCACACCGGCCATCCAGGATCCAGATTCTATGCCCAGCCCCAAGGCTTCTGCACTGCAGCTCATCCTCTTGGTGGAGCCCGAGCTGGGCCCCGTGTCCTTGTTGAGTGTGGTTTGAACTGAGGAGCATCTGTACCAGGGCCAGGGCCCAGGTGAGGTGACCCCAGCCCCAGCCCTGCCTGTTATTGCTGCAACTGCCATTATCACTGTGGCTCTGTGAGTTACACCCCTGCTTCTCAGCTACTGCAACTCACCTGCTTCGGCCAACACTACAAATACACGAGCTGCGGGGAGGGTGGCCTTGTGCGGCCGTCCGGGTGGAGATGCAGAAAGACTTCTTACAGTGGGAAGCTTTGCCCGAACTGAGCTCTCAGAGATGAGGGGGTGGGGGGTGTCCCAGGAACAGGTGATGCCTGTGCAAAGGCCACCTGCAGCCCTGGGTTGTGGGGAATGTGAGGGACAAGAGGAGAGGGAGGGGTGAGGGCACAGAAGCGGGCTTTGGCCTGCGTCCTGCATCCCAAGGTCATTGCGGGGTTTGACAGTGGGTACGTAGAGGAGAGTCCAGCCTGGGGCCATGGTGCAGCCGTCAGGGGCTGGGGCTGTCAGGACAGAGGCCGTCAGGGGCAGAGGCCGTCAGGGGCAGGGGCCGTCAGGGCAGAGGCCGTCAGGGGCAGAGGCCGTCAGGGGCAGGGGCTGTCAGGACAGAGGCCGTCAGGGGCAGGGGCTGTCAGGACAGAGGCCGTCAGGACAGAGGCCGTCAGGGCAGAGGCCGTCGGGACAGAGGCCGTCGGGACAGAGGCCGTCAGGGGCAGAGGCCGTCAGGGGTAGAGGCCGTCGGGACAGAGGCCGTCAGGGGCAGAGGTTGTCAGGGCTGGGGCCGTCAGGGGCAGAGGCTGTCAGGGGCAGAGGCCATCAGGGGCAGAGGCCATCAAGGGCTGGGGCCGACTTGCCCACCATGTTGGGAGTAAAATCAGCCCCACCTGCTCATCCTCTGACGTGGCTGTTGCAGCCCCCAAAGCCCATCAGCCAACACCCAGTGATTATGGCAGAAATTGATAAGAAAGGGTATAGGTAAGAAAGACAAAAATAGGGACCGTGGGTCAAGTCTAAGGGAGAGCACAGGAGCTGTGTTTTGCTGAATAAAAAGGGAAGAAGCCTGAGCCATTGGGGTCACTGCAATAACCTTCTTCTTCCAAGGCCCTGGTCCTGCCACAAGTGTGGATGCCGTTCTCACTCAGGCTCCCCCACCGCTGGAGCCCCCTCTACAGAGGAGGCTATTCCTAGACGGACGTCGGATCAGACGGTTTTTGCTTACAGTAATTAAATTCCCTCTACCACCCTAAAAAGAATTCTCTCCCCTTGGGATTTCTAGACTTAAAATTCTTAAAGGCATTTATTGCCCTTCCTTAGTTGCTGCTTTACCAAGACAAACACACTTACTTCCTTTCCACTTTTCTCACAAACAAATCCTTCAGTCTCTTAATCATTTATGTTGCTTTTCTCTGAATTTCCTCCAATTTGTTGACATCCTCTGGTTTCTAAGGTTTTAATGCCTATATTTGCTTTGTTAGAACACAGCAGGTATTAGGAAAGACTTGGATGCTATTCAAGCCACAGTAATTATAATGGAAAACAAGTTCAAACGCCTTGAATGAAAGCAGCAGGTAAGAGGGAGGAAACAAGGAAGATAATGGCCAATGCATATAACGCTTTTCTAATTCAGGACAAGACCATGAGAAACCTCATCAGTGATGCCAGCAAAAACCAAATACCTAAATAGATACATAAATGTGTGTGCACACACCCACACGCACACACGCACACACACACACAGAGGATATCATTTTAAAAAGAAGGGAACATACCGGTAATTAGCACAGAACATAAATTTCCCCCACAGGGATGGGTGCAGAGGGACAGCTCCGTGCGGACACAGCTGGAAGGCGCTGCCCGCCAGCCAAGGCGAGAGGCCTCTGGAGGAGCCAGCCCTGCCCACATCCTGATCTCTGACGCCCAGCTCCACAGTGGGGAGATGAACTCCTGTTGCTGAAGCTGCCCAGGCTGCAGCGTTTTAGAAAAGCCCACTATATCGGCCAACCCTAGTTTCAATAAAACTTTATTTACTAAAACAGGTGGGGCTGTCCATGGGTTGGAATCCACCCGCCTCTGTCCTAGCACGTCTTAAAGTCAAGAATGAGGTGATCTCACCAGGTCCCTGTGGAGAGGCAGTGAAAGGGCTGCTGCTGCTGCCCCGGCTGAACCTGGAAGCCTGACCCACCCTCCACGAGGCGAGACCCCACACTCCAGCTGGCCTCCTCCCTGAAGGGCCAGACAGGTGACCGTGTCCCCAGAAGCTTTGGTCTTGGGCTTGCCCTGGTAGGAAAGGTTTTCCCAGCCAAGTGCATCCTCTGCTTGTCAGCAACTTCCACAAACGTGGTGAGAGGAGACATTCAGGGATGAATTTAAATTGTGGAACTAAAGAGGCCTCACCCGAGCGCTTTCGTTTTACCCAGTGCTGACACTATGGCGTGATGACTTTGCTTCCCACATGGTTCTGAGTGTTTTCCGTCCTTCCTGACGGCCTCCACCACGAGACTTCGGGTCATCCTTTAACGAGGGCCCAAGGAAGCACCCCCACTCTTCAGTTCCACGATTTCCCACGGTGAGTACTGAGTGAAGACCGGTGCAGCCTGTGATGTGTTCATAGCCAAGGCCCCAGCACCCGGGCACTCTGTCTAGGGCAGCCTCTGGCTTTTCACGATGCAGCAAAGCATCAGGCTGCCCATGTCAGAAGCCTTTGCCCCACGGAGGCTTCGGCTGTGAGTCTGGAACGCGCTCTGAGCACCCCGGAGCAGGGCACTGTTGGGTTACTTGAAAAATAGGAAGAAAAATAAGACAATATCCCTGGACCTTAGAAACCTCATCGATCAAGAGTAGCGTTTCCCTCCCAGGTCGCCCAGTTTCACCTTGTTCTGTGGGGGATGGAAGAGCAGGGTGGCCCCGGTGAGTCTGAACCCTGTGCACTCCCGTTTGGTCCTCAATGGGAAATGGGAAAGGGCTTTGTTTTCAGTGTGCATTTATCCCTGATAAACAAAAATCCCAGCATAAAGCAGAACGGTGGCTGCTTTCTTGTGATTCATGATTGATTAACAAGTTTTAAACTCATTCATCTTGGAAAACTCTCAACAATTTAGCATAGAAAACCACTTTAATGAATGCACATAAGCCCATGTCGACAAGGAGTAGCCAGAAGCCAATCCTGGTTTATTTCTCGACATCTTGCTAAAGGAGGAGCTCACCAGGTAAGCACCCCAAGACCTGTGTCCCAGGAAACACCGACAGGCAGCTCTCTCGGTCCCCAGGCTCTGCTCTCCTCTCTCAGACCCCAGGCGAGGCTCTGCTCTGCTCTCTCAGACCCCAGGCGAGGCTCTGCTCTGCTCTCTCAGACCCCAGGCGAGGCTCTGCTCTGCTCTCTCAGACCCCAGGCGAGGCTCTGCTCTGCTCTCTCAGACCCCAGGCGAGGCTCTGCTCTGCTCTCTCAGACCCCAGGCGAGGCTCTGCTCTGCTCTCTCAGACCCCAGGCGAGGCTCTGCTCTGCTCTCTCAGACCCCAGGCGAGGCTCTGCTCTGCTCTCTCAGACCCCAGGCGAGGCTCTGCTCTGCTCTGCTCTCTCAGATCCCAGGCTCTGCTCTGCCCTCTCAGACCCCAGGCGAGGCTCTGCTCTGCCCTCTCAGACCCCAGGCGAGGCTCTGCTCTGCTCTCTCAGACCCCAGGCGAGGCTCTGCTCTGTCCTCTCAGACCCCAGGCGAGGCTCTGCTCTCCTCTCTCAGTCCCCAGGCAAGGCTCTGCTCTGCTCTGCTGTCTCAGACCCCAGGCGAGGCTCTGCTCTGCTCTCTCAGACCCCAGGCGAGGCTCTGCTCTGCTCTCTCAGACCCCAGGTGAGGATCTCCTCTCTCGGGCCCCAGGCGAGGCTCTGCTCTGCTCTGCTCCCATGGCTGCACTCCGTGGCCAATGCTCCTCCCAACACCTGAGGACATCTTGGCCTCTACTGTGGCTGTGTGTATTTTCTTTGTGGTAATTAACACACTTAAAAAAAATTTCTCTAATCTATAATTTGAAATAACTCAGGTAGAATTTTTCAAACGCACACATTCTACAGCACTGGCCCATCCACTGCAAAGGAGAAGAGCCGAGGAGCGAGTTCCTTGTGCTCCCTGCTCGTGGTGTCTGTCCCGGTCCCGCACTGCCTGGACTACAGTGTTTCCTGAAGCTAAGGAAGACAGTTACGTAGAGGCTCTGAGCCTGCATTCAGCAGACACACACATTCTTAAGAACCTATCTTGAAATAAGTAAACAAATCTTCATGCCCAGTTTGTCATCTCCTCCTTACCCTCTCCCCTCGTCAAGCCATTCAGTCACGTCGGTCCCTCCTGAGTCGTGCACACACACGCAGGCACACACATGCAGGCAAACACACAGGGCCTGGCACACACGTGCAGGTACACACACAGGCACACACGTGCAGGCACAAACACGCAGGCACACACACGCAGGGTAGTGTGAACATGCCCAGTGCAGCCAGCAAAGCTCCAGGGTGGTGTGAACATGCCCAGTGTACCCAGCAGAGCTCCAGGGTGGTGGGAACATGCCCAGTGCAGCCAGCAAAGCCCCGAGGTGGTGTGAACATGCCCAGTGCACCCAGCAAAGCTCCAGGGTGGTGTGAACATGCCCAGTGCAGCCAGCAAAGCTACGGGGTGGTGTGAATATGCCCAGTGCAGCCAGCACAGCTCTGGGGTGGTGTGAACATGCCCAGTGCAGCCAGCAAAGCTCCAGGGTGGTGTGAACATGTCCAGTGCACCCAGCAAAGCTCCAGGGTGGTGTGAACATGCCCAGTGCAGCCAGCAAAGCTACGGGGTGGTGTGAATATGCCCAGTGCAGCCAGCACAGCTCCGGGGTGGTGTGAACATGCCCAGTGCAGCCAGCAAAGCTCCAGGGTGGTGTGAACATGCCCAGTGCACCCAGCAAAGCTCCAGGGTGGTGTGAACATGCCCAGTGCACCCAGCAAAGCTCCAGGGTGGTGGGGTTCCAAGTCTTCACTGCCATTCAGCACTTGCACATCAGAAACCCAGGCATCTGGATGGCCTGCGCTGACTTAATTGACTGGTCAGTCTGGGCAAACCTGCAGTCGGTTCCTTCCAAGAAGCAAATCAATCAAAACAACATGGGTTCCCTGAGCTGTCCCCTCGGCTGAAATAACCGCCCCGCAGCCCTCTGCAACTTCGAAATCTCTAGTGAAACCAGGCATTTAGGTTTTCAAGAGGAAAAAAATGCCAAAATGATTGCCAAGAAATGCACTGGACATTCCCTGGGCACACAGGGCACCTGTGCAGCTGCGATTCTAGGGACGCTCGCTGCCCATGTCCTCCACAAGGTCACAGGCATTTTAAGCCAGGAGTGCATCCTAGGCCCTCCAAGGAGACGACCACCAGGATGTGGCTCCTGACCCCACGGGGCTGACCTGTGGGGCAGAAACTAAGAAGCCTTGTGACAAACAGGGAAGGGAAGAGAAAACTGCCTTAGGAGCAGGGAGGGGCCAAGGCCGGCTTGGCCATGGCAGGAGCTGACGACGGCCTTCCAGGGAGGATAAAGCATGAGCAACTTCAGCTGTGCTCTCAACATCGACTTCGATTCCTTTCCACTGCCTGTTTCTGCTACTGCACTTAGAAAAATGTCAAACACACAAGAGGTTTTCAATAAGCGAAAAAAATTTACCTAAAAAAGATAAAAGGAAAACAGAAACAAAAACAAAGAGACTGCGTGGGGTTTGGGGTCTGCAGAGTCCTCGTCTGCTTGACTGTGGGCGGTGGGTGGTTTGTGACTGTCAAAAAGAGCTTTTCTTCTTAGATGGGTAAGCAGGCAGCTGGGCTTTGCAGTGACAGGTGTCCCGAGGAAAGCAGGCAAATGTGCGCTGGACAAAGACACGTGCAGCCCTGTTCTATGAAGGACTTGACCTTTGAGTCTGAAAAACACCCTGTACTTTAGGAGCTCAGAAGAGAAAGGCGTCATTTCAGAGAGTGCGAGAGCCACGCCTCCTTGTCAGTGTGATGGTTGGTAACCAGATTGGCAGGTAAAGCCACAATGCGGTTGATGTACCCTCACCTGCTCTATTATTAAACATCCAAAATACATTGTTAATATTTTAGAAAGCAGACAAAGGCCCCCATGGTATGATACACCTGGATGGGTGTTTGTTCTCGGCCATGCTGAGAGATACCGACATCCCCAGGTCTCCCCCGGCACCCCCAGCATGACCGCCTTCCCCAGAAAACAACGTCAGATTTTAGATGCTGAATTGTGCGGCCAACTTGGTTTACTTCTTTAATAGCCCTGTGGGAACACAACTGCTTATACGTGACAAGGCCTAACTCCACACAGAACAAACACGAGTATCAAATAACCTCACTTAAGCTAAAGAAACACACACATATGTGACAACCTTGGGGGATGATGGCTGGTGTATTTGTATTTCCCTGCTCAGCTTATCAGTTGGATATCGGCAAGTAAGATTTAGAAGCAGAAACATAAAATATTGAACAAAAACTAAAACACTTATAAAAAGGATTCGCTGTGTGGTGTGAAGGCTTTGTGCAGTAATTGACACAAGATCAGAAAGCAAACCCTAAGAAAAGCGGCGCCCACACTCCCAGCGCCAGGCCAGGGATTAATGAGCCCAGCAGACAATTCCAATCCGGAGCGGGATTTGCTCTTCCGTTTATGTTCTATTGTCCGGGTCTTATTTTTGCTTTCAATTCCTTTTGTAATGGAGGGAGCAGTTGTTATTGACAATTAATAGGGGCTTCAAAGGCAGTCGTGTTTGGAAGGGGCAGCAGCTTCCCTAAGACCCGTCGGCTGCTGCTCAGGTGCAGCCGCTCTGTATGCCAAGCACGGCCCATGCTGGGCCCCATCGAGGCAGCGCAGATATCGATTTAGATGGAAACCGGGGTCGACGCAGAGGGTGGAAGGTGCTCAGTGATCTTCGCGTGCTAATGTATTATTTAGGCTTTGTGGTTTCATCCGGAGTAAGTGCCTATTTAGGAAAAATTACAGAATCAGTATCTCTGCTACTGATATATTTTCCGTAACAGTAATTCACAGGTAAAATACCAGGGATGATGGAACGTATTTGTGCAAAAATTCAGGAGGAGACGGTCTGATCTGATGGGCTGGGCTCGTTGGAGGGGACCATAGTAACAAAAAGCAAACAACATCCACCTGGGAAGGTCCACGGGCCGGGGATGGGCACCGAGGCTGCCCTCAGAGGCCAGCAGGACAGCACGGCGTGGATTTTGGTGAAGCCGAGTGATGCATGGTATATGCTCCCTCATTGATCGAAATTATTCTTTTTACTCAAATATTTACAATGTAAGATAATTCCTTGTGTTCGTAGTTCTTATATAATCATACACTAAAACAAATTTTACCAATTAAAGACAAAACCGAGACCCTCTTCCATGTGAGCCGGTGCAGGAGGAAGCTGCAGTGGGCCTGGCTGCGGGGAGCAACCTGGCCACTGTTTCAAAGCTGCCCGCTGAGCCCCGCAGAGGTGCCCTCACCCCACAAAGCACTTCCGCTCAGACATCAGGACACCAGGAAGAAGGCAGAGTGCCCTCCGTGTATCCCGTGACGGGTCAGGTGCAAGGAGGCCCCATCAAGAGGCCTGACCACACGGTCCTGTCCTCTGCAGGGCTCTGTGAACACAGGACACGCAACAGTGACGGTCCAGCCGCCACTTGGCTCTGGGCACCGCGTCAGTGGGCACTGCCCTGGGTATGCTGATGACAAACGGTTCAAACGACTCTGCTGTCATGACACTCGACCCTTTTGACCGGGGAACTGCCACTCACCGGCACTGCACACCTGCTCCTCCCGTGCTCCACCTCTGTCATCTCTGCCAACCAGGCAGGTCTGGGGTCCTAGAACCAACAGGGCTCACCCACCCCAGCCCCAGGCAGAGCCGGCCCCTGTGGAAAGTGCCCAGACACAGCCAGGTCTTTAACCTATATATATGCCTAGGCCGGGCCCTGGTCATCCTTCCACAGACACAGGAAAGGGAAATGTAAGTGACAGGAAGTCAAATGGAATTGAAAGCCACCTCATCTCCTGGCTTCCACTCAGAAATGGTGGAGGAAACGCTCTTAAATGAAATCATGTGATCCTGTTTAAATCAATGGAAAATTAAAAGGCAGGGCACTGATTGACCCTTGATGCCAGGAGGGGCAAATGTGGATTCAGGTGGCTCTCGGCCCCCATGGGCTGGCACTGGGCTTCCACGGGAGCAGCCTGAGTGCTCATTCTTGGCCAGATCCTGAGTTTCGGAGGGGAAGAGATCGGACCAAAAACCTTAGTGAGAACCTCGGGGCCAGGGGCGGCGGGAACACGTGGGCGCCCTCCACGATCCCCTATCCTGATGCGAAGCTCCCTTTGCATCTCCACTGTGTTTTCACTCCCGTATTTTCACAGCTGTGATTCATCCTCAATGCTTCTGACACCCACAAGCCACCCAGCCTCACTTTCTAAAAATATGATTGAGAAAGCAAGACAGAGTTTGGGACAGAGGTCTCCCAGCAGAGCAGAACCCTGGCACCCTGGGCAACATACGGTGAGTGTTCACAGCCGAGACAGGAAGACGATCTGGGCAATATACGGTGAGTGTTCACAGCCGAGACAGGAAGACGATCGTGACGTCCTTTTCAAAGAGGAAACAGGCCCCACCCCAACACAGCCACCGAGGGAGAATCGCAAGAGCCAGCTCCCCCAAAGCTGGGAGGAGGTCAGGCCTGGGATCCCCCATACCTTCACGGTCTTCAGTCAGAAACGAGAGATTTGCAAACAGCATCGGAAGCCTTCACTTCCTTCTGCAGCCTTAAAGTTTGAACTTTCCTTATATTTTAGACATGGAAAGTCCACCAGGAAAGCCAGCATGGTGAGTTTTAGGCAGACGCCCTCTTGTGAATAATTCGTCTATGATCCGAGACGGCCAGACAAGGATCACGGCCCAAGCTCTTCCTCCCCAGCGTCACGTCCACCCTGCTGTCTCCTCTCCAGCTCAGACCAAGATTCTCTGGACATTTTCATGGCTGAAAACCCGACCAGAAAGCTGGCCCTGACAGGACCCTCTCCTCAAGTCCTGAGGACCCGGCTGCGGCCGGCCGGAACGTGAACCACAGCTCGCAGAAGCAGCAGGCACGGAGGCAGCGGAGGCAGAGGCGGGAGAGAGAGCGGGAGCTTGAAACCTTCAAAGGGGGCTTGAAGAACAAGGCCAGGAGAAGCAGCGCCCAGGCCCCACCGGTTTCCTCCTTTCCCTCCTGAATCTGAGCCGGAGCCATTTCAGACGAGAGAGGAAAGAACGAAATGAGCTGCAGGAGAAGCAGCCAGAGCCTGCAAGGCCCAGCCAGAGATGGCAGAGGAGAGAACCGCAAACCAGGAACGAGGAGGACAGACATGGACTTCACTAACCAACGCCACCTGGAGAAAGTGAAGCTTTAACTGTTAGAAGGAAAACACTGTTTGGACAGTAGTGGCCTTAGGAAGAAGGCCCTAATTTTTCAGAACACTGACCGGGGCCATTCTTTACCCAGAGCTGCCGTGTCCTGCACAAGCCAACACCGGCTGGAGCCCAGGAGGGCGGGGCAGCTGCAGACCCTCGGGAGCCTGTGCTGGCTCAGGGGGCTGGGGAGAGTCCAGCGTGCACCAGAGGGAGGGAGGCACCTCTCCTTGCTGCTTTAGGAGACCAGGGTCTCTGAAAGGGTGAGGACCACGGCCAGGCCAGCAGCACCACATCACCGGGCTGAAGACTGGTTAACCCGGTGGAATCAGCTGTCTTCATGTTCAAACCAGGACGTGGGGCTATTTTGCTCTGGTCACCTGGCCTGACATGAGCCACTGAGACTCGAACACCCCTGCTCTGGAGCGAAGAAGAACCCACACCTCTGTCCTGCCCAGCAGCGCCCCCCACCCCCCACCACTCGCTGGGGGCACAGGGTCCGTATCCATTCACCAGGGACACGAGGTCCATATCCACTCCCTGGGGGCACGAGGTCCGTACCCTCTCACTGGGGGCACAGGGTCTGTATCCTCTCGCTGGGGGCACGGGGTCTGCACCCTCTTGCTGGGGGCATGGGGTCCGTGGTCCATACCCTCTCGCTGGGGGCACGGGGTCCATATCCACTCCCTGGGGGCACGAGGTCCGTACCCTCTCACTGGGGGCACGGGGTTTGTACCCTCTCGCTGAGGGCACCGGGGTCCCTTCTGTCTCCTCTAAGTCTCCCTTAAACTTAAAGCCAATCCTATGATTTTCTCCTAAAAGCACTCTTCCGGATTCTACCCCAAAGAAACCAGTGACATTTCTCAACATCAGGCTCCCTAATCTCTGCAGCCCGCCTGAAGAAAAAGAAGAGAGATGTGCATGGCCCTGGCATTTGGAAATAAAAGCCTTTAACCGCCTCCTACCTTTAGCTGCTTTTGCTAAGCAGACAAGGTCCAGAAAGCACCTTCAAAAGGGCTGGGAGCTCCGGCCCTGCCCATCCACACAGCAAACACAGCAACCAGAAATAACACGTTCACAGGCTTCCCCGCCCCACTCCCAACGCAGCTGCAAAAGAGCTGATAAAATGAGGATGGGCACTATGGAAGTAAACAGTACTCGATCCACCAGTTTGTGACATCATCAAAGACATGTAGAGAGAAAATACACAGGTAATAATAACAATGATAATTCTAATACTATTTTGTTAGATTAGAAGCATTTTTCCTGAACAGAAGCAACACCACCTGGGGTCCCAGTGGAAAGCACGGGCCGGACTTGCTCCTCATGGACAGGTCAGAGCACAGAGCCCGCCTGGTGACCTCATTTCCTTAGGGCAATTGCACCTTCCATCTGGAGCCTGGTCCCTCTTAAAGGTAGAAGAGTCAGAAAAGAATTCACCAGAAGCGGCATGGCACATCCCCCAGATGGCTCCTTCACCACACCGAGAACCCGCAGGATGAAGCAGCTCTGTGCAAGCCCCTGACCCCCTGCAGAGCTGAGCCGGCTGCTCGGGGACTGTGTCCCCCAGGAAAGCACGTCTGAGTCCTGGGCTCCAGCTCCTGTGAATGGGATGTGATTTGGAAACGGTCTTCAAAGAGGGAAGCAAGTTAAAGATGAGGCCATTAGAGTGGCTCCTAATCCAGGGACTGGTGTCCTGAAGAAGACCCTGGACAGAGACAGGCGCCGAGTGGGAAGGCGAGGCCAGAATCCCCAGAGAACACCTGGTGACTCAGCAGAGGTGGGAGAGAGGCCCCTGCAAGCCAAGGAATGGCGGGGGTGCCCGAGTCGCCAGAGGCTGGAGAAGGCAGCAAGGTGCACGGCCCTGTTGAGACCTTGATCTCAGACTCTGGGGTTGCAGGGCCTGGAGAGCTCCGCACCGTTCTAAGCCCGCCGGTGTGCAGGGCTCAGTTGCCGAAGCCCTGGTCACTGCACGGACCATCTCAGACCCTCTGGCCCCGCACAGCCAGAGCTCAGTGACGAACCAGGCCCGCAACTCTTCCTCAGGACCCACGTGTTTTCTCTCTCCAAGCCTTTTCCTTTCTAAACTGTTGTTGCTAAGTCAGAAAGAGAAGAGAAGAAATCACGTTGAATAATATCCTCAAGTGATAAATCTGCAGTATCTGCTAAAGGTCCACAGATAATGTGTTTAATTAAACAAACCAGGGACAAGAATGAGGAATAAAACACAGCTTGCTAATAAACTGGACCACTGCAGCCTTTAATATTTCCCCAGCCTTCCCGGGTTTTCTAAAACGTAAAAACAGAGCCGAATGTCGGTTCTGGAAGACTGTGTGGTCTGACGGATGACCTTGATCTTGCCGTGATGGAGACATCAACGGTGAGGTCACAAATTTTGCACCTTTCTGGATTTTTTCCAGCATTTCTGCACTCACTCATTTCCAGCGTTCGACATTTGGGGTCTATTTTGTTCTGAGGGAAAGACAGGTCTCACCAGAGGTTGAAGCAACAAATAATAAAGCCACACAAATGCTCCTAATTGTAACAAAGTATTCATTTATAACCAACATATTTGTGAAAAATGCCGTCAATCTGTGAGAATACAGTGTACCAAGTGAGAGATTTAGAAAGCCCTTTAAGCTGTCTTTTATTTTGTAAATGAAAAATATATAATCATTATGCATATTCAGGAATTGGGAAATTAATGCTTATTAGACTTCAGAAAAAAAAGGAAAAAATAAACGGAGGGCAAGCGGAGGATACCTTCCAGGAACGAAAGCTTCACCCACACTTTCCAGAAGGCATCGTCATCTTCAGTGGATGTTATACTCATTTATGTTTAAAAAAAGAAGAAAGGTTAAGAGCCAGTAAATAAAGTGACAGATAAAGTCAGAAGAACAATTTAAATCGTTGAGGAAAGAAGGTGGGCGGAAATGAGACACGGGGCCGTTTGCAGCAGCCGTCTGGAAGCTGCATTAATTACAGGCAAAGACGGTGCCGCTCTGCGGCCGGCGCCCCCGGGGCCCGCGAGCCTCTGAAGTCTCTGGGTCTCCTTTGTTTCTTCTTCACGGTGCAGAAGGACATGGTGAGCAGCTCAGCTCTTGCTTTCGAGGGACCTTTGGCGGTTTTCTCCAGCACTGCTGAGAAAGAAGAGTGTCCGTTCTGCGGGCTGCTCAGGCCCAGGCTCTCCAGCTGCTGTGTGGAGCCTTCGGCTTCCCTTTCAGAAACCTGCCCCCACGCCTGGCCCTGGCTAAGCAAAAAGCCAAATGGTGTTGCACTCACATCCAATTAACTTCCCATTTTCAGCAATTACTGCTTCGCCGGGAGCAGCAAGATGCCCTCTGTGGGGAAGCAAAGGCCCAGGAACGGGTGGCTGATGCTCTGATGAAGGCCCCTCCTCTGACCTCTAGGCCAGGGTAGAGAGCGTGCAGCCCCCGGCCCGCTCCTGCCCCCTCTTCCCAGGCTTTGAAAGCAGAGGTGCTGCATTTGGGGCACGTCCCGGTCAGTTCTTGTGGTGCAGAAGAATTAAAATAAAGTTCGGAGGAGGGCAAAGGCAAACTAAATGACAGGAGGAAGGCCGGATGATGTGAGCGACTCCTCTGCTCGGGAGACAGATGCCAAGAGACCCAAGGCCGATGAAAAGGCGTCTCAGATGCGCAGAGACGTTCTGTATGTGTTAGAGTCAGAGACACTGAGAATCTCAACTGGGTCCATTCAGGGCAAAGGACGCATCGTGCAGCGAGCAGTGAGTTCGTACAACGCTAAATGCAGAGATTCTAAAATGGCTCAGACCTAAATTCACAGAGCACCAGGCATTTGGCACCACCGACCACTCAGAGGGACACGTGCAGGATAGACGGGGCTCAACCACATGAGCAGAGTAAACCCAGACCACAACGGCCCCACATCCAGCACCGTGTGGAGGACGGTACGTCGTCCGCGCAGTGACACGAGCAGAATAAACCCGGACCACAACGGCCCCACGTCCAGCACCGTGTGGAGGACGGTACGTCGTCCGCGCAGTGACACGAGCAGAGTAAACCTGGACCACAACGGCCCCACGTCCAGCACCGTGTGGAGGACGGTACGTCGTCCACGCCTCCAGGTTGTCAGGAAAGGAGGTCTCCTGCACCACACTGGGAGAAATGAAAAGGATCAACTTATTATGAAAAGGCATTACTGGAGAGGAAGGGAAAGTCTCATTATCAGAAACCTCACTGAGTTGTTTCTTCGGATGTGCTTACCCAGTAATTTTTCTTTTTTATATATAAGTCACTCACTGATGCAATCAGCCAAGTTCCATCTCCCAGGTGCTGTACTCAGAGAGGAATAATAATTTGCTCTGGAGTAGAATGTTGGGGCTAGAGGCATGAATCGGAAGGATGTCAGCCTAAGTGGCAGTGGCCACCAAGCCTGACAGAACCATTGGGGGCCAGGAATGAAGCCCTGGTGCCTGGTGGTGGCCACCAAGCCTGACGGAGCCATCGGGGCCACGCATGGAGCTGCGGTGATCACAGTGACCACCTGGGTAGTGGAGGAGGATGAGAGAATGAGGAGGAAACGAGTCGGTGACACGACGCCTGACGGAGCCATCGGGGCCACGCATGGAGCTGTGGTGATCACAATGACCACCTGGGTAGTGGAGGAGGATGAGAGAATGAGGAGGAAACGAGTCAGTGATTAGCTGGAATGTTAAGTTGCTGTAGCCATGTTGTGTGGTAAGGAGTATGGCTGGCCTTGGTCCTGGTTCCCGGAAGCAGCCTCTGAGTCCTTGGGGCCTCCTGAGTCACAGGGGTGAGGTCATTTGTGGTGGGCCCCTCGGACCACACCTGATGGTTTATGCAAATGAGGTGAGAGGATGCGGGCTGTCCACACCAAAAAGACAAACAATGTGATGGGTGAGTGGGGGCTCTGAGTCATGGGATATAGTCTGATCTTGGGAGAAGGGAGGGCTGGTGGGTGGGTTAAAGCTTGTGGCCAATGGTTCAATCCCTCGCACCATGTAATGAAACCTCAGTAGAAGCTCTGCACACTGAGGCCCAGGTGAATGTCCCTTGTCAGCAATGCTCTGTGTGTGGCTGCACACTGAGACCTCAATAGAAACTGCACTGAGGCCCGGGCAAGCGTCCCTGGCCAGCAATGCTGTGTGGCTGGCTGCATGCTGATACCTCAATAGAAACTCTGCACTCTGAGGCTCAGGTGAGCATCCCTGGCCAGCAATGCTCTGTGTGTGGCTGCACACTGGTATGCTGAGTGTGGACAGCCTGTCCTCACTGCATGGAGAGGACATGGAAGCTTTGTGTTTAGGGCCTCCCGACCCCATCCTGTGGTCTCTGGCTAGTCTAGATCTGCATTGGTTTTTCTTATAATGAAGCTGTGATCACAAACATGCCACATCCCTACACCTGTGACTCGTCCTAGCCAATTCCTCCTTGGGAGCATGGAGTGGGTGCCTTAAATGTACAGCCAGTTGGTTAGAAGGGTGGGTGCCTGGGGGACCACGGAGCGGCTGGTGTGTGGTGTGGGGGGGTGCTAGCTCACTCTGGCTGTGCTGTGAGCTGTGGCTGGTGTATGTGGGGGTGGGGGGAGGGGGGAGCTGGCTCACTCTGGCTGTGCTGTGAGCTGTGGCTGGTGTATGTGGGGGTGGGGGAAGGGGGGAGCTGGCTCACTCTGGCTGTGCTGTGAGCTGTGGCTGGTGTATGTGGGGGTCGGGGGGAGCTGGCTCACTCTGGCTGTGCTGTGAGCTGTGGCTGGTGTATGTGGGGGTCGGGGGGAGCTGGCTCACTCTGGCTGTGCTGTGTCAGAACTGTGCTGAAGCCTGAACAGTCTCCATCTGTGGCGTCTGCTGCTCGGGTCATCCCTGCGGAACAGGAGGGGTGGTGAGCGCTGCCCACGCACACAGAAACTCGGCCTGCAGCAGAGACCTGAACTAGGGTGGTGATGTGGTCTGGCTGTGTCCCCACCCAAATCTCATCTTGAATTGTAACTGCCACGATTCCCACGTGTCCTGGGAAGACCCCACTGGGAGGTAATTGAATCATGCAGGCAGGTCTTTCCTGTGCTGTTCCTGTGACCGTGAATAAGTCTCACAAGATCTGATGGTTTTATAAGGGGGGGTTTCCCCGCACACGCTCTCTCTTTGCCTGCTGCCATCTATGTAAGATGTGACTTGCTCCTCCTTGCCTTCCGCCACGATTGTGAGGCCTCCCCAGCCATGTGGAACTGTAAGTCCATTAAACCTCTTTATTTTGTAAACTTCCCAGTCTCAGATATATCTTTATCAACAGTGTGAAAACAAACTGACACAGGCTGGGAGGGGCCCATGCGAGGCCACGATCTGGAAATCAGGGCAGCTGTGTGGATGCCTCACCCTGAGTCCAGTACCTCAGCCCCCAAACACAACAGAGCTGAGTCGAGTCCGGCATCGTAGCTGAGGCCTGGGTCTCTTGGGGTGTAAGAGCTGGGAGCTCTGACAGGAGCAGTAGAGGAGGCTTCAGCTGCCAGAGAGTGGCCTGGATTTGGAGACAGTGGACTCCACTCTTCTGGGGTAGGCTTTGTGTGTGCACATGGGAGCCTGTCTGCCGGCCAAAACCCTGTTTGCAATGCTTCCCTGCTATCTGCCCTGAGCACAATGTTAGAAAGCTGGGATCAATTTAGTAATTCTTCTAGGCTCACTCTCCAGCTCTTTAGAACTCCAAATCGGAACACGTGACCTGAGCTTAGGAGAAACAAAATTTGAAACTGTACTGCCCAGAAAACCCAGTGTGGATAGTCAGTGTGTTTACACGCATCAGCACGGCAGTCAGTGTGTTTACACGCATCAGCACGGCAGTCAGTGTGTTTACACGCATCAACACAACCGTGTATTTACACACATCAGCACAATACTGTGTTTACACGCATCCGCACGAAGGTGTGTTTACATGTATCTGCATGATTGTGTGTTTGCAGCATCAGCACGACAGTGTGTTCACACGCATCAGCACGATAGTGTTTACACGCATCAACATGACAACGTATGCACTTTTAAATACTCTCACTTCATAGTCAACAAGTGTCTCAAGTATAAAACTATAAAAAGAGAAGAAAGTCTAGAGACATCCATTTCAAGCACACATTGTAAAAACAGCACAGACCCTGCTCCCAGTCTAATGCATAAATACTCTAAATAAAAGGGGACAGACACAAATTTTGAAGCATTAGTAAACGCGAAAGAAGGAAGGACAAATCCCAGATGCCAGAACAGAGAAAGCACAGAGCTGGGGCGACAAGCAGGCAAGGGGGGCAGGTGAGTGGGGCGGAGGCAGGCAAGGGGGTCTGTTAGGGCCCAGCAGGCTGAGGCTGGGGTCTGTGCCCACAGGCGGGCAGGGGGCAGGTGCTGGCAGTGCACCCCCAAGGACTGTGCACACCTGCCCTGCACAAAAGGGATGCCAACAACCTGTCCACATGCAGGCAGGCAGAAGATCCTCTCTTTCTCAGGCTCTGGATGAAAACACAGATGCCTCTCATTAGAAATAGAAGCCTGAATCTGTCCCACATGGGTGTCAAATCCTAATACAATAAAATACTCATATATCTAACATAACACACTGATTTGAATCGCTAATTAACATCTCTCTGGAGGAACATTTCCAACAGTGAGAGTTCTTGGGACTTCGACAGGCTTCTCATAAGAAAAGAAAGACATCAAAGATGAGCACACAATAAAAAATTATAAACCACATAGAAAACAATCTATAATGAGAAAGTGTTAGCAAAATGTAAAAGAAAACGCAAACTAGAGAATTAACCCCATCTGACCTGGAGATAAAATAACCTGAGACTTAATGGCAGAAATTAACAAACAGGAAAACAGTAGAGAGTGCAGACACGAGTGGGGGTGACTCTTTGAAAATACTAAGGAAATACAAAGACGTCTGTAAAAATTATCCAGAAAGGAAAAATGCAAAATAAATGACACCAGAAATGAATTCGGGGTGTCACAACATATGCAGAGAGATTTGCAAAATCACACGAAAATGCAATGCACAATAGAAACATAATTGGAAGACATTAGTGAAATGAATCATTTTTAGGAAAAAACCACAAAATGCCGAAATTGAATTGAAAGGAATGGTATCTGACTATACTTGTAACCATTAGTTACATATACTTGTAACCAATCAGTATTCAAAAATCAACTCTCATAAAAAGCAGTAAAGCCAGGTGACTTAAATACTGTTACTAAAGCTTCAAGCAACAGCTATTTCCTGTTATGCGGATTTTAGATTTTTCAGTCTAGGACACAACTTACTTTATGGGATGAGTATTACTTCGATACTAGCACTGAAAAAAAGTAACACAACGAAAGTAAGGGAATTCCATTTCTCAAAAAATAATAGCAACCAAATACAACAGAGGGAAATCAGTAAAACAGAACGTTGTGACCAAAAAGGTATATCCCAAAAATGCAAAACTTGTTCCACTCCATGTAATTCACTTTACTAAGAGATTAAAGGGAGAAAAAGCACAGTAATATCTTAGCGATTCAAGAATAAGCATTTGGTCCATTCAGAATTTTTAAAATTTTAAGAAACTAGGAATAAAGCATCCTTAATCCAACAAAAGTTATTTACTAAAATCTTTCAGAAACGATCATCCTTTAACAAGATAAAATGTCAAAGACATTTTCTTAATGCTTGGGATAGATAATGACGCCTGCCATGACCCCTTTGATTCAACACTATATGGAACACCCTAGATAGTCAATAAAATGAAAAATTTTAAGATACATAGAAAGGAAGAAAGCTGCAGATGACATATTGTCTACATGGACAATCTAAGAGAACTGCCAATCAAGCAATTATAACGAATATAAGATTCCTTCAAAGATACAGGTCACAAGGTCAAAATACAAAACAATGTGCCTATATGCCAGCAACAACCCATTATATAATATCTTGAAATAATTAGAAGTTAATTTTAAAATAATCCTGATCATGTTAAGCTACTTCAAAAAATCTTAATAAAATATTTTAAGAACTTTACATTTAAAAATACTAAAAGGTCATTGAATGACAAAGGAATATCTCAACCCGTGAAGACACATGTCATGTAAGCACAGAAGTGGATGGGAAGACCAAACGTCGTAAATACACTCACACGTCTCCTAACCATGGGGACACGTTCTGAGAAATGCATCATTAGCTGATGTGCCAACATCACAGAGTGCACTTACACACACCCAGATGGCACAGCCCACTGCACACCCACCACCTGCACAGCATGTCACTGTATTGAGTGCTGTAGGCAACTGTAACCAATGGTATGTATTTGTGTACCTAACCTGCACAGCTTACTGTTACTGTTCCGAATACTGTAGACTACTGTAACAAATGGTATGTATTTGTGTACCTAACCTGCACAGCTTACTGTTACTGTTCTGAATACTGTAGACAACTGTAACAAATGGTATGTATTTGTGTATCTAACCTGCACAGCGTGTTACTGTCCAGAATACCGTAGGCAACTGTAACACAATGGTATGTATTTGTGTCTAAACACATCTAACGAAAAAGGTACAGTTAAAGTATGTGATTACAATCTTATGAGACCACCCTCATATATGCGCTCAGTAGTTGACTGAAACATTGTTACGTGGCAATGATTGTACTTTTGTACAGTTTTGTCCAAACTAAGCTATATATTAAATTGAAATTCAACAAAGAAACCAGTCTTTTTTCATAAATTTGACAAGCTCATCTGAAAAATGATTTTAGAATAAGGGGCATGTAGATAATTTGGGGAAAGAATGGGGGAGGGTTGCAATTCACCTTGTCAGAAAGGTTTCACATTCTCAGAAAGATGAGACACCAAGTGTCTACTCTGTACCAGAGTAGGTGAGTATCACAGCTGTATGCTGAGTTAGAGAAGCCAGACACACAGAGTGCACGACGTCTGAATCCTCTAACCTTCTGCTTTGGGTATGACTTGGGAGGAGTTGCTGAGGGGAGGGTCTGGGCTGCCAAGGGCTCTGTCTGGAGCTGGATGGTGACTACACAGTCAATGGACTCTGCACTGAGATGTGCACACTTTGTATATGTTATACTTCAATAGAAATTTACGTATAAAATAAGATGAGAAAGTTGAATTGAGAAAAAGAAAATCATCAAGGTTTTCGAAACACTGACAAACAGAACCAGTGGAATAAAACTGAGTAGCAAGAAACATAAGTACACACATGGAGACTGGATAGACAACCAATGTGAAGTCACACACTGCAAGAGAAAGGGTATTTCAATGATTAAATACAGGGGGCAGGACAGCTCCCTATCTAAGTAGAAAAAGATAAAATTCAGTCCCTGTCTCATAACAACAAAAATTCCTGACAGATTAAAGATTCTAAAATTTCAGAAGAAAATAAGGGCAAATATTTTTATGAAATCATTAGAGAAAGATGCCATGATGAAACCCAGACTTCAAATGGAAAACACTGATTAAAAAGATGCCATACTAAAGATAAAAGATAAGCTATATCTCTATTTTTGTAACATATATAATGTACTGACAAAGAACTAGTATCCAAATTACATATATTTTATAATAAAATATTATGCTATATATAACACATATAGCATTTCTATATAAATATGGTTTACATATGTATTTATATGTAACATGTATATTTATATTATATAATTTGTAGTATTTATATTAGATAATAAAGTATAAAATATAGAAATACAATTTTATCATATATAATATATAAAATATGTATTTCTAGAATGATGCAGATATTAAGAACCCTTACATTCTAATAATAAAATAACAACAACAACAAAAAAAAACACACCATGAAAATTGAAGTGTTCAAACAAGCAGTTCACTAATGAGGAAATGTGAATGGCTAACAGCTACAGAAAGCTGCTCCACCTTATTTGTCTGCCAGACACAGACAAATAAAAATTATAATAAGATACCAGTTTATGACCCTCCCTCCCTTTGGCATAAACTAAAGAGAAGTCTGATAACACCTAATTAAATTACATTGTGAGGAAATAGAAAAAAAAATGTAAAAATTGCCTAAATATCCTGCAGTAGAGGTAGAATGCATAAATTACACTGTAATACCATGCCATAGTTACATATAAACTAGATCTAAAGGTAATCGCATGGATAAATCCTCAAAATATAATTCTGTGTGAAGAACACATCTTGAAAGGATAGCTACAGAATGAAGTCAGCCACGAAATAAGTCCAGAATGTTGTGGGATGGAAAATACACAACTCCAGCCCATCTGGCCTTCCTTTCACTTATGGGAGAAAAAGAAAAAGCTGAGAAGTCCTCGTGAGGTCACGGCCCAGGTGTGCAGACTCAGGCTGAGACGGAGACCTGATCACAGGGCCAGAGGATGCTGCCCTCCTTCCACTCCAGACCACCACATCAATACCAACAGGGCTCCTGCATAATGACAGGGGTTTACAGATGAAAGAACTGCACATCTCAGACTTTATTTAAGGAGAAGTCTCTAGGGAAACCCAAAGAAAACTAGGGAGACAAAACAGGCACACCAGAGGAAATTTTAGCCTCTGACAACTACAGCTCCAGCAAACAGTAAACAGCCTAACTCACAGTCAGATAAAGATAAAACCTAATGCGAAAGGCCAATCTGCCTCAGTTTCTTTTATCTGATACAGCATATCTAGCTTTCAACAAAAAAATTACAAGGCATGCTAAAAGGGAAAAAAATTACAATTACAAAGAGACAAAGAATCAGACTCAGATATGGCAGAGATACTGGAATTATCAGACCAAGAATCTCACATACCCATGATGAATATGTGGAGTGCTCTAGTGAGAAAACGGACAATGTGTAGGAACAGATGGGTGATTTGAGAGCTGGAAACTCTAAGAAAAATCAAAAGGAAATTTTAGAAATCAACACCAGTGTAACAGAGATGACGAATGCCTTTGATGGGCTCATTGGTAGAGTAGACATAGCTGAGGAATCATCAGTGAGAATGAGGATCTATCAATAAAAACTCCCCAAGCCAAAAAGCTAAGAGAAAAAAAAAGAAAAAGACAAAACAGAATATCCAAGAATTGTGGGACAATTACAAAAGGTATAACATATGCATAATAGAAATACCAGGGGGAGATAAAGAGAAAAGGGAACAGAAGAAATATTTGAAGTAATAATGGCTAAATATTTTCAAAATTAATGCCAGACACCAAATCACAGATCTAGGAAACTCAGAGAACACCAGGAAGGATAAATAAAACACACACAAATGCACACTCACACACACACCTGCACACACACGCACATACATGCACATACACATGCACACACACGTGCACACACACGCGCACACACTGCAGAGACAGACACAAACACACTGCACAAGCACACATGTGCACACACACTGCAGAAAAATCGAAGACAGGAATTTTGAACAAAGCCAGAGAGAGGGGAAAAAACCTTACCCACAGAAAAGCACGGATAGAATTACACTGGACTTCTTTTTAGGAAGAAGAAAGAAGAGAATGAAGCAAAGTAAATGTTGCTTTGTAAAAAAGCAAAGTAAAATGTTAAAAGAAAACACCCAACTTAGAATTCTGTGTCCATTGAAACAATAATTCAAAACTAAAGAAGAAATAAAGACTTTTTAGGTAAACAAAAATTAAGGGAATCTGCCAGCAGTTGACCTGCCCTTCTTTTCTTCTTCTTCTTTTTTTTTTTTTTTTGAGATGGAGTCTCACTCTATTGCCCGGGCTGGAGTGCAGTGGCACAATCTCGGCTCACTGCAACCTCTGCCTTCCAGGTTCAAGTGATTCTCCTGCCTCAGCCTCCCGAGTAGCTGGGATTACAGGCGTGTGCCACCATGCCTGGCTAATTTTTGTATTTTGAGTAGAGATGGGTTTTCACCATGTTGACCAGGCTGGTCTCAAACTCCTGATCTCGTGATCTGCCCGCCTCGGCCTCCCAAAGTGCTGGGATTAGAGGCATGAGCCACCGCGTCCGGTCCACCCGCCTTTCAAGTAGTGTTAAAAGAAGCTCTTCAGACAGAAGGAAAGTGACAGGTCTGACACTCGGATCTACACCAGACTCTGCAGATTCCAGGGAAAGCATTCCAGGTACTGCCAGAAAGAGCCACTGCAAAGGCCCTGGAGAAATCTTGCTTGGCATGTTTGAGGAACAGCAAGGAAGCCGGGGTACTTGGAAGAGATCTACTGGTTATAAAGGGAAGTTCATAGCAAGAATAAAAATGCATTATCTGTATTATCAGTAATAGTTTATTGCTTTTTTTTCTAAGTAGTTCTTAATAACATTACCATAAAGAAACAATTGAGGCTGGGCGCGTTGGCTCACGCCCATAATCCCAGCACCTTGGGAGGCCGAGGTGGGCGGGATCACTTGAGGTCATGAGTTTGAGACCATCCTGGCCAACATGGTAAACCCCTGTTTCCACTAAAAACACAAAAATTAGCTGGGGGTGGTGATGCACACCTGTAGTCCCAACTACTCAGGAGGCTGAGGCAGGAGAATCACTTGAACCTGGGAGGCAGAGGTTTCAGTGAGCCGAGATCTTGCCACTGCACTCCAGCCTGGGTAACAGGCAAAGCAAGACAGAGAGAGACTATGTCTCAAAAAAAAAAAAAAAAAAAGCCAGGCGCGGTGGCTCACACCTGGAATTCCAGCACTTTGGGAGGCTGAGGTGGGCGGATCACGAGGTCAGGAGATTGAGACCATCGTGGCTAACACGGTGAAACCCCGTTTCTACTAAAAATATAAAAAATTAGCCGGGCGAGGTGGCGGCGCCTATAGTCCCAGCTACTCGGGAAGCTGAGACAGGAGAATGGTGTGAACCCGGGAGGCGGAGCTTGCAGTGAGCCGAGATCACACCACTGCACTCCAGCCTGGGCGACAGAGCAAGACTCCACTCAAAAAAAAAAAAAAAAAGAAACAATTGAAGGCTACAAATAGTCAATATTAAGTGTCTTGAAAAAATCTATGGCCAAAGAGATACCTGCGTGTTTGGGTCCAAAAAAGTGAAGCGAGGCTGGCATGATCTTGGCGGTTCTGAGGCCAGCTCTGAGTCTTTGCTGTCATTGTCACATGACCCTTTCCAATCACACTTCTTCCTACCCATGGCTGAGTTTGTTGTGAAAGGACAGACTTCCTTCAGCCGTGTTTGGCTCCTTTACTAATTCTTGTATCTTGCAACATTCTTAGTAATCACATAATTTTGAATTCTTTATGTAAAAAACTGCCTGTTTTAAGCCTCAGCAAAGACCAATGTCAAAAGAAAGATGTCTGTATTATGGGAACCATTACAGCCCCAATAGATCCGGTGGCTGGACACGCACTTTCCGCCCGTGAAGCAGCCTGTGAGGGGCCTCCATCTCGTGATGCACCAAGATGCTACAGGCACTGAAACACCGGCTTTTGGGTGCACACTTTATACCCACATAAACCAGAGAATGGATTTCCAAACCTCCAGAAAAAAGAAGCCAGGGGAGTGAAACGCAGAGACCAGGAGCTGCCCCATCACACTTGACTCTTCGCCCAGCAGAGGCGTCAGGAGTTCCGGTGGAGTCAATGTTCCTCTCAATGGTGAGCCACTTCAGGGCAAAGCCAAACGCAGCCTAGAACCGCACAAGGTCAGGCACCAGACATAGGGTAGGATCCATGTCACTTTTTGCAGCACGGGGTAACGCGCTCTCTACCAAATGCAGGAGTCATTCATTCGGAAAGAGATGAAAGATCCATGGAACTGTGAACTAATCCTGAATATAACGTTTCCATTTACTTCCCCCGCACTTAACATCTTCCCAGTATCCCATCGTGGCTGAGTTCACGTTTTTGTCGTATGCTGCTGGTATCCCACCTGCACACGTCTGGAGGACAGGGGCATGCCAGGCCCAGGGCTTCCTGAGGGACCTGGCTGTCCTCAGCCACAGCCGGCTGATGGACACCATAGTGAAGAATTCGACGGGTCTCTGTGACAATGTCTCAGGGCCAGGGTGACGAGCATCTGCTGTCCACTGTGCCAGGGAAGAAAGGGAGTGCTGGCTTGCAGAGACTTATGGCTAAAACTACTAGAAGACAGGTTTTATGAACTGCCTCTGAATTTATTTGTATTATGCTGTTTTCGTAATTAAAAGAAAAGCGTGTAACAGTTTCCTCATTTATAAATTCCATATTTCGATACAAAGCAAAACACTTGTGGAGGTTCTGGAATCCTTCGGTGTGCAACACATCTGTCATTTCAAGACAGAGACCAAAGAAAAGTGGAGGAAAGTTTGGGCGAAGTTACAGTGAAAAGCTCCTGATGGGTGTGGTGGCCACGCCCCAAGTTCCAGCTACTCGGGAGGCTGAGGCAGGAGGATTATTTGAGCTCAGGAGTTCAACACCAGCCTCAGCAACATAGCAAGACTCCATCTCTTGGAAAAAAATACCAAAAAAAGTTCCCAGTGATAAAAGTAACGTGCCACGTGGAGGGGAACACTTTCCGCTAATCTAAGGGAACAAATCCCGGGTTTTAATCCCATGGACATGAAAAGGTGTCATCTTTACTAACAACATTCTTACCTATTAGTTAAATCAGAGATGTGTCCTGGGTGTAGACATGACCAGGGACAGGAGGATCAGGGGGACTCTCATTCTTGTTGCCTGACTTTAAAGGGTTGGGAAGTTTTTCAACAAAAATACTCACCAACAATATCTCCCCAACACCAAGCTCCTGCAGGACAGAACGGCATGTGGGTGGCAGACACGGCCGAGAACGGGAAGGAGAAAGGCCTGACCTCACTGCAAGGCCGTCTGCATTAAAGAGGCCAATTTCTGAACACAAGGCAGGTGGCCAGGGAATGCAGCTTGACATTTACAAACCTACTCGCCAGCCTTTGTTCTCAGTGCCAGGGCACCTGGGTAAGCAAGCCTTCCTTCCCGGCACCGCGGACACTTCTGAAAAGACCCACCATTGCTTCAGAAAGGACGCTTCGCAGTGTGGCAAGAGGGGAGAGGCACACAGACCATCCGACACAGCTGGCTCAGCATTTAGCAATAACATAAAATGTGTGAGACGGATTGTCATTCGCTCCAAAAACGTGTTGAGCACCGAATGGACGCTGACCACATCACTGGACACGGCAGAGGGAGCAAAGCATAAAGAGAAAGGCCACACACCGAGGCCATGATGGACGGTGAGAAAATGTAAATCTTTAGCTTATGGACTACGTCCTGGCACACACGATTTTCATAACAGTCATTAACTCCCAGGGTAACCCTGCAGGGTGTTTCAGATAAAAAAGTTTAAAATAGCTTTATCTGAGTTATATGATTTTAAAAGCCAGCAACTGAAGAAATGTCCAGAAAGTCTTGGTTAAATAAAAAACACTTAAGTGGCACAGAGGCAGGAGCGGGAATCCCGAAGCCGGTGCGTCCGGGGAGCTCACCTCCGGAGGAGACAATTGAATGAGCAGAATGCGGGCAGCCGCAGCCCTGAGGCGGGGGCGGGGGGCATCCTCACCGTGGCTGAATCTGCGCAGAACCCTGGGGCCCCTTCTCCCCGCACACCCTGCACCTGCACAGAAATTCATAAAAACAAAGCAAGCACTCCAGTGTGTGTGTCTTTCTTTCTCCTACTAAATGGGAATGTGCTAGAGCTTGGTCTAAATTATCTGCATCCCCAGAGGACAGTCTCCAGGGCTCAGGTAGGGTCAGCCTCGGGCTCTCAGGCATGCACAGAGAGCTCGGGGCCTCGGTTGTTTGTAAAGACTCTGCTGCAACCAAACTCACCAGCAGAGGACAGGCTGCAGGAGGCTGCGAGGGGCAAGGAGAGCCCATACTGAGGAAACCACAGGCTGGTCCCAGGGGAACAAGATGGGAGCTCGTCCTCAGAAACAGTGCCCAGGGCTCGAGAGGCCCAGGTTACCGTCTTCTCTGCTACTAGGAGACAAGATCCTTTCCTGCACCATAGGCCGACAGGGGCCAGCTCGGCGATGACTTACAGAAGAGTGTGCTGCAGGAGCGACATTTAATTCTCAACAAGAGCACCTGGAGGATACCAGGAGGAGCATCACGGACAGGAAAAATTATGAGCAGTGAAGGGCAGCCCAAAACAATAACAGCAACTTCTCTTCCTCAGATACCCTTAAGAGTTACGTCAATAACCACTGCTCGGTTATATTTTACAGAAAGCCTTTCTAAATTAAAATATGGTGCGATCCACTTAAACCCTACTGGGCTGAACTCACACATATGTATCATATTGACCCCTGAATTGATCAGACATTGATGCTGAAACCACCCACAGTTTAAAGCATGGCTGGAGGCTGGAGATCTGACCCAGCTTTAAAGAAAGCTGGTGGCTTCGGGAAAGCAGTCACACAGCGCAGGGCAGCCCGTTCTTTGTTTCCAGCAGGGACCAACGAATCCGTGAGGCCGAGCTAGTTCCTCTGTCAGGAAGCTCCACATGGCTGGAGAAATAAATTTTTTATTAAAAAAGTAATTGGAAAGATGTTTACCCTAATCAGATTTCCAATGTTTCACTTTTTCATGGTAAAGATCCCAGCTATCCAGATAAATGCCACTCAGAGCACCCACATCTCCTGGTGGTCTCGGCCCTGTGTCAGCATTTCAAATATTCACATCCATAGCAAGACACGAGAAGCAGGAAGGAGAGGAAAGAGGAATCAGAGAGGTGTGCCCCAGCATGCGGGCACAGCTGGCACATTCAGAGACGGTCTCTGAATTGCAGATTTCAGAGGTTGTTTAGCACAGACATCCTTTTTATCATTTGAAACCTAAGGACCAGAGAGCGCACAGGGCTTGCCAGTCGTTGCCTACCTAGTCGGTGAGAGACCCAGGAGCAGAACCTGCAATCCTGGTGTCCTGACACTGCCTTGCTCTGTGCGCTGCCCTTCAGGGACTGAGGCAATCCCGTGATTTCTCACATGGCAGGTTCTCAGCCCCACGCCTTCCACCATGACCTGAGGCCCAGCTGGTCTCTAAGAACGCACTGCGTTATGCGGCAGCTCCGGGACTAAAGGATGTTGAGACTTTAAAATACTGTGGCTGCAGGAACCAGGAGAGGATGCCAGGCTGGGTGTCAGAACAGAGGGAAAAGCCGTCCCTGTTAGCCACCTTGGCACGCTCTTGAGTTTCCTGAAGCTGATTTCCTAACCTGACATTTTGGAGACGGCGGGACGGGTTTCTCAGCAATAATCCCTCATCTGCCATTGAGGCGCTGAGCTCTTGTCTTCCTTCCCGGTGTGTGTACCGCTAGCTCTGCACCAGTTCCGCCCACTCGCCAAAAAGTCCATCTAAATCCATCCATGCTTATTTTTAATTTAACCTTAATCCTGCAGGATCAGTAGAGGGGCAGGCAATCAGGTTTACACAAGGGAGGCGAGCGGCTGCTGGGGAGGCCTGGCCTGAAAACGCCCCCACCCCTCGCCCCAGAATGGAGCCTCCAGATACATTCAACTCAAACACACATCCCATTCCTCTCTCGTGAGAACTCATCTGGTCACAGAGCAATTGCTGAGTGCAGACTCTGTGTGTGACACACACTGCTGCTTTCTGAGGAACACACAGATGAAAACAACAGTCCCCACGGGTAGGTTTAGCAGGGAAGAAGCACGGTCACCAAAGTCCAAAAAAGGAGGCTGGAGTCCATGTGCCATGCTGAACAGGCCAGGAGCCAAGGGCAGGTCACTCAGTTCCCTTTCTCTCAGGGAGCTTTCAGCTCAGGAGAATAAACGAGGAGTATACACACACCATGTCCAAAGGCAATCTCAGTAACCACAACCAAAGGGGCTGGAGCCACTGTAGACCCCAGGGAAGGAGCAGCCCTTAGGCTGTGCGAGGCCTGCCTACAGTCACTGCGTGTGGGAGAGGAGGCGTGGCATGTCCGGCATTTCAGAGCCAACGGCATGCTAGAGGCCGCCAGGGAGGGGCAGCTCCTGGGCATAGCTGGTGCATGGGAAGAAGCCAAGGTCCATCCTGCAAAGGAGAGCTGAGGCCAGGTGGCACAGCAAAGCACAGAGCAACACCCAGCTGGGCTCTTCTCAGTGCAAAACAGGCAAGCTGGAAGCTCTCAAGTGAGTCAGCGAACCACCAACGTGGCATTACAGGAGGATGAACAGGGCAGTGCAAGGCGACCTGGGGGCAGGAGTACTGAGCACATGGAACACGCATAAGGCAGGTCAGGCAAGAGGCAGGAAGAGCCAAAATAGGGCCAAAGGATTCAGAGAAACAGGGACAGGCGGCCCAATGGTTATCGAAGGTGGCCAAGAATGGTGCATATGCACTTTCTTCTAAGGACACTTTCTTTCTGTCTAGATAGAAATGCATATGTGAATACATATATGTACACACATACACACAGGTCAGTACCATCCTTTCAACTTTTCTGTTTGTATATTTTCATCATAAAATATTGGGGAAATGGTGCCTTTTCATCTCTGCAACGTGAGAGCTCTGTAACATCAGAAACTCTGCTTCTCTTACAGACCATGTAGAAACATGTGGGGAAAAGTACTACATGCATCTATAAATCACCAGGTCCTGCTAGCCACAGGCATCTCCTCTTGGTCCTCATGTTACATTTTCTTAGACTTAAGTTTTCTTCATAGCAGGGGAACATGACTTGACTCTGAAAACTTGAATGATGTATTTTAAGGTGAGTAAGTTACACAGGAATAATGTAAGTGCCCATATCCCTATCATCGTCACTATTGCCATCATCACCATCAATAAGCATCATAATCATATCATCCCACCAGCACCATCATCACCATCACTATCATCATCATCACTATCATCATCAATCACATCACCACTACCACCATCACCACCATCATCACCACCATCATTGCATCACCACCACCATCATTACCATCATCACTATCACCATCACATCACAACCACCATCACCATCATCATCACCATCATATCACCACCATCACCATCACTATCACCAACACATCACCCTCACTATTATCACCATCATCCCACCACTACCATCATCACCATCACTATCATCACTATCATCATCAATCACATTACCACTACCACCATCACCACCATCATCACCACCATCATCACCACCATCATCGCATCACCATCACCATCATTTCCATCATCACTCACCACTACATCACAACCACCATCACCATCATCACCATCATCTCACCACCATCACTACTATCACCAACACCATCATCACCCTCACCATCATCACTATCATCCCACCACTACCATCATCACCATCACTATCATCATCACTATCATCATCACCACCATTATCACCATCACATCACCACCATCACCATCATCACCATCACTATCAAATCACCACCACCACCACCATCATCACACCACCACCATCACTATCACCAACACCATCATCTTCACCATCATCACTATCATCCCACCACTACCATCATCACCATCACTATCATCATCACCATTATCACCATCACATCAACACCATTACCATCATCACTGTCACCATTACATCACAACCACCATCACCATCACCACCATCATATCACCACCATCACCATCATCACCCTCACCATCATCACTATCATCCCACCACTACCATCATCACCATCACTATCACATCACCACCATCACTATCACCAACACCATCACCTTCACCATCATCACTATCATCCCACTACTACCATCATCACCATCACTATCATCATTATCACCATTATCACCATCACATCAACACCATTACCATCATCACTGTCACCATTACATCACAACCACCATCACCATCATCACCATCATATCACCACCATCATCACCATTATATCATCACCATCACCATATCACTATCACCAACATCATCATCACTATCATCCCACTACTACCATCATCATCATCACTATCACATCACCACCACTACCATCATCACCGTCACCATCACATCACCACCACTACCATCATATCACCACTATCACCATCACTATCACCAACACCATCATCTTCACCATCATCACTATCATCCCACCACTACCATCATCACCATCACTATCATCATCACCATCTCATCACCACCATTACCATCATCATATCACCACCACCACCATCATCACTATCACCAACACCATCACCTTCACCATCATCACTATCATCCCACTACCGTCATCACCATCACTATCATCATCATCACCATTATCACCATCACATCAACACCATTACCATCATCACTGTCACCATTACATCACAACCACCATCAACATCATCACCATCATATCACCACCATCACCATCATTGCTATCACCAACACCATCATCACTCTCACCATCATCACTATCATCCCACCACTATCATCATCACCATCACTATCATCATTGTCATCACCATTATCACCATCATATCACCATTACCATCATCACTGTCACCATTACATCACCACCACCACCATCATCATATCACTGCCATCACCATCATCATCACATCCCCACCCACAATCACCATCATCACTATCATCTCATCATCATCATTATCAATCATCATCACCATTATCATTACCACTATCATCATCATCACCATTATGACCATCACCACCATACCACTGCCACTTTCATCATCACATCACCATCACCACCAGCATTGTCATCACTCTCACCACGATCATTATATCACCACCACCATCATCATCTTTACCAGCAATCATCACCATCAGCATCATATCACCACCACTATCATCACCATCACTGTCACCATCCACTATCATTATCATCATCACCATTATCATTACCACCATTGACATCATCAGCATCACTATCACTATCATCATCATCACCGTCACCATCATCATTATCACTGCCACCATTGTCATCAGCATCTCTGTCATCATCACCATCACCATCATCACCATCATTACCACCATCGCTATCATCAGCATCACAATCATTATCATCATCATATCATCACCGCCACCACTGTCATCATCAGCATCACTGTCATCATCACCATCACCATCATCACCATCATTACCACCATCGCCATCATCAGCATCACAATTATCATCATCATATCATCACCGTCACATCATCACCATTATCACTGCCACCATTGTCATCATCAGCATCACTATCATCATCATCGCCATCATCACCATCATCGCCACCATCGCCATCATCAGCATCACCATCACCATTATCATCATTGTCGTCAGCACCTCCATCTGACTCGTGGCCCTGGAACTCCTCCTTTACCCCTTCAGTTGGGCATCTCCCATTATTTCCCCAGCCATCTCCAGTCTCGATTCTCTGTGCCATCTTCCTCTACATGTTCAGCCCTCTCTGCTGCACTGGTGGCCAACTCTCACTCAGACACCACATGTTCTGTCCTGTCTTCCTTCCTTTCATGGCTCTTCGTGCTTATCTCACCTCCTGAACTGCTGCATAAGCAACCACAGGCCTGAAGCCAGGACTTACTCTTTTGGACCGACCCTCAGCTGATCCTTGAGTTAAGTTCCTTGAGGAACTCAGCCCAACATTATATTTTTCCATGGCACCAGCCTCACAGCTGATCCCACAGGGTCCTCAAAGAATGCAACCTGAGACTGGGTGTGGGGGCTCACACCTGTAATCCCAGCACTTTGGGAGGCCAAGGCGGGTGGATCACCTGAGGTCAGGGGTTCAAGACCAGCCTGGCCAACATGGTGAAACCCTGTCTCTACTAAAAAATACAAAAAATGAGCTGGGCATGCTGATGGGCGCCTATAATCCCAGCTACTGGGGAGGTTGAGGCAGAAGAATTGCTTGAACCTAGGAGGCAGAGGTTGTAGTGAACCAATATCACGCCATTGCACTCCAACCTGGGCGACACAGCAAGATTCCGTCTCAAAAAAAAAAAAAAATGCAACCTGATAGAAATTTGGTGCTCCGTACTCTCCGTACTCTGTACAATGTAGCTATTACCTTTGGTTCCTGCAGGAGTTGAAAGAGGCAGGGAATGATGCAGGCACACATTAATTCACTGCTAGTGACCCCCATTTTATTAGGAAAGAAATAAAATACAGGTAGGGCACATCGTGATTTACATAACAAGCATGTTCCTGAAAAGGAACATCTAAGTCAGAATGCTTTTGAAGTGGTCTCAGAAAGGTTACTCTTTAAAACACTGTTATTAGAATCACTTTAAAGAGTGAAAATATTCAGGGAATGCAGGCTTTTGTAGATTATTCATGTTCTAAAGTGATCAGGCTTATATTTTTACCTTCTGTTAGAATCAATGAAAAACATAATTCATAATTCTACTAAGCTACAATTGGAGAATATCTCGGGTGCAATTTTCGTTCACAAGTGTCCTCCAGATTTACCAGTGAAAACAGTCACAGCAACCTCGATGCCTAACTTCTACTGATTCCCACGTGCAGAGCCTCAAGCCAACCCCCTCTGGAAACTCCGCCAGCTGTTCTTACAAGTCTTCCAGGCATCCGGTTCTCTCTGAGCTTCCCCAAGACACATGAGCCACCCGGCTTGCATCCCACGGCCTCCCAGCTTCCCTCAGCTGCACATCCTCCCAGGTGCCAGGAGTGCAGCTCGGGCCCCACTCTCCCTGGTCACGTTGAGCTCTGTGCTGGGGTGGGTAGGGGGAAGGCCTCCTTCTCTGCAGAAGACTCAGGCCAGGCCAGGTTCCCACACCATTCGGTCCCCCACAAGACTCTTCCATGCCAGTCTCCAGCTCCTCAAGTACCTGCCTACCAAGAAAATAAGTCCTGTTCCTTCCCCTGTGCACAGCTCTTCATACAAAGGGACACCTGAAGCACAGCGGCCTCAGCAGCCCCGTCTGGGTGCTGGCTGCACAGGAGCCTCCACTCCCTTCCGTGCTCCCCTCAGGGATGCTCGCCCCTCCCACTGGAAGTTCCCTCCCCGTGGCAGGAGTGAGGGGCACCGAGACAACAGCCGCCTGGAGTGGGAGGTCAACCGGGGTATGCCATGGGGGTGGAGCCACCCCGGGGATTTCTTCCTCCTTTGCCAACCTCTGGCCAAAAGATGAAATGCAGAGATGTGGTGCGCAGATCTGAGAAGCCACAGAAGCTGGCAGTGCCCGTGGGCAGCATCTGCAGGGGGCGTCTGTTGGGAGTGTGGAGGGCACTGTGCTGTCCCCAAGGGTCCCATCGAGCACAGAGCAGCGTCAGCCAGCTCTCAGCAGCCTCACTTGGTGGACCTCACATGTCTGCCTCGTGTCAGGTGCACCAAGGTTCCTGGCTGATTAGCACCAAGGAGGGCGAAAACAGGCCCTCTGCAGTAGCTGTGTGTGTGTGTGTGTGTGTGTCTGTCTGTCTGTCTCGGGAAGCTGGAAAAGTGGCTGACTGAATTACGTCCATGTCATGCTCCCCCGGCAAGCGCCCGCCACCTCCATCCTTTCCCACTTTGGTGACGTGCAGCACCGATTACAAAGTGTCTCAGCTGGTAATATGTTCACTTCATTTTTTTCACGTGTGTTTTTTATTCATTTCACAGATGAATCCAATTAGCATATCACTGTGACTGATTAAATATGCCTCATGTAAATTTACATGTCAAAATACACACTGTACTTAAAGCAGTAGGTCCGGCTGCCAGGCATCTGTAAACAGCTTTGCAGGCTCGGCCAGCTCGAAACACAAAAGCTAAGATTTAAATGTGCGGTGACTACCTGGGAGAGAGCGAGGAAGAGGGAAAAGGTAGCGTTATCATGCATGAGGGGAGGGAATGAATATAGACATTTGTCTCTCTTTGTCTCTGAAGGGAGAGCATTGACAAGAGAGTCCCCATCTGCATAGGAGGCTGCCACATCCAATTAGCTCACCAGGTGATGGAAATTTGGCCTCTGATCCAGAAAAGTCCCTGTGCACTAAAGTCAAGACTGTTTCAAAGAGATTATATTATCTTAGACAGCAGGATTAAATTAATATGGCAATGACTTCTACTAGAGGAAATTTTTGTGAAACGTGCTCATGTTTATTTGGCATTTTCCATCATAAGTGATCTTTGATGTTCTATTCATTTGTTGATTCGTTTCCAACTTTCTTTTAGAAGGGAGCAAAGAAGCCCACGTATGAAAATTGGATTGTGAAAGTTAAAGACATAGACAGAAAGCCTTAATTAGATTCCTCCAGCAGCAGTGACTACTGGTTTTGTGCGTTATTGGGGGAAGTTCTTGAAATGAGGAAATAAAATTAAGTGTGGTTTGGCCACCAACAGCATCAGCACCAAAGGCTCCGGCCTCCTGGGGAAGCCTGAGTCTCCGCTGTGTGGACGGTAGATGGGGGCGGCCACTGCTTTGCCCTGTGGGGGCCGCGGAGGGGTGCCCTTCGGATCTTTTGGAGACACCTGGCCACAGCTCCCAGCCCCTTGGGGTCCATCACGTTCCCCCGAGGCCAGACTCCACCCAGGCTGTTCCCAGCCTAGGACGAAGCTCCCTGGGCTACAGGGACAGCCCTCCTTGGCCAGTGTCACCCTTCTGCGATCTGCAACTCGGGGGCTCCTGCCGGGGTCTGAGGCTCTGCCGCCTTCCCCCTGCCCAGGCTGGCCCCCATCGATCTCACCCTGGCATCGGCTTCCCAAGCACCCAGCGGGCACACCCCCCAGAAGCACACTCAGTCTCTTAGTCCTGGGAAGGGACTTTTTTCAATTTCAAGTAATGTCAATAAAAGTGATTTTCATAAACTAACCTAGAGCAATTTTTATGGCTGGGGAGACACGGGCTTGCCTGGGAATTTCTGAGTGTGGCTTCACGGCTGGGCCACCTGCAGCTGGGAACTGAAAGGGGCTTTAAAAACAACGGACACTGTAGGAAAACCTCACAACTGGGGCAGATGAGCCGTAGTGACTGAGGGAGAAACACGAGCTGGATGAGAAACGAGGGCCTGTAGGCGCCGCTGGAGGGGCCCGGCATCCTCTCACAGCACAACGGACTCCGACGTGGCTCTGACTGTTTAATTAACGTGCAGCTAAAGATCACAGAAGAGGGGAAAACAGCCAGGCAAAGAAGGAAAAGGAAATCATTCAGGACCAGCTTTAGCTTCTGATTTTATGGGAAATTCGGAAGAGGAATGAATGCTATGACAAAATGGAAAGACACATTTTCCTGGTACGTTTTATAAAAACACGTAAAGAGGTTCAATGGGTTTAATGTGGTACAAGGAGATGTATGTAAACATGGCAGGCATTTCCCTGAAGCTGCGTGTAAATAAGCCATGGGACAGCCACTGTGGAAGATGCAGAGACCCCAGAAATGCAGAGACCCTAGAGATGCAGACCCCAGAGATGCAGAGACCCCAGAGAGCATGGGGGGCCTAGAGAGAAGTCACTACCAAACAGACTGTGGCTAACAGTTACTATTCTGATTTAGGGCCCATGTGAAGTTGGACTGTGCCTGTGGGGTGTGATGTAAACACAGTGCTCAGAAATGTCCCATGCGTGGGCTGATTCGACTGTGCTCTCGTCCTGAGACCAAGAAGAAAACTGCTGAAGTCCCCCAGTGGGACAGGGTGGAGGACAGGACACTCCTCAGGAATGAAAGGCCACACCCTTTCTACAGACACTCAACGAGACTTCTGTGTGGGATGAGGACAGAGTAAGAGAGGAAGACACGAAGGAAAAACACACATTTACGGGCCGTTCTTGTCTGTGAGTGAGGTCTATGAAACATGCCGTGAGATTATTTTCTGCGATTGATTATTCATGCAACAAACACATCAGAACACCTTCATGTAGTCCGTGGGTGAGGCCTTGCAAGAAGCAGCCTCCTCTCCAGAATCTGGCGACCAGGAGAGGCACCTCGGCGGGTCCAGTAACAGGGGCGCACGCACCTCTCTGCCCGTCCCACACCTCCACACGGCTGCTCTCAGGCACCACAGCCTCCACCTACCCCAAACCAAGCCCTGCCCACAGTGTGCCCTGCAGCCTCGTCAGCCTCACCTTCCATGATCGCAGCCGACATGCCTGGGGGCACAGGCACCATTCATTCCTGACTCTTCCCATCAGTCCAATCCATCACCAAATCCCACTGCTGGCACCTCCAAGACACCTGCAGACTCTGCAGCATGCACACCAGTGCCCGTGGTCAGGCCAGGTGGCCTCTGCCTGCTCCCTGTCCTTCGTGCTCTGCCCAGCCGTCCCCTTCACTGCAGTCAGAGCAACACTTCTAACGGGGCCCTGTTCCAGACCCCACTGTCTGTGGATGGAGTCCCGGCCAAGGCCCCTTCCTGTCTGTCTGGTTCTTGTGCTTTTTTCAGTCTGGAATCTTCGGAGGCTCTTGCTCTGCTCTAATGCAGACCTTCTCCCACACACTCCCTCCACCTGGAGGCTCCTCCTGCCTTCGTATTAGCCTCGGTAACTCCCTCAGGTCCTGCTAATCTCGCCTCAAAGGTCACCTCCACCAAGGAGTGTCACCCTGCCCCTCGACAAGGTCAGATCTCCTTAGTGGATGCCCCGAGCCATCACAGCGGGGCCACCCAAGTGCTCCCCGGGGCCTCACCCAGACAGTGGCCGGGAGCAGGCAGGCACACCCGGCTTGTTCTCTGTCCCCAGGGGGGCGGCAGGCACTGGATTGGGCGCTGAAACAGTGGGTGCTCTCTCAGTCCTCCCATGAGCCCAGGGGAAAGTGTTGGGAAAAACACATCTACAAAAGTCACTTTTGCGTGCATTTTCCAACAGAACGAAATACTTCTATGTGCCTGGGTTTAGGATGGGCAGGAGAAGCCCCTGAAAGGGTGCTCGGTTCGACGATGGGACGTTGTCGTGTGCACCCCGTCACTGGCCACAGCAGACCCATTCTCCACAAAGCTCGGTCAGCTGCTGGAGCAGGACTGTGCTGACTCCTGCTGCTGCTTCTCCAGTCTCCGGTGAGGCCTATTTCTTACGGCTACATTTTGCCAACACTGCTTTTGAGTGATTCTTGCTCAGTGCCTACAATCAGCACAGCAGGACAGTGGCTCTCCCTGGCAGCGCCTCTCGCTGACCCCCTTGGAGTCCTTACAGAAGCTACTCGTTAAGTCCCACGCATCATCCCAGGTGAGGGGACGGTGAGTGGCTGCCCAGCATGGTGGAGGCAGGTGCAGCTATGCTGCCCACGTTGGGACACGCGCTCCACTCACCAGCTGTGCCACCCACATCCGGATGCGTGTTCCACTCACAGCATTCCAGGCTCACAACGTCGTCCTTATCGGATGATCAGGCACCTCGGATGTGTCCATCAAGCTTTTAAAATTCACAAACAAAAACAAAAGATGCACCAGACCCACCCAGCGACCCTGAGGTCACGCCCTCTGTGGTTTGGCAACTTGGGCCGCTGCCCAGCTCCTGATTCTACTCAGCACCCGTGGGCACGGGAGCATCTACCATCAATCCTTTGAATTCTATTCTATGATAAATACAGAAATGACCCTTAACCCACCTCTCCCTCCTTTTTGCTGCTTTTTCCTATCGACGCCTGCCCAGCCCATCTGCCTCTTGGCAACCACAGAACGAACCAGAAACTTTGCTCTTCTGCTGTGCCTGCAGGAAACTGAATCTCCCGACAGCCTCACATGACTCTTCTGCTAGAATCATCACACTTGGGGAAAAACATGATTTGAGATGAACTTCCACATAACAGGCAGCAAAGCCCAATGACGACGGTTCTTTCAGGACAAGCATTTGGATTCCATAACACAGTCAGTCACAGACTGAGCAGGTGCACCCGAGGAAGATCCCCTACAGTCTCGCCTGCTGGCCCCACAACTGAGTTCTGGATTCTTTCCTGGCCTGTGTCTGGGAGACACACGTAACACTGTGGCCTGGAGTGGGTGAGGCAGACGGCCGGCCGCCCTCCCCTCCTGAGCAAAGGGAAGCGGGTGCATGGAGGTCCCCCAGAGAGCCCAGGCCCTGCTTCCCCATGAGGAAAAGGACCACGGTAAAGTCTCCAAGAACCCAGCCTTAGCACCCCGCCGCTCCCCAAGCGTGGCTGCTTGGGGCCCCTCATCTGCCTCCATCTGCCGCGTCCGTCTGTACAAGGTCCACACCGGCAGCCAGACCACACCTGGAAAGACACACGGCGAAAGCTTCCAGGGAACACGGGCCGTGAAGGAGTTAAAGTCCTCAGATCTACGGACACGGCATCTTTTCTTCCTTGTTTCCTGCTAATCTGTTTAACGGGAAAGTCTCCCTCCCCACAACCCATAGAGAGAACGCTTCCTTAGTTGCTGGCTTTACAAATAGTTACCTAGAAATAAGTACAACGATCTATTGTAAGTAAATCTGCATAAAGAAGAGTTCTTTTCTTCCATGGAAACCTAGCCACTTACTGCAGAATCGCCACACTCCATCTGCGCACGGCGACACATCACTGCAGGGCAGAAACGCCCCGTCTCCCGTGCGGCCCGCAGCGGCCGCCATCACGGGTCTCGCCGTCTCGCCGTGTGTGTAGCCGGCTTTCTCCCGAGCTCCGAGGCTGTGGCCGCACCGCTTGTCTCTGCCTGTCTGCGTGAGGCCGCTCTCTGTGTCTGTGCCTTCTCGAGGTGTTCCCCTCTTCTTCTAAGGACACAGTCACATTGGATTGGGACCCACCCTCATGCAGTCTGACCTCCTCTTAATGACATCTGCAAAGATCCTATTTCCAAATAAGGCCACATCCACAGGTAGCAGGGGTTAGGTCTTGACCACAACTTTCTGGAGGTCTCATTATCCCCACAGCAGGCATCACCCAGCGATGGTTGACAGAGCGTCCACTGCACACCAGGCAGCCTGCTAGAGACATTGCATTCATTACCTTTGCATATTTATGAACATGAAAGGTTTTGCAAAGCGATGAACGGCATGGAAAGAGGCCACGTCGGCCCTGCTAAGAAGGACGGCCTGGAGGGATGAAGAAGGACCTTTCAAGGCTTTTTGTTTGAACCGAAAGTTTCCTTTATTAAGTTATTTTATAAAGTGAGCTTGTATCAAGGCTGAGCTTTCAGCGCAGTATTTATGAGCTGCATTTCTTTCAAAACATTCTATCAAACTGACATTTCCTTAAATCAAACTGACCTTCCAAAATACGGAATAAATCAGGTGGTTTAACTCTACTGACTAAAGCATGTTTTCCCCAACCCTGAGACAGGTGGCTTTGTCCCTGTCGCTCAGCCACCGGCTCAGCGAAGGGCGGTCGTGGCAGAGCGGGCAGTCGTCAGGCGATGAGTGATTACGATCATCTGTCGCGATGCAAATTAAAGGGACAAGCCCAGCCAAGCTGCTCTGCTCAGAGTGTTCGTCCCGCCTCTGCGATTACTGATGTGCACAAAGGACCCAGGGACCACTTGAAACAAGGAGAGGACTGAGTCCACGCAGGGATGAAGCCACAGGCACGGTCCCCACGCTCTTGACAGCCACCCTGCAACCCACCTGCCCCAGACACCTGTTCTGGGGGAATCACTCCTGTCCACGTGCTGCTGTGGCTCAGACCTCAGGCACAAAACAAGCGCTTGGCAGAGAAACGGACTGTGCCACCAATGCACTCGGTGCTGAACCGTCATTCAGCACAGACCGGCCGCCGCTGTGGCCCCCGGGGCTGCAGTGTAAACAGTCGTGGTGGCCAAGTGGTGGCCACAATTACGTGTGTTGTCCGTGGGCACACTGGCTGTGGACGGAGGAAGCCTGTGGCTCCGGGGTTGTTATTTAAGTGCCGCTGCCCGTGGCCCAAGAGCCGTAGCTGAGACGCGATGGGAGCGTCCTTCGTCACTGGTCCCCAGGACCACACCGGAAGGACCTGACAATGATCCTGATGAGACGGTTGTTAACCTGTCAAAGCATCAAGACACAACATCACACAAGCCGCTCTGAGCAGGAACCCACTAGCGACAGCGCCCTTCGATCCATGTGGAAGCACGTAACGCCACTTTTTTGATGAGCAGAAATGGCAGTTAATAATTTAAGGCAAAAAATGAACACAATCCAGTATGACAGCTGTTGCCCAACCAGAGGGAGTGCCCATGCGTGGTGCCCCATGAAGGCGGAGTTGGCATGAGCACGGCCACAGTCCTGCTGCCAGAGTGACCTCATTCCACGGGGTGAGCATCTCGAACCTTGGTGTGGAAGCCCAGGTCCCACGCCCACTTCTGCGACAGCCTCAGTACAGCGACAGGGCGACAGCCATGGCACGGAGCACCCAGCACACAGGTTATCCGAGGTGGCCTCGCATCAGCTCACAGTGGAGCGTCGGCCCAGTTCACAGATAGAAGAAATGAGGCTGGAGAAGACCAATGTGTCCAACATCACACGAAGTCAAGGCGGTGGGACTGAAACTCAGTCCTGTGGACACCAGCCAGGGCTGCAGGTGCTGGCTCTGTTCCTGCTGTAGCACTCGATGCACACGTGTCCACCTGTTGGGGGGGGCCCTGCAGTTTTCCAGTAACACTCGATGCACACGTGTGCACGTGTGTGGCGGGCTCTGCAGTTTCCCAGGCACTGTCAGTGGCAGGTCAGGGAATGGGGTGCCCTACACAGTTTCCAGAAGGCAACCATGACAAAACCTAATACCAGTGAGCTAATGACCATTCTGCACACTTACACACGTGCGTATGTGCTCAGAAAGTGAGACACACACAGAGACACACAGTACACACACTCTCACACACAGTGAGACATGGGCTCACACAGCAAGACACACACACATGCTCAGTGAGACACGACAATTCCACCAGCAGGGACCATCTCAGCAGAATGTGGCCATGCAGGGACCTGTGCCTGCTGCTAGAGGCGATGAGGTCCCAGCCTCCGAGTACAAACCTTCCCACATACAAGGAAAGAGAGAGACCTGGAGTGAATTCCACATAGTTCACCTAAAAAACAGGCACCCCAAGCAAGTTGGGGTTTAACCACATTGACTCTGGCAACCTGAACATGTACTGGGTGTCCAAGTCCAGGGGTCGGAAGCAGCTGGAGAGCTCGGGACACACACAGCATTCTCCTGGGTACTTCTCTCAGGACCTGCTACCCGGACGACCAAGACGAGATGCCCAGGACAGCTGCAGCCCTCGGGACAGCATGGGAGGTGCATGAGGGAGCTGTGGGGCCAGAGGCTGGGGCCACAGCCGCGGGGAAGCCTGGGGAGCCCAGTGCCATGAGGTTGCTTGGACGCATCAGTCACGTGGGACACTGCCCCATGGTTTCCTGTCCAGCTATTTGCTGGAATCTGGCTAAAAAGACGGCCATCTACACACTGTCTGAGGGACGCCAAGGACTCCTTCCTCCCCAGATGCTCCTTTTTCTTCTCCTCAAGGCCTCCATCACCTCCCACTCACCAAAGCCCCCCGTGCCAGTGCTTTCCAGAAGCTGACTGCAGGGGAGGACAGAGAAAGGGTCACCTTCCCCACCACAGAACCGACTCCTGGTTCAACCCCATTCTCCTCCAAGTCACGGCATGGCTCTGTGACGACTGCCCTGGGCTGTCGGGTGTCCCTGGGGAAAGGAGTGCCAGGGCCTCCCCGGGACGGGGCACAGAGTGGCCAATTGTATGGATGATGGATGCTTCACCTGCTTCCAAAGGGGCTGCAGGCAGCTCAGGTATAAACACTCAGCTTAATAAAGACCAAGGCTGAGAAATAATCCAGGGGAAGGAAGGCAGAAAGGTGGTGCCGCGCACCTGGTAATGGACGTAATCCGGCACTCCTCTGGGTGAGAGAAGCCAGGCAGGTGAGCACATAATCTGGAGCGAGATTCCCAGCTCCGGACGGGAGACGTGTGACATGGGAAGTGACTCCGACTGCCTGGTGGCCGGAACCATGTGGTTCACCAGGGACACCAACTTCTCTCCTGGCCCTGGGCCCCAAGACGGACTCAGGCGTGTTCTGGCTGAGAGACTTGGAGAAGCCTCCTCAGCAGCTCCAGGTGAGTTTTCTCAGCGAGTTTCTTACCTCACACCCCTCATGAAAACCGAGGACATAAGATCACAGGGGAGTCCTGTAAGGTCTACTGAAGACTCACCCCAAAATGCAACGTGCAGAATTCTGCAGTGAGCAGGGGCACCATGCGCGGAATACGGGCCTCCAGAGGCAGCTGTGTTCTCGTGATCGTCTGACCAAGTCAGAGCCAAGTCTCAGGTCTGTGCCAAAGGGCCCTGGGCTAACGGGCTGTGGCCGGAAAGACAGTGGCTGGCGGGGCGGATGGAGCCAGCAGACCCTGCGGGAGGGCGGGAGCTGCCACCACCACACGGCCCCCACGGGTCAGATCAAGGTTTGTGTTTCACAACCAGTGGGCAATGAGTTGAGTCGTTCACTCAACGGACGCTCAGAACTCTCATTCATTTTCAGAACAATAAAGTCAAAACTCCACGAGGACCTTCAAAAAATAGCATATTCTGTATTTAATTACAGATAAAAGAAATCTGACTTCTATTAAAAGAGGAGAAATTGCATATTTAAAATGGAAATTACCCCAGAGCATGGGAATGGCACTGTCTTTCTGTGTTATTCTAGAATAAGAAACTATGTGGCCATTCAATTCTTGAAGAAAATGTTTTTAAAAGGGAAGAGGTGGATGGGCAGGACTGCGTGCAGAGTTTCGTTCAGGGAAAGGTCCTGCCCTGGCTCTCTAACCTTATGCAGCAACGGGCTTTCGTTCCCTGCCTCAGTTTACCTATGTGTCCCACGTCCCTCTGACATGAAGTTGTATGTTTCCATTTGTTTCCTCTGGAAATCACATAATAATGCTGCTTTGTTTCTCTAGCAAGGAACAGCTGTGAGCTTGGGGGTCTTCAGGCTTGGAGGCATCACACAAAAATAAGACTCCATCAGCAAGCGGGTGCGCCCCCTCTGCCTCCCTCTCCGTTCCCAACCACCAGCCTGGGATGGCACCTTCCATGATGTGGATGAGTCCCCTCCGTTCAAGGCCTTCTCTAGAAACAGCCACCTTCTGGCTTCAGGATGAAACGAGGCTCTAAATATGGGCCGTACCCTATGGGGCTGCCAGGCTCAGGGCCAGGGCTGACAGGCACACCGACCTGCAGGGTGGCTACCCCAGGTTCTCTCTGGTGGTTTTGCCACAGAATGTGTTCCAAGCTGTGCTGCTTCCTTTGCAAAACCTTCAACCACCTCCCAACTCTTCAGAATGGAAGGGCTCTGAGCGCTCAAAGGAACATAGCCTTTTCAGCTGGCATCACAAGAGGTTTACAAAATACCGTGGAGAAATTCCAAAACCAGGCACTGTGGAGAGACAGAAAGTAGTTTTCCCTACAGGAGAACGTTAACGCTAAGATCAGCTTTAGCAAACACACACCTGAGTTGTGGCATCTCTCACCTGGTGAAGCCCCTATGAATACATCCTTACCCAGATTGTACGCTTTATGGGGAAAGTAATAATGCCAAGGAGACGGCAAGGCTGGCAGGTGAGCCTGGACCTCAGGATGTGTGACACAAAGGACTGGTCCTCGTGACGTGAGCACATCCCTGGGACATACGGGGTGGCTGAGGCCTCTGCAGCAAGAGCCCTCCCTCTGTGGGGCCCTAGGCCTGTCAAGCAGGAAATAAAGACAAAATCTTAAGCAGATTTTCAGTCACCTTCCTTCAATATCAGCAAATCCCACAAAAATTACAGTAGGGAGTACTTAGTTATAGGTTGAAAGCTCAGAGATGGGGAGAAAAATAGGCTATATTTTCCTGTTTTCCTGAAATTTCTCCTCTTACACCTAGCAGCTACGCAGTCTGCTGCTGTAGTTACTGTCCACGTTGCCTCGGCCGCAGGAGGGCTGAGGAGGTATGTTAGATGGGTGGAGGGCAAGTGTAGAGTTGAGATGAAATTCTTATTTCCACATATGTGATAATGCAATTGCAATGCTTTTCAGCGAAGCCTCCTCCCACACCCAGGGTGTCTCCTGAGGCAGAGGGGCCGCTTCCAACGCCTGCAGTCCTCTACCTCCCCTGCCACCGCTCCGGCCAGCAGGCGTTTGTGAGTGTCTACTGCAGAGGAGCTCCCGGCTGGCGGGGCCAGGGTTTGTCTTCAGGAGCTCTTGGGCTGCCGCTGTGAGTGGTGCTCGGCCCCGGTGCCATCAAGGTCCCTGGAGGCTGCTCCCAACGGCTTGCTGGCCTTGCCTCCAGGACGTGTTCTGAACCTCTGGGGTGGGGCCCAAGAGTCTGCATTTTTAACAACCTCCAGCTGATGCTCAGGGGCCCCGTTGGGAGAACCGCTGTTCTACAATCTTCAGAAAAGGTTTCTGTGAGGGGCTGGAGAGCGAATGTTGGAGGCTTTGTGGGCCAGGCAGTCTCCACCATGACCACGCAGCTCTGCCCGTGGGGAAAGCTCCCAGAGACGAGGCACGAAGGAGCGAGCGAGCACTGTTCCCACCAGCGCTTCCTTCCCAGAGCAGCATACCGGGTCAGGCCGGGCCACAGGCTGCTTAGAATTTGGTGAGGCGGCAGGGTCAGGGCAGACGGGGTGGGGTCTGAGGATGGCTGCCGAGGCCCTTCCTGCGGGGTGGCACAGACCTTGCAGCTGGGAGTTGGCAGGACTGGGTATGGGGAAAGGATGGAGGAAGGCAGGCATGCTGGGCTGGAGGAAAGCCGGGCCAGGGTGGGTGCCAGGACTTGGTGGGGGCCCAGGCTGTGCAGTTCCTGGGGGAGAGCGGCCCTGACTGAGCAGAGCAGGCTGGAGTGTGGGGACTCCATCCCTCGCTGTCCCTCACTGTCCCTGTCACTCCCTCAACATGAAGGAGAAAGCCAAGAAACAGCACAGGTGACTGTGTGATCAGGCCCACCGGGCTCTGAGCTTGCTGTCCCTGTGGGGTGCTCATGCTCATGGCAGCCGAGGGTATGGTGCAGTGCACAGGAGGCCCAGACCGCAGCTCCCACACCAGGACCATTAGGGACCCAGTGCAGTGACTGGGCTGCAGCTGGGGCAGGAGCTGCTGGGGAGGTGGCTGCCCGGCACCATCCTTGCGCTCGGCACCATCTTTGCGCTCAGCAGAACAGAGGCAGCATCCTCAGGGAAGCACGGCCAGCACTGGCACGGCTTCACTTTAAAAACGCATCGTTAAACCCCACAAACCACTGGAACTGGGTGCCTATTGAACGTGAGCACTCAGCCCGAATCGTCACTGTGAAACTAAGATACCTACACCTGCTTCATTCTAAACAGAAACGCAGATCTCTCCAAGCAAGAAGCACCTTAAGCTCCTGCCACCGGCATTTGTTGGGAGATGTCATTTTGGTCGGTCAACAGCTGTGAAGCTGACGGGACTTTCGATTTGTATCATTTTATACCACGTGAGGAAATTGTGTAATTACTTTTGCCAACGACTTTTCATTCTTAACTTGGTTTCTCATGGTTTGCAACTGTAATAAGACAAGGTGTTGATAGAGTGCGAACCGTCTTCAAATTTAAAAGGTATAATTGTACATCCACCTTTAATCAGTGCTAAAATATCAACACAGATTAAAACTTCCCTTCCCAAGCTGCCTGCCAGAGGATGTGATAACCCTGCTGCCGACACCATCTTCACGTGCTCTCCGTAACCGTGGGATTTGCATGATACAAATCATCGCATCTCGTTAGTGAAGCGGCCTCGTCTTGACACAGAAGACAGTCCAGTAAGGAGGGAGTAGCACTGCAAAAAGGTGTCTTAGTGCCGGATGTGGGTGGGTCTGATCAGCTCAAGATCCTCTCCCATTCTTTATTTAAACAAAATTTTTAGAGATAAGGTCTCGCTCTGTCACCCAAGCTCAGAGGCCGTGGCATGGTCACAGGTCACCGCAGCCTGGAACTCCTGGGCTCAAGAGATCCTCCCACTTCATCTCCCTGTGTGGGACTTACAGGTGCACCACCATGCTTGGCTAAATTTTTTAATATTTTTGTGGAGATGGGGTCTTACTATGTTGCCCAGTCTGGTCTCAAACTCCTGGTAAGTGACCCTCCAGCCTTGGCCTCCCACAGTGCTGGGATGACAGGCATGGCCACCATGCCCCACCTCCTCCATTCTTTACTCCCCACAGTGCTAGGATGACAGGCATGGCCACTATGCCCCACCTCCTCCATTCTTTACTCCCCACAGTGCTAGGATGACAGGCATGGCCACCATGCCCCACCTCCTCCATTCTTTACTCCCCACAGTGCTAGGATGACAGGCATGGCCACCATGCCCCACCTCCTCCATTCTTTACCCACGATTATTGCTATTCTTCTAACCCTATGAAATCCTACTGTCCGTCTGCAGCCAAGTAAAGAACACAACCGAAAAGAGAGTTCTTCGTGAGGATTTGCCGTGGCATCTTTCCCACTCCAGGCATTCGTGGGATGCCCAGGCACGCAAGGCCAATGGACATCTCAAGTGAGCAATGGCAACCAACGACTTATAAAGTGCTCAAACTTTACATTTTGGTCTCACATCAAATTATTTCCACTTCATTTGATCCTAATGCAGCCTCGTGGAGTGTAACTATTGGCCCTGGCTGACAGAGAAGGCACCTTGAAGTTTGGAAACAGTCAATGACTTGTCTAAAGTCACAAAACAAGCAAGTAAAGCAAGTAGCCAGGAGGCTGCTGTGAACTCAAGTTCTGAACTCCAAGCTCCCCTTCTTCCCTCTTTCATTTCGCCAGCCTCAGCTGTTATGAGATGGCAAAGAACATCCAGGCAGGGCTGGAGAGGCTGACGCCTGACCTAGACTGGAGCCTAATCCATGGGGCACTGAATACGGCCAACACAGCAGACATCCAAAAGCAGGGACTGACCTAGAGTTAGGAGGCTCCATCGCCGTCAGCTTCACTAGGTAAAGCAGCCAATTGCCGTGGAGGCGCTCGTGGTGATGGGGGCGCTTGCTGGGGGGGAGGCGCTCCTGGAGGGGGAGGCGCTCGTGGCGGGGGAGGCGCTCGTGGTGATGGGGGCGCTCGTGGTGATGGAGGCGCTCCTGGGGGGGAGGCGCTCGGGGGGGGAGGCGCTCCTGGGGGGGAGGCGCTCGGGGGGGGAGGCGCTCCTGGCGGGGGGAGGCGCTCGTGGCGGGGGAGGCGCTCCTGGCGGGGGAGGCGCTCCTGGCGGGGGGAGGCGCTCCTGGCGGGGGGAGGCGCTCGTGGGGGAGGAGGCGCTCGTGGTGATGGAGGCGCTCCTGGCGGGGGAGGCGCTCGTGGGGGAGGAGGCGCTCCTGGCGGGGGGAGGCGCTCGTGGCGGGGGAGGCGCTCCTGGTGGGGAAGGCGCTCGTGGCGGGGGAGGAGCTCATGTAGGATCTAAATGCCATTCATTTGAACCCTTTTGGTTCTACTGACCAGCGTGCATTTAGCCAACTCATCATCACCCAATGACTTTCTCCACCAATGCAAAAACCTAGAATGCCGTCCTGGCCAGCAAGTCAGAGGCCTGGTGGTTTGCAGCACCCTCCTTATTAAGAGTGACTACAGGGCCAGGGGACTCAGGTGCTAGCCTTGCCGTGTGAATTAACAGGTAAATTTTCAAGAATGGGCCTTCAGAGCTTTGGCATTCCCATGCTGGGAGGAAAAGTGCAAAGAATCGGACGCAAGGCCCGAGAGCCCAGTGGCCTCGGGTGGGTGTTGACCAGGTAAGACCTGCCTGTGACAAGCGTCCCCAGCAGACCAGCTTCTGAGCAATTGTTTCCCACGTGCTGAATATCCTCGTGCTGGTCCCGAGTGCTCAGGGACCCATCCCTTCCCATCCCAGGCAGCTCTCGGTCCTGAGACTTCGCTGAACCTCCCCTGCCTTCCAACCAAGAGCTGCCTCTCCCGAGTCCTGGTGTCAGGAGGAACCTCCCCGGGCTCACCAAGCTGACGCTATGCTAGTCTGATCAACTGTGCACTCACAGAGCCACCAACTGCTAAGGGGGTTGTGCCACACACTTCAGCTGCTGTCTAGCCCTGTAGGGTCCCCAAAGCACAAAGAGACAACAAGGGGAGAGTTTCAGATGCCAATGGACTGGTGGAACATAATTTTTTAAATAATTGACCCTTTCAGAGTCTCTCAAGTCATAACATTTGGACAATTCATGTCTCAAGACCTGAGCTTGTCCCAAGGGGCCCGTAGGCATGGCAGAGCAGGGGAAACCCTCCGCCCTGCCCGAGATGGCCCAGGCTTGTGACCTAGTGCAGCTGCAGGGCAGGACTACTGGGCTGACCATCAGGGACCCAGGCAGTGGCTCAGCTGCAGCTGGGGCAGGAGCTGCTGGGGAGGTGGGTGCCCAGCACCACCTTTGCACTCAGCACCACCTTTGCACTCAGCACCATCTCTGCTCCTCTGCCCCTACTGCTTCTGTCAAGTTGCCATGGGAACTGGTATTGGTAGAACTCCCAAGAAGTGGCTTCTGGCAGACATCGGCCTCCCCTCAGCTCAGGGACAGCCTGTGAGCTGCGGTTGCAGGAGGAGGGAGCATGGTGGCACCCGTGTGCTGGCTGCAAGTCATGTCTCCAGGTGCCCGGGGGAGGGTGTGGGCCCACGCATTGTCTTCAGGGCCGTCCTGGCCTCTCCCTGCAGGCTCCAAGTGCACCTTCCTCGGGCACCCCTCGTTTTCCTCCTTCAGGTCTCAAAGCAAGGCCACGCCAAGCTGCTCTGCGGCACACAGCCCTGAATTAACATGAGCCACTTTCTACCCAGGTATGAAGACACTGCCCTTTCTAGGCGGAGGTGAGGGAAAGAGTGGAAACAGCATTCGCTTATGGACAAAGAGCAAAAGAGGCGGCTGTGAAAACAGGCACGGCGGCCTCGCATCGTGGAAAAACCAGGGCTTCAACACTCAGCAAAACAGAGCGCCAGACGGACAGCAGGCTCCTCCAGCAAAACCTGAGTCCTCGTTCCCCAGGCCCACAGCCCAGCGGCATCTCCGCCAGCAGATGCAGCTCCCCTGGGACTCCCCCCAAGTACAGCTCACCTCCAGTGGGCTAGGACGGCTACCACAGGAGGACACGCGTGCCCTGGCCACGGCCGCCGGCCATCCTGCTGTCCTCCCATCAGTCTAACCCTACAGGGCCCAGGGCAGTGAAGAGAGAAACCCACGTGCAAGGAAGAGAAACACTTGGGAAACTCAGCAACCCCCACGGTGTGCTCCGTGACCCCCAAACAGCCAGCAGAACCCCCTCCTGCACATCCAGGGTGCAGGGCCTTCTGCTGGATTTCACCTCCCCCGGCAGCTGACTGCACCCGCATCAGAGCCTCTCCCCCGGATCTCTCTGCGGGGACGCGGGGCGTTCCGTGGAGAGAACAGCTGGGACCCCCTCGGCAGCCTCCCAGGCATCAGAGGGTGCAGGAAGGTGGTGGTGATTCACCGTTTCTAACAGGTCCTCTGGCCGCGGAAGCCTCCTGCACATGTGAAAGCCTACAGAGAATCCCACGCACTTCCAAACTCTCACTCGTGTTTTTCAAAAGTGGGTTTTACAAGTTTTGGTGCGTAAAGGTCTTAGTGGAATTTCTATGGGTGTTTATCTAGGCTGCCCCCAAACCCCAGCCAACTAGGGGTGAGCTCCCGCGGCTACCTGTAACAGTCGGTCCCTCGAAGTGCATGTGCTGATGCGGTTCCTGACGTGGAGGGGAAGCTGGAGGGCCCCGGGGGCCCTTCTCCCTGCGCAGGGTGTGAATTCTAAATGAACCTGAATGTGAGGACGAAATGGAACCTGCTCTCCCCAGCAGTGAGTTGGAGGGGGGCCAGGCGCTCCCCAGCAGTGAGTTGGAGGGGGGCCAGGCGCTCCCCAGCAGTGAGTTGGAGGGGGGCCAGGCGCTCCCCAGCAGTGAGTTGGAGGTGGGACCAGGCGCTCCCCAGCAGTGAGTTGGAGGGGGGCCAGGCGCTCCCCAGCAGTGAGTTGGAGGTGGGACCAGGCGCCACCCTCTTCCAGCAGGATCAGCATTGCTTGGTCATTTGCAGGTGAGAACGAGCTGCTCCCATTAACCGTGTTTCCAGTGCATAAACCCCCTCTGTATAAAAATGAACGCAGAAAAGTGGCTGCCGAGTGAGGCGGTTTCCCAGCCTTTGTTTAGCAGCATCCTCGAGTGTCCCCCGAACGTGGCTCCTGGAGTTCCATGCAGGTAGCCCTGTCAATGATAGCGATGCAATTACTTTCTACCACGGTGTTGTCTGCGCTCAGGGTAAAGCCATGATGAAGGCGGCTTTCAGGACTTGTAATTACAGAGCCACGGGTGGCCTCTCTCCTCGCAGCCGGGAAGGTCAGCACAGGTCCTGGGTGCTGCCGGCCTCGAGCTCTACTCCTGCAAACGCTTGTCAAAATGCCAGAAGTAATTACCTGGCTGTTCAGAATGGATTCACGGGGTGCAGCTCCGACCATCCGATTCCCTAAAGCCTCCGTCCAAACTGAAACTTGTTTAAAACCTCCCCGGGCTGCAGCCACGGGGCACCTGCTCTTTGGCAGGCAGGACCTCACCACAGTCCTCACCTGTGCTCCCGCCGGCCGGTCTCTGCTGCAGCCCGGGGGAGGCGCTCCCAGGCAGGCAGGAGTTCTTGTCCAGCCCATGTGGCCCTGGACACAAGTGGGGCCTGGTTCACACACTGCAGCCCCTCGCCCACCCACCCCCGACACAGCAGGTCCAGCAGGGAGACGGGCCCTGGGCACTGAGCCTGCAGGGCCTGCCGTGCAGACCCTACCAGCCCCACCGGCCCACCCTTCCCGCACCGCACCCTCCGCTCCTTCGTCTGTTTCTCCTGGAGGCTCCTCTTTTTAGTTACTCCTCATCGCCTGTGTCTGTGCGGCGAGTCCTAGAGCAGGAGGACAGCCTGATGCTTCCCCCCAAGCCTCTCTCTCACCCTCCCTGGGTGACACCCCAGCCGGGCAAGCTGTGGGATCCTCAACCTCGTGGCTGTGGAGCGGCAGGGTGAGCGCGAGCCCTGCACCAGCCACAGCCAAAGCCCAGGAGCCCCCAGCCACGCGGATCCTGGTGGCAGCTCAGCTCCAACGAGGACATGACACAGTGGCCCATGCACAGTGGAACGCGGGGCCGGGCCGCCCAGGCCACACCTCCAGCCTCACTGCTCTGGTGCTGTTTCCTCAGCTGTGCCCTGGGGGTCTGGCGAAGGGGAGCGCTAGGATCCCCGTGCCTGGAAGACCCTCCAAGGACAGTGCAGGTCCTTGGAGAGTCACTTTCATCAGTTTGACAGGTGTCTCATTCACCTGCACGTGGAGGCAATTTTCTCAGCAAGTGGCTTTTTTGAACATTTCCGAAGCATCCTCCTTCATTTCTAATAAGACTGCAACTTCCTTTCCACACTCAAGACTCAGGAGTTCCTCTTGTCTTGTTCCAATCTCTTAATCATGAGGGTGGTACCTGAGCGTGGATGGGCTTCGGGCCTCACCAGCGCACAGCTCCACCCAGCGTGGCCTCCCTGGGGAGTGGGTGTGTGGGAGCGTGGATGGCTTCAGGCCCCACCAGCACACAGCTCCACCCGGCGTGGCCTCCCTGGGGAGTGGGTGTGTGGGA